>NC_052669.1:14568269-14918269 GCF_016802725.1 Solenopsis invicta | reverse complement strand
CAATAGCTTGTAAAATTATGGCAAATCTCCTGATTAAGGAACCATTTAACCCAATAATTTCCGCTGTTTTAACTGGATTTTCAAAAAATTTCCTAGCCGTATTGCCATCATTGATATTTCCCGATCCTTCTTTAACAACATCTACTAATATTCCCAATTCTCTTCGTAATTGTTCTTGTATTTTTCTTTTTCTTGTTAATTTGCTTGCTTTATCTTCAGGTGTTCGCGCTGACCATTTCTTAAAATCTAAATTATATGCTACATGCAATAAAAATTCTAAAGAACGTATCCATGCATGGAGACTCGACAATCCATATTTTAAATGTTCTTCTATAACAATTTTATTCGCTACTTTTTACAAATCGTTCATCTCAGAACATTTAGCTCCACAAATATAGCACACTGTAGAAGATGTATCAGAAAGAGTTGAACAGATTTTTCCATCAATCATAGTGAACAGTAATTGATGCTCAACCGTCATGTTTTGAATTTTTGTTGGTATTAATTTATCAATTTCGTTTTGCATCCTATTTTTTTCAATATTTATTATTTTCGCTGTTTCTTTTGTAAATTCGAATCTAATCGGCCGACAGTAGCGAGTTGACGATGGTTGTTTGTTTTGCCAAATGATTGTTGAGTCATTAAATAATTTTAGTGGCACAATACTGGTCATAAAAATACTAGAATCGGATTTTTCCTGAAAGTCGCTATTTCCAAAAGTTTGTTTGTATAAACTTTGATTGGATGCACCATCAAAACCCCATTTATATATAAATTGTAAAGTTTGTGGTTCATCATAATTTTTACAAGTTTTAAGTATCCTCTGAACAGTTAAGTCTAAGAGAGATTGTAATTGTATACACGCTGAAACATCTGTGATTGTAATACAAAATTTTGGGGGATAACATTCTTCTTTTGCTAATTTTAGTTGATAATAGGAAGGATAAATATTCATATCCTCTTCAGCGGAAATTTCTCGTAATGAAATATACTTTGATTTTGATAAATTTAAATTAACAAAGAGAGACAAAGCCTTATCTCTACACATTTGTTTTGGTGAAACTGTGCAGTTGTTTTCACAAAACTCCCTCACTTTTTTAATGCTAGTAGGACTTTTTTCTAAAAAATCTAAAACTTTAACTAAATCTATATTTCCTTCAGTATAAGCCTTTGCTTTTAAAGCATACAACAATTCATCACTTCCTGTTTCTCTCAAGGTTTCTGTTCTTCTTCTTTTTTGCCTATCAGAGAGTTCAATCCATTCTTTGCGAGATGTTTTGAAAGAAGGTGAAATTGATGTTGAAGAAGTAGATGTTAAAAGAAATTCATTATTTAACCAACTATCATAGTTTTTAAGAAAACGATCAATAGTACGATTAGATTTCTCCCATCTGTCAGATAAATGTTTACAAAATATTTGTAATTTAGATTTTAGATCTTTTTCTTTATTTTCGTAAAAATTGGATATATTAAATAGATTTTTTGTTAGAACCAATTCCCATACCTTATTGAAATCCCTGAAGTTTATTTTAGAATCTCTCAAAATAGAGAATAAATCGCGATTTGTTAACGTATTCATTATGATGTAAATAAATTAAATGAGAAAGAAGTAAATAAAATAGATTTTTGAATAAAGGTATGCGATTCAAACTTCGGATCTTATTGACAGCCTTCTCAGCTACCTATATATTCTTTAGAATTCTTTAACAGCCGAATGTGAAACATCGGGCATCGAGTACCGGGCAGTCATCAACTCACAGCCACAGTACTATCCCCTCCACGACTAGACGCCGCACGGCGGCTAGGCGCCGCGCAGCGCAAGCGCCATGGGTAGGCGCCATTAGTGGAGGGGATGTTGCTGTGGCAACTGAAATAAATATCAAGAAGAAAATTGACTTCTCGAGTAAATACATTTTCTTAAAATATAATTTATAAATTTAAAGAAGTAATTACTTTGTGTGTGTGCGTGCGTGTGTGCGTGAATGTACGTGTGTGTATTACAATTAAATTATATTGCAAGAAAATGTATACACTAAAGACAAGTAATTTTTTTTGTGTAGATATTTGCGTTTTTATTTTATATTTTCTTTGCATTTATTATGTTAATTATTAGTAACTTTTAATTTGAAAATTTTTGAGAAATACTATTTTCAATTAGCAATCAAGTAAGAATCACGTCCTGAATGCGGTTTCTTTCACGATTCATCTAAATATTTTTTAAATTTGTTCATCCATTATTATAAATTCAGTTTTCCGGCATTTTAAATTCGAAATTGTTAGAGGATCTTATATTTAAGGATTAGTAACTCTAAAAATTTTCAGTTTCCGCTTTTAAGTGAGAAAAACATAGTTTTAAAATTATTAAACTCCTATATCCGGGCTTTGGTCAACTGCGCAAAATCAAGTTACGCAATTTTCACAAACAAAAATACATTTTTTAAAAAAAAGGGCAAAAGGGGGCAAAAAAATAATGAACAGATAATTTTCTGTAAAGTTCCTCTACATTCTGAAACAAGAAATTTCTTGGAATTTTTTGGAACTTTTTTTATATACCTCATTTTTGGTTGGATTTTATGCTTCAAAAATGCATTAAAATGCATTAAGTTTTTTTAATTTTAATGAAACAAATTTTGAATGTTAATAATTGTTTCTAATAGTTTTATTTAAGGACAAATGCAATAAAAAAGAAACATTGCTAATAATAAAAGCATTTATATATAGCAATGCTTTGAGTAGATGATATGAATATATTTCAATTCTCAGAAAATTCCAAGTCTATACATTTTTAATGTTTATAACAACAATAAACATTCTTTGTTTCCTTTATACTTCAAATTAAGTTGAAATAATCTTTGAACAATAATTAGAGATAGGTTTTAAGTCTTTTGCCGTGAAAAAAAAATTTTACTCTATGTCCGGGTTTTGATAGGTTTCGGCCCACTGTGCGGCGCCTCGGCTGCTCGACGCAGGCCGATAAGTGGGGAGAAAGTGCCAACGGGTGCTAGGCTAGCGAGTGCTGTTCTTTCTAGGGATGTTCGATCTTGTCAAAAGAATCGATTTTTTGAATCGAACTGAATCGTAACTAAAAGTATCGATCCGTCTAAAAATCGAATGTCAAAGAATCGATTTCGCAAAAATCGATCTTTTTTTATTCTTTTAATTTTATACAAAATTATGCCGTACAATTCAAGATTACATCTGTACTTATTATTTACGTATTGTTTAAATTTAAATAATTTTTGATTAAATTTTTTTTATATAGACAATACAAACAATGTAAATTATTGGATAATATAATACTAAAAAATTAAAAAAGATAAATAAATAATTAAATTGTTAATATATCTGATTTTAATATTGACAAAATAAAATTATTAAAAATTCAAAAATAAAATATAATTTACGTTATTTCTGTATATTGGTAAAAATAAAAGCAGTACGCCTTAAATAAAATATTTTATATTTCTTTTATATTTATCATTATACATACTATTTACATAATTATATACGCGTTAAGGATTTTTGTAAGATAATTGTGTCTTACAGCGTGAGTATTAGTATTTGAGTGGAAGTTCATACACGGGAAGACTCATTTCAGTGTCCGGATAATTACGGAAAGTGGAAAATTATTGTCTCTCTCATTAATTTGTATGTATAACAAAATATTTATTATTTGTTCTCGATTTTAATAATAACGTAGTTTTTCTATTTACATTATAAGCTTTTCTTACTTTCTAATTAGTAATGCATATAAAAAATTAATTTGTACTTTAATAACTTATACATACACTCATGTGCTCGTATTGATTAGCAATTATCAGATAACACTTGTAGCACTACTCGCATTTGTTATCCTATTCTTTTAATGTATTTATTAACACCAACGCTAATTTCTTTTAGCAACTTTTAATCGATTTACAGAAGAATAATCGACTATGATTGGTCACTTTCTTACAGATTCCGACATAAGTTAGCAGTTATGACCTGCATAAACCAACCTTTATAGGCTTTCTACAATAAAGGCGCAAGTTCACGCAGCGAATAAAAGCTGGCGTTTTACCCCCTCTCCATCAATTTGGCAAATCCAGCAAATAAACGCTCAAAGTTCGACACAGTTCAACTTTTAGCGACTAAACGCTGGCGTTTACCCATTCTCTATCAATTTTCATCAATTTAGCAAATTCAGAGGATAAACGCTCAAAGTTCGATACAGTCCAACTTTTAGCAAAACGACGCTGAAATTTAAATATTACATTCCAAATTAATTACCTTCCAAAAGTAAATATATAAGAAAAAAATTATGACTGAAAGGTTAAATCAATCGACATCATCTGAAAATACAAACAAATTTAATATACACTACTCAAAAAAAAATAAGGAACACTTTCCAGACACCAAAAATTAGGCTATATTCAAATGACTTTAACTCGGTGAAAAATTATCGTAGGTAAAAAATAAAAAAAGCATTTTAAAGCTTGAAGATCGAGCTTTAATGTTCTACCAGCAGATTTTCAAAATTCTTTTAACTTCCTTGTCTTATGTAATAAAAAAGCACATCTTGTTTTGTTCGTTAAAATTTGATATTTTTGACACTTTGCAGATCGACCAACAAATTTTTTTCGAACAACTCAAGTAAAATTTCATAAACTACAACATTTTACCTACAAAATGCTTTTTTAAAAATTTCTCAACGATTTTTTTTGACCGAGTTACGCAACTTTGAAGCTAAACCTGCATTTTTTACAAATGATATCCGTACTCCGTGAAAAATCATCGTAGACAAAAAATCAAAAAACCATTTTAAAGCTCGAAGTTTCAGCTTTAGCATGCTATTAATGGTTTTCAAAAATTTTCTCAATTTCTTAGTACTATGCCCCAAAAAATATACACTGTTTTTTTCTTAAAATAACGTATTTTTAACAGCCTGTAGCTCAATAAAAAAATTTTTCTCGACAAATCCAATGCAAGTGCCATAAAGTATGACATTTTCTCTACAAAATGGTTTTTTTTTTAATTTTTTCTACAATTTTTTTTGACCGAGTTACAAGACTTCGAAGATGTACATTTTTTACAGTACATTTTTCCGAAAAATGACGTCTACCGCCGACATTAGCATTATCCAATGTGCACCACGTGGAGGTTGCCGGTCGGATTTTTGCACATCGTGTGTGTGTGTGTGTGTGTCACAGCAGAGATAAGGAGCCCACAGTTCGTTACTTCTGCACTATTTAACGACTCCAAACCCTCTTTACTGTGTATATGTGTGTGTGTGTGTGTGTGTGTATCACAGCAGAGATAAGGACCCCGCAGTTTGTCACTTTCGCAGTATTTAATGACTCCAAACCCTCTCTGCTGTGTGTGTGTATGCGCGCGCGCGCATGAGTGTTCAATGGTGTGTATTTCGTGTGTTTTCGTTATATCAACGATATTCTACGACCACATGTTTTGCTATTAAATTGAACCAGAACTTTATTTTCATGCAGGACAACGCTCGACCTCATATGGCAAATATAACGCGACATTTTTTTCAACGACACGCAATTAGACTGTTAAATCCCACCAATAGCCCGGACTTAAATCCAATCGAGCACATTTGGGATGAAATGGAACGACGATTAAGGCGTCGCAAGGAACAGCCGCGAAATTTAGAAAAATTGGAAGAAATTTTAACGGAAATTTGGCACAACATTCCGCAAGATTGTATTGCAAGATGTATAAATATGCAAGAACGCTTGCAAGCAGTAATTGATCAGTGAAGAGGAAATACACACTATTGAACTCTTATGCGCGCGAGTGCATACACACACAGCAGAGAGGGTTTGGAGTCATTAAATACTGCAGAAGTGACAAACTTCGGGGTTCTTATCTGTGCTGTGATACACACACACACACACACACACACACATACACAGTAAAGAAGGTTTGGAGTCGTTAAATACTGTAGAAGTGACCAACTGTGGGCTCCTTATCTCTGCTGTGACACACACACACACATACACAGTAAAGAAGGTTTGGAGTCGTTAAATACTGCAGAAGTGACGAACTGTGGGCTCTTTATCTCTGCTGTGACACACACACACACACACACACACACACACACACACACACACACACACATACACAGTAAAGAAGGTTTGGAGTCGTTAAATACTGCAGAAGCGACGAACTGTGGGCTCCTTATCTCTGCTGTGACACATACACACCCACACACCCACACACACACACACACACACACACACACACACACACACACACACACACACACACACACACACACACACACGATGTGCAAAAATTCGACCGGCAACCTCCACGTGGTGCACATTGGATAATGCTAATGTCGGCGGTAGACGTCGTTTTTCGGAAAAATGTACTGTAAAAAATGTATATCTTCGAAGTCTTGTAACTCGGTCAAAAAAAATCGTAGAAAAAATTTAAAAAAAGCCATTTTGTAGAGAAAATGTCATACTTTATGGCACTTGCATTGGATTTGTCGAGAAAAATTTTTTTATTGAGCTACAGGCTGTTAAAAATACGTTATTTTAAGAAAAAGACAGTGTATCTTTTTTGGGGCATAGTACTAAAAAATTGAGAAAATTTTTGAAAACCATTAATAGCATGTTAAAGCTGAAACTTCGAGCTTTAAAATGGTTTTTTGATTTTTTGTCTACGATGATTTTTCACGGAGTACGGATATCATTTGTAAAAAATACAGGTTTAGCTTCAAAGTTGCGTAACTCGGTCAAAAAAAATCGTAGAGAAATTTTTAGAAAAGCATTTAGTAGGTAAAATGTTGTAGTTTATGAAATTTTACTTGAATTATTTGAAAAAAATTTGTTGGTCGATCTACAAAGTGTCAAAAATACAAAATTTTAACGAACAAAACAAGGTGTGCTTTTTTACTGCATAAGACAAGGAAGTTAAAAGAATTTTGAAAATCTGCTGGTAGATCGTTAAAGCTCGATCTTCAAGCTTCAAAATGCTTTTTTTATTTTTTATCTACGATGATTTTTCACCGAATTACAGTCATTTGAAAATAGCCTAATTTTTGGTGTCTGGAAAGTGTTCCCTATTTTTTTGAGTAGTGTATATTATACGAGATACATATAGTAAGCATACTTTCAGGCAAGGTTGCTTTTTGTTTTTTATTTATGTTAGATAGCTTTATTTGTTATATTGTGTTAATAACTGTGTTTTTTTATATTGTAGGAAATTCTGTTATACCCTCATATACTTGTGGTGTGTGCAAAACAATTGTTTGTACCATACAAGAAAGTGAAGAAATATATCGGCACTCTTGTATGGAGGGATATAATGAATGTTACATAGATAAAAATTCATATTATTTTTATCCTAAAAGCGGTAAATACATTAGTAACAATTTTGGCCAGATGCAAAAAAGAAACTGTGCTCATTACGATTTACAAAAATCGGAGCTACCAAAAACTTTTCTTTTATCTATTTCTTTTTCTTTTTTTAACAAATACATTGCAGCAATTGCAGCAGCTATACGTCGTCTTCTAATTTCAGCTATAACCGCCACTGTATGTTTTTAATATTTTACAAACTCGATATATTGATTATAATATTCCAACTCTATTTTTGTGGTTATGTCAGATTATGTACTGAGCAATTGCCGCTTTTAACGCTGCTTTGCGATGCGGTAGAGTTGGATGGAGTAAGAGTAAAACGCCAGCTTTTATTCGCTACATGAAAAGGATAGAGGCGATAGCGTTTAGCTTTTTAACGCTGCTTTGCGTTGCGATTGAGTGGGGGTAAAACGCCAGCTTTTACTCGCTGCGTGAAATTGCACCTTAAGCTATTATGGCTCTGGCAGACCAGCGCGATTTGCGACACGCGACGCGCGATTATCCAATAGGCGTTTACAATTTTTTGAAAAGACGTATTATGTACGCCTATTGGATAATCGCGCGTCGCGTGTCGCAAATCGTGCTGGTCTGCCAGAGCCATTAGTCGGTATCATAAATCATAAGCCATAAAAATTGATCACAGTCAAATGTGAAAAGAATATTCGATGTGATTGATCAATGCTTATGGCTTATGACTTATGATATCGACTAAAGGGCCTCGCACATGAAATGCATAACGGAGCATAAACATAGCATAAGATCTCTGGACCAATGAGAATGTTATGTAAATCAATATGGCGACTTTATGCTGGATGCTCATTGGTCCATCGGTCTTATGTTGTGCTTATGTTATGTTATGCATTTCATGTGCGAGGTCCTTAATAGCTTATTGTAGAAAGCCTATAAAGGCTATAACACACACCTTCCATAACCGTAACCATAAGACGTACCGTAAGAATTAGCCAATCACAGTCGAGAATTCAGAAATAAGAATTTGAATTCTCGACTGTGATTGGCTAATTCTTACGGTACGGAAAGTGTGTGTTATAGCCTTTATGGGTGCGAATCCATGCAACGGAATAGCGTAATGGAACGAGAGCGAAACCAATCACGAGCGTTCAACAGTTTTCGGAAACTGTTTAAAAAACTAAGAAACGCTCGTGATTGGTTCGCACCCTGAGAATCGAGACCCCGATCTTGGGCCTTGAGAATCGATTCGTCCATTAAATCGGAACTAAAGAATCGATCTAAAAAATCGAGAATTGATAGAAAAAGAATCGATTTTCTAAAAGATCGATTCAAGATCGAACATCCCTAGTTCTTTCTGGCAGCGGTGTGCTGCAAATCGGCGCATCAGCGGCAACTCTGTAATCGATAGTCAGGGCTTCTTTTCCGTCCGCCTTCCGTCCGAGAAAGAAGTACATCTTGAGCGCTAGGAGTTAAGAGAACTTAGCTTCCGTCAAGTGATCTTGACAACTAGCCATCCGCTTCCCAGACCGCCGGTTCACGGACTCAAGTTTATCTTGGGCTCCACCAGGAGATCCTGGTAGTCGGCACTTTCCCGATCCACTGCCCTGCCACGGCATCGACTCACGACTCGGGGTGTGGAGTTCCGCGCCTCCACCAAGTGATCTTGGCGTGAGTCGATTGTCACCGCCGTATAACATCGCGGTACTAACCGCAACGCGTCGCGATTCGAGGCCAAGTACAGCTGTACCGCCTTCGGCAAGGCCACGGCACCAGCGCGTCAACAGGGATTCCGAATCCCGAGAAACTCGGCTCGGAGTCCCTCACTTGTAAATAAACACCGCCTGTAAATAACGCGTTTAAATCCGACCGTTCCGATCACCGCGTTCAACTTTCCGTCTTTGTTCGTCCGCGCGTACTGATTTTCCGTTTGTCCGTCCGCGCGTAAATATAAGCCTTCGTTACGTCCGTCCGAGCATCATCGTCATTCGTCCGTCCACGCGCCGCGTCCAGAACGCTACTATCTTGTACCGCACCGTCTACGCAAAATAAAGTGTATTTTATCTACCATCCACGACGTCTAGTTCTCTTGGTGACCTCATCCGCGTCCTCGTCCGCCGTACTCACGCCGCCCCGTGCGCGGAAAAATCAGGTAGTTACAGATTATTAAAAATTATTTATTTCAATATAATTTTCTCATTTCTGTTAAAATATAAATTATTTAGGTTAAATTATATTACGAAATTTTAATATATTATTTATTTTCAATTAAATATCACTTGGGTTGGAAGATTTTTAATGACAATAAAGAAATAGTAGCAATTAGGTTTTGTATAGAAATTATTCAATTTTTCTTATTGCTTTTCCTATCTAGCAACGCCACGTTTTTGTACATTAAAATTTTTTTATTTTACTAAAATTTTCTCATTTTATACTGCTTCCTCTTTAATTCTTTTAAATTAAATATTATATATTTCATTAAAACTTATTGAAATTAAATACAACCGCTTGGGTTAAAACTGAAAGATTTTCCAATGGAAATACAAAAATAGTACACTTTGATTTTTTTTTTAACAAACGCATATCATTTTTATTAGATTACACAATTCAAGATATTTATTTTAAGTAAATATCACTTAGGTTGAAATAAAAGATTTTGTAGAATACAAATACTATCACTTGGGTTTTGTAGAAAAAGTATATTTTCTTTATAATAGGCGTACTTTAAAGATTTCATACATTTTTTTGAACAAACGCAAATCATTTTTATTAGATTATACAATTTCAAGATATTTATTTTAAGTAAATACCATTTGGGTTTGAATAAGAGATTTTGTAAAAAATAAATTAATATCAGTCTGACTAAAAAAAATAAAAATTTTTAGGCGCGCATGCACACATAGACACTTTTTTTACCTTTTTTTGAAAAGGTAATTTTGTAACTAAAACCCGTCCCTGTTCATAGCCAGACCAGTAAAAATAGTAAAAAAATAACAATTGAAAATAGGACTGGAGCATGAAAAAATATTGACGTAAAAGCACGTTGTAAAAATTAATTTCACAACTAATTGTTATAAGCAATTTATTAAAAATTGACTATAGAGAAAAACTGAGCGCAAATTGATTCTATGGAAAAAATTATTATAGAAAAGTATATGATTTTTATACATTATTCATATTTTATGCAAAAAAATAATAAAACCCGTTCCTGTCCATGACCAGGCCATTAAAGATAGTTAAAAAAGAAAATATTTATTGATATAAATATCACGTTACAAAAATCAATTTTGCAACTAATTATTTTAAAAGATTTTATTAAAAATTGACTGTAGAGGAAAACTGATTGTACTAATCGATTCTATGAAGAAACATATATGATTCTTTCTTAAATATTATAATTGTTATAATTATTATAAACAAATTGGTCTGACCATGGGAAGAAACAAGATTTATAATTATTTATATTGTTTTTTATTTTTTTGCGTAAAATATAAATAAAGAAAATGTAAGAAAAAATTATATTTGTTTCTTGAGTAATTTTTTCCGTAGAATCAATTAATGCTATCAGTTTTTCTCTACATTAAATTTTTAATAATTTGTTTATAAAAATTAGTTATAAAATTAAGTTTAAAAAAATACATTTTATACCAATAATGTTTTTTCATGCTCTAGTCCTATTTCCAATTGTTATTATTTTGCTATTTTTACTGGTGTGGCAATGAGCTTTAATGGGTTAATTGGTTTCAAATAAACATTTTGTTATGGATATAGAAATAAATCATTTTTTTTTTAATCCGGTAGAATCTTTTTATCATAAATATTTTTTTGTTGTAGCTGTAATGTCCATAGTAGCCATAATAATCCCTTCTTCTCTATATTGTACTTAAACAGAACTAAGTCGAGAAATACAAAATATCTACCTTAACATAGTAAGTATTCAGTTTAAGAGCCTCACCTTTAATATTGATGAATTTATGATCAATCGACGTGTTTTTGCACGCATCCGATAGAAAAGTGTTGCCTGCCTTACAAACCGAGATATTAATCCTTAAAGTTGATGACCATAGTTTAATATACTCATGTTGCTGCATCTCGTCAATATGACGGTTTTCTAACCTGTATAGTCCTCAACTTGCAAAAACGCGTCGATTAAGCTAAATACATTAATATTGAAGGTGAACCCCTAAACTGAATAATTACCTTTTCGCTTGTTTGCATTTACACATTGAAAAAGAATATCCCAAATTTAAAAAAAATTATTTTATTTAAAAACATAATTTCATTAAATACTTGCAAAGAGATTTTTTATTTAAGTCAAATATCAAATATATTTAAATTAAAAAAATATACCGTAAAAGTAGAGACGTGATTTTGTTTGCAAATAATAAATTATATTTAATTAAAACAAATGTTTTTTTAATTGAACATCCTTTATAATTACTAAGAAACAAACAGATTTTTTGAAAAGATACATTATATTTATAAAAAAATAATTATTTTTTAAGTAAAAAAATAACTTTCTACACAGAAAGAACGATTTCTTCAAACTTAATAAATTTCATTATATCCAAACAAATCATTTGTTTAAAAATAACAAAATATGTACTTGAATTTAATTAAACATTAAATATTTTAAAAAATTTTTTAACTGATTTTATTATTTATATAGCTTAATCTGTATTCACTGTTTTGCATATAAGATTCTATTTTACTAATTACAATTACGCATTATTTCACAATTTTTGAAAACGCATCGGCGTAATTTGAATCTAAAATCTTCGGAACAATAACCTAATACGCTAACACTGAGCTAATCGTACACTTGTGATACCGTTTATAAAAAGTTATATTTAAAGTAAAACTGATTTCAACAGGAAGGAACAGGACTTGCGTCTTGAGTACTGCACAAACACTCTCACTATCCCTTTGATTATTTGTACAGCTTTAGATATTTGTATCATATTTTATATAAAAAGATAAACTATAAATAATTTAAAATTTTTAATGAAATATTTATTACATGTAATTCATGCAATTTTTACAAAATAGTATAATATTTTTAAATAAATTAAAAAATTGATTAAATAAATTAAAAAATATTTAGAAAAAACTTTCTTTAGAAAAAACTATTTATTAATTTTATAACTTTGAAAAACTAAATTTAACCAAATATTTATTAAAACGTTACTTTCAAAATCAAAAAAATCTGGATTTAATATATTAAAAATTTATTTACTAGATTTCAACAAATATTTTATCGTAATTTATTATTATTAATTATTTTTCAGGTTTAAATAAATAATTATTTAAAATCAATCTTGTTTCAATTTTTGATTGTTAGAAGGAAACAGGTTTCTTTCACTTCAATACATCGTATTTTAATTTTAAATATACAAATATTTAATATCAAATGTTTTCTGAATTTTTGTCTGTTTGCTTTAAGAAAACTGATTTCTTTTATTTTAATAAATTATTTTTCAATTGTCAAAAAATTATTCATTAATATTACGTTTTTCTTTTAACTTTCGATTGCTCGTTTAAAAGAAACAGTTTTTTTTTATTATATTAAATTATTTTTTTTCTTTGAACAAATAATTTAATTACAAACCTATTTTTTCAATTTTGGGTTGCTTGTTTTATGGAAACTGTTTCTTTTATTTTAATAAAAGATTTTTTATCATAAATTAAACAATTATTTAATATCAACCTTTATTTATTTTTGTTTGCTTGTTTTAAGAAAATAGGTTTCTTTTATTTTATTAAATAATTTCCGACGATTAAATAAACTGTTATTTAATATCAATATATACAGTAATTAAATTTAAAAATGATAACTTTGTTACATGCAAAAAATTGTTTATTTAAGATAACAAAATGTTTTTGGAAACAAGGTAAACATTTAATAAAATTTGAAAAATCAAATTTAAAAAAATCGTTTTATTACATTAAACAAAATTTTTTTTTCAGTGTATACTTTTCAAAGCAATTATTGATCGAGTTTTATTATGTCGCTCATTTTTGCACATACAAACGCAACGATCTTTTATATTAATCTCAGAAACTCACAGGCTCGTATAATACATCGGTTCGCGCAAGTTTCTTAAATAAAAACAACCGTGAACTTTATTGCTGCCACCGCCCGCTGGGTCACCTGACATCGTGACACGTGCAAATTATATGCTGTCACGTTGCATTGTTTCGCTACACGCGGTACGGTTAATGATACGATTGTATTCTAGCGTCACTCTATATCGAAAAAGTAAACTGGACAAATTTTTTTAAACAATGACGACGATGATAACGTATCTTACATAAAATAAAAATTTCAAGGTTTGGACTTTGCGATATCTCCGCTTGTTTAGGGCACGGAGAGAAGAATAGAAATGTTTTTATTATACAGGTACAATTTGTACTCAAGCTATCGTTTGAATTGAAACTACTCAGAACTTAATTGGTTCAACTGTTACTAAAATCCGATAATCTCAGGTGCTCGGAAGTCGTTGGCTTCCGTAAAGAGATGCGGTTTCTCTTGCTGCGCGTTCACTGGATGCGAGACACTACCATGTCTCTTGATTTTATGAATTCTATTTTATGTATAAAACCTATAAAAGAGCTTTTTCTTTTTATTTAAAGGGATTTTTCTTATGTATCTTTATTTTGTAATAACTTATTTGTATATTATTTCCGAAGACTGCAGACTATAGTTAGTTGCTTAAATTCTACTTTGGTGATGATCGTTAGATGTGTATGATCGTTGTATTATATTATTCATCACTGACAACGATACTTATATAAGCTATGGGTTCTTGATCGAAGAGGGCGAGAAAGATGAATGGAGAAATGCGTCCTCTCAACTTGGAGATCCTGAATAGTAATGATTATAGCAAATTGCTCCTGCTTGCCTAATTGCCACTCAGTGGAGTTGTTGAAACCACTCGTTCCTTCATTCAATCTTTAATACCTCTACCTCCTGAATCAGCCCTTTAAAACTTGATTGTTTCTACCCTACTCTGCAACGCGGGTAGATCTCTGAAGTTCGTTTTTCTTGATTGTTCTTGATATAACTTATCAATATATACATTTCTTTTCTCACAATGTATTAAATAATAAGTCTTGTATGTCGATTATTTTAAAAAAATTTTTATTTTCTTTTATATTATTTTCATATTTAAATGCGTTGTATTATAAATATAAAATTATAAATATAAAATCTGTTATGTTTAATTATGTAGTATTAAGGAATATTTATATTCAGTTTTAACATTTACTAGCCAATATAATTTTTTGTTCCTCATTAGCCAACGTAAGGCCACTCGCGTTTTACGCTTCTATTAAAGGATACACCATAATGAGATGGTTTTCAACTGTAATTTTACTTAGTTTTAATCTTTTAGTATACAATTAAAAAATGAAATAGAAATAACAATTGATGAAACTATATAATTTTGGCAAATATGTTTACAAAGTTACAATAAATGTAGAGTAATCTTTGAAAAATCATAACTTTCTTAAAAATGATCTTAGAGAATTAATTCAAAAAAGGAATTAAAGCTAAAGGAACATATTTTTATAGCAAAAATGTTTTATTGGTTTGGATCTCTAATTTAATATTATTTTGCAACATGAAGAATGTTTATTTTTATGTTATAAAATTAGCTAATAATATGGGATTTTCAATAAATGTAGCTTTAGTTCTGTGAGTTTAATGAATTTTAATATAAATTTAGTATGAAAAGTAAAAATTACATTTTTATATTTATATATTTCTTAAAACTATATACAGGGTGATTCAGAACGATCCATGTGTCTCTGTAAAGACGTGTTCTTGGATAAATTCTGAGACGGGTAAGCGCCCGCGTCGGACGGTGAGTTGCGCCGCTTTTGTCTACCATGTGTATACGGCCCGTGATTCGCTAATTTTATTCTCTTATAATTTAAAAAGTAAGCGTCGGACAAAATTTTCATACAGAAAAAATCGTCTTAGAATTTATTCAAGAACACATCTTTACACAGATACATGGGTCGTTCTGATCACCCTGTATATACATATTGTTGCACTCGGCAAAACAAATACGCGACACTCGCACGAGAAGGATCAGACGCGCGACAAATCAACACTCTCTTTTAAAAAGAAAACACTGACTTTAATGTTAACACTCGGTACAATTAATTTGTAACGACCTGACTTTTCCGCGCACGGGGCGGCGTGATTTCGTGCGGACGAGGACGAGGATAGGTCGCCAAGAGAACTAGACGCAAGTTTGGTGGTGAACAAAAGCGTGTTTTTATTGATAGTTTGGCGAGTACAGGAAATAGCGGTTCTGGAACGCGGCGCGCGGACGGACAAATGGCGGTGACGCTCGGACGGACGTGACGATGACTTACTTCTACGCGCGGACGGACTAATGAACGGATAATGCGCGGACGGACGAAACAGAGATAGAACGCGCAGACGGACGAAGACGAAAATTATCGTGCTCGGACGGACGGTATTTACAAGTCGCTTTTATATACACGCGAGGGATCCCGAGCCGAGTTTCTCAGAATTCGGAATTCCTGTTTACGTATCAGTGCCGTGGCCTTGCCGAAGGCCGCGGTCACAGCCACAGGCGCGTGGGCCTAGTAACAAAGACGTCGCGCGCGCGGTACAGGTGTACTCTCAGATCGGATGGTTGCGACGCGCTGCGCTTAATACCGCGAAGTTGTGCGGCGGTGGCAATCGACTCACGCTAAGATCACTTGGTGGAGGAACTCCACACCCCGAGTCCGTGAGTCGATGCCGAGACGGGAAAGCGGATCAGGAATGCTCCGACTATCAGGATCTCCTCGTGGAGCCCAAGATTCACTTGAGCCCGTGAATCGGCGGTCTAGAAGGCGGACGGCTAGTCGCCAAAATCTCTTGGCAAAAGCTAAGATCGCTTAACTTCAGGCTAGCGCTAGGAGACACTTCTTATGCGGACGGAAATTGGACGGAAAAGAAGCCCTGACTGTAGAACCGGCGATGCTTATATAGTCGAGTCTCGAGGGCAGGGACGGTGTGGGGGTACGGAACAGTGCGGTAACGGAGGGGAAATCCCTGCCGCTCGAGATCGGCAGCGATCGCCACTTTGGTCGCTTTGCAATCGCGTGCGCGCGGAGATCTCCTCGACGCGCGGATGCGTATTCGTGCGCTACGCCGATTCGAAACGTCTTATAGGCGCTGTGTGCCGGTTTTCTGCTATCCGGTGGTTGTTCGGCCGAACAGCCTGGAACGGTGGACGGTCCGAGGAGGGAGCGGAAAGGCGGTTTGTTACAAATTCGTTCATAGAGATACCACAGTCTCAACTGGCGGCTTCGCCACAGTACTCGTATATACAGTAGTGCAACTTTCCTAATTTTATGTTGGCCAAAATAAATAGCGTTTCTTATTTTGTTGTATTCATTCGCGGCTTGGTTTTATGTAAAATCGAGCGCCTCGACTAACGTCATCGAAGGAGCAGCGGCGACGAAAGATGTCGACACCAGCTAGACGAGAACGATCGTTCAGGGCCGGCGCACGGAAAACTGGCGACGGAGAAGAGGACGGGGCGAGACGCGGCGACGACTAAGCGCCGCGCGGGAGAGGCTCGCGCAAGGCGCTAAGGATGGACAGGCTAGAGAGGACGAACGGCCAGGACAAGGGCCGTCGGATGCTGGCTGTCCATCCAAAATGATAGCGACGGAGGAACGTCGCCTCGAGAGAAAACAGCTGTCATCCGCGAGGACGGTGAGAACGACGAGGACATCGAATGCCGACGGGGACCGCACGACACTGGCGGAGACTCGGCACTGCGCTACCGTGACGACTAGATAAGGGCGGCCGCTGAGAGGCCGCGCCGCTAGGCGCAAGGATACCGCGCACCCTGTGGGAGGGATAGCGCCCATCGATCGCGCATGGAGCGCGATCCTCGCGGCTTTTTGCTTGCGACCTGTGGAACCGCGTGCGTGCAACGAAAACTCGAGCAAGCGATATCGGCTGTCTGGTTATCGGCCTTTGACTGTTGGCGTGCTATCGGGAGGAGTGCCCGGCCTTGACGTGCCTTGCCTGGACGAGGACAAGCCCTGAGGAACTGCGAGGCAGAGGAGGATCAGAGTCGTCGTCGAGATGACCCTCCTAAGTGCTGTGCGAAGCCACGAGCTGCCAGCTCCGGAAGCATGCTGCACGCATTCCCGGAGCCCCCCAGTCATGGACCAGGGCAGGACACCCGGAGAGGCTTTAGTGGGTATGTCCCCGTCGACATGTCGTCGGCGGGGAAGAGCCCCACATAACTACCAGGCCTCCCCCGGGGCCTGGGGTATGCGGTAACGCATTTCCTCTTCGTTAAAAAAAAAAAAAAACCACAAGCTGCCCTCACCGATTCGCTCGTGTTCTGGGGTGGAGCCATTAGTGTGAGTGCGTCCGCCGCGGGGCAATTGACGGCACTCTTTTGGGTAATTAGCGGGCCATCTACCTCAAGCGCGGGACGCTGTCGTGTTACTCAGCTGTCGGTTGCCGCGTGTTACATTAGCCGTTCCGCCGTAAAAGCTCGCGGACGACCGGCTTCCCGGGAAGCCACAAAGCACTCGCGCACGTGCGCAAGTCGTGTCACGGCCGTGATCGCACGGCCACTCGGTACTTCGATGCGTCGTTGCATAGTGTTGCGTTCATTGACGTGTGTAATAATTTTGGATCTTGGTGGCGGCGACTGTGTTGTCGTTGGTGCACGTATTTTCTAGCGTTTATTGTAAATTGGACCAATTTCTCTCGCGGAAGTGATTATTGTGTCCATGCCGCGCCACTCAAAACGCGTGCGATTGGCTGTTGTATCCCGCGCGTGAGTAGCCGCTGTAGTTTTCGTTTTTGCGTAGCTGTTGTAGCCGTTAGGCTAATTATCACGTTCGTTATTTTTCCGCCAACTTCTTAGCTATTTCGGTTGCTTTTTTTCTTTGCTTTTGCCTAATTTTTTTTGTGCTGTATGTTATTTCTATCTTTTCTCACAATATATTATATTCTACTTGTTACATTGGTCCGACTACGCTTAATCTCTCGCCTACCCGTTTCCTCCCGCAGAAGAGTCGCCCGTCCCTGTCTCCGCTGCCCGCCCCTCTACCGTTTAGAGGAGCTATCTGACCGCGTGCGAGTGACGATTTCGCGTTCTTGTCTGACTGCCTATTGTGTGGTACGTCTTAGCGCTTAGTGTTAAAAATTAATTCCGGCGACGCGACCGGCATAATCGCATCTGGCGTCTAACTTTGTGATCTAGCGAAACTTTGAATGTTGTAGCTCTCCCTTGCTCCCGCGCGTGTTTGCTTTAAACATCTTCCGTCTTTTTTAATCGCGTATTTCGCCGCAGCTCTCCGGCAACTTAAAGAAAATACGTAGTAAAATTTGGCGTCCAACGTGAGGCGCGCCAGTACAAAGTTCTTTTCTATGGCCTTCGTGAGACACAGGCGTGACAAATGAAATTTTTTTTTGCGCGTGTTATCGGAGGAATTTCGGGCCGGCGAAAGATTCTATGTTGAGTGTGAGTTAATGTTTTTTGTCTTTCCTGAGCAAATGTTGTGTGTGTCCTGAGTTTGTGTAATTTTCTGTTTTCGCTGAAATTTTGATAACCTCTTGCAAGCGACTTTTAAATTTCAATTATTCCGCATTGCTAACATTTTAAAAATAGTACCAAGTTTTCTCGAGACCCTCTTAATCGTCTTTTATTACTAATATTATTACGCTTTTGGTACCATCTTGATTCTTGTGTGTGAATATTATTTTTCAGATTGTGAGTTGCGATTTTGTGAATTTACGATTGAAGTTATTATTTAAGATTTTGTGACTTGATATTGGCAAACAGTGCCGCGAACATCTCGTTGTGTTTAATCTTTGAATATTTGTGAATATTATTTCGCGACGGCAGAATTTGCCGCTCAGTGCCGATTATAGTGCTTGTCGTAAAAGTAAATACGCCGAGGAATTTAGGGAGAAGGCGCGCTGCCGGAGTGTCGTGCCGTGTTTACGCGTTCGGGTATCACGAATATTTTGAATCTTAGAATACGCTTTGAGTGACCGTTTATTTTCGCTTTTGCTATCGTTATCGTTTTTGTGAAATTTCGCCGTGCAATTACGCGCGTAGAAATTGGTTGGTCGCGCGAGGGAATAACATCGCTTAAAAATGAGTTCGACTAAGTACATCGATGAATGGATTTTTACCGCCACCCTCGAGCAATTAATTGCCACGCTTGAAGAGCAGGGGCTCTCAACCGAGGGTTCTCAATACGCGCTCGCGTTAAGATTATTGTGCCACATGCGAACGACGCATGTAGGCAAATCGTTTGGTGGCGCGGACAGCGCGCAAGGGTTGTCGGACTCCGGACATTTAGATCTCCCCGAGGAGAAGGTACCGCGACCGGACAGTCCTTTCAAGGCTGCGATGAGGCCGGTGGCGAGCGTACACGCGTCCGGGGGAGGCAAAGGACGTCGACCACTGGAGACGAAAGACGCGGCCGCCGCTTACAACATCATGCGGTATTAGAACTTAAAGTTTTCCGGTGCGCGAGGAGAGGCCGCAAAGATCTTTTTATTACGAATCGAGGAGAGCCATGAGTTGATACCGGTCGACAACGCGGACATGTTGCGATGCCTACCGTTTTTCCTATTGAGTGTCGCGCTTCATTGGTTCTGCGTTAAGCGCGCAAAATTAACGACCTGGGTTACGTTTAAAGCGGCGTAGCGTGCGCGATTCGGAGATCCCGATTTCCAATTCGCCTTGCGCGATGAAATAGTGCGGCGCACACAGGAGGAACGCAAGACGGTGGTACACTATTTGACATGTTTGAATGCGCTCTTTGACCATCTCTTACCCCCGTGGAGCGAGGAAGAGAAAATCTGTTACGCGCACCGCCACATGTTACCGCACTTGCAAACAATGGTGCCGCGCAATTCGGTCACCGATTTAGAGTCGCTCGAATTATTGGCAGCGCGCGCGGAAAGTTGTTGTCGGGCAGTCTTAAGTTATCGAGCGCCTGCACCGCCAAAATGCTCGCTATTCCCCGATCTGGCATATCATCCTTCAAAGGAGGGGAGGCGCGGCAAAAAATTGAATGATACTCTCGCTGCATTAGAGATATCGGGTACAAGCGAGAATGAGGAAACGGTGCGCGCAGGGAAAGGGAAAAAGACGAAGGTTCACGGTGACGGCTCCAGCAGCGTTCGCGTCGATCACCGCCGTGGCTAGTACCTCGACTGCCATCCCGGCTACAAGCGTGCCCCGTAGCAATCCCGGCAAGTGCTGGAATTGTGATCAGACTGGCCACTTTGCGCGGGACTGTAAATCCGCTCCGCGCACTCACTGCTATCGGTGCGGCAAGACGGGAGTGACGTTGCGTACCTGCCCCGATTGTGCGGGAAACGTCTAAAAGAGTCGGGGAAAGGGGAAAACACGATTACTACCAATGCATTCCCCGATAATTTAATAATGTCGGTACGCGCAGATTTCGTTTGTAAGTCGTTCGGGGCGAGAGAATCGAGCCTCTCCTTCATTCGCGTTAAGATATCGGGTAATTAGGTTCGCTCTTTGTTAGATTCCGAGTCGAGTCGTATGTTTTAAGGTCCGGCCGCTTTTGAGTTAGTGCAATCGTTAGGATATCGGTTTCGTCGGGTTAGGGACCGCCGCGTGATGACTGCGACCAGTCAGATGACGCGGATGAGGGGGGAGGCGATGTTTAAATAATTCTGCTACGAATTAATTGTACACAGTCATTTAATTAAAGTCAGTGTTTCTTTTTATAAAAGAGTGTTTAATCATTTCGTGTTGTGCGTTCGTTCTTCCCTTCGCGAGTGTTTTGTGTGCTCGTCTCGTCGAGTACAATAATATATATTACTTTGTCACTGATGTATTGTAGATAGCTGCAATGGAAACGAGCATGTGGAAGGTTGGATTTAAAACCTAAAGAATACGCTCATCAAAATTGTCGTTTGTGCTACCCAGCCAAACGTGAACAAACAGATTATTCGGAGAGTCTGCTATTAATTTCTGTTGTTAGAAAGGTAACAGATTTCACACAGACTTTGCAATATCTGCAGTGTCAGCAAACTGCTGTCAGAAATAAGACAGAAACTGTTGGCGTTTAATTTCAGCAGAAATTGAGCACGGAGTGTTGACAGGACTGTTGTCAGATTGGGGGCAGAAATCAAGCATAATTTGCGCAACACAATCTGACGCCAGACTAGCAGTAGAAATCGAGCATCGTGTGCTGACAAGACCTGACGTCAGATTGGCGGCAAAAAACGAGCAGGATCTACGCGACAATCTGACAGCAGACTGGCAGCACTACGCGAACACGCGTGCTGCCAGCATCTAATCTCAGATAGGCGACAAAAATAGAGCAAAACCTGCACAACACAATCTAACAGCAGATTGTTAGCACAAATTGAGCACCCCCGTGCTAACAGGATCTGACGTCACGCTGGCAGCAGAAATCAAGCAAACCGTGCTGTTTTGCATATTTTTAAATTGTGGCTTCACTTTTCATGAATTTATTAAGGGTCTATTCAGACAAACTTGCATAATTGCATGCATAAATAGCATTTGCATCAAGAAAGTGATTGATCCATTTTCTTATGCATTTGCTTAATTATTGGATCAATCAATTTCTTTATGCATATCTTTATGCATATGTCTGTTTCTGTTTGCATTCTATACGCCGCAATTTCTGTCTGCACCTGTTCGTGATTGCGTATAGAAATCCTATTCGTATCTATCCGCATGTATTTGTCCAGATTTCTATCTGCATCTGCCCGCATATATAAATAATTAAAACCCGTTCCTGGCCATGGTCTGACTAACAAAAATATTAAAAAAAATTAGAATCGGAAATAGGACTAAAGTATGAAAAAACATTACTGATGTAAAAAAAACTTTTCAAAACTCAATTTTGCAACTAATTGGTATAAACAAATTATTAAAAATTTACGTTAAAAGAGAACTGATTGCGCCAATCGATTCTACGGGAAAAATTACTAAAGAAACGTTGCAAAAATAAATTTTGCAATTAATTTGTTTATAACAATTAAAAAAGTGTTATACATGTTTCTTGAGTCATTTTTCCCGGAGAATCGATTGGAGTAATTAATTTTTTTCTACAGTCAATTTTTAGTAATTTGTTTATAACAATTAGTAGCAAAATTGATTTTTGCCAGCATGCTTTTTACGTCAATAATATTTTTTCATGCTCCGGTACTATTTTCAATTGTTGTTTTCTTGACTATATTAGTCTGGAATGGGTTTTAATTATTTATATAGTTTATATTTTTAAAATATTTAAGGTTAAATAATCAAAGGGCTAGTGAAAATGTTTGCGCGATACTCAACACGTAACTGTAAGTTTTTTCCTGTTCAAATCAGCTTTACTTCAAATATAACTTTTTATTAATAATATCATAAGTGTACGATTAGCTCAGTGTTAGCGTATTATGTTATTGTCCCAAAATCTTAGGTTGGAATCCCGCCGGCGCCAATGCGTTTTTAAAAATTGTAAAATAATGTGTAACCGTAATTAGTAAAATAAAGTATCTGCAAATTAGATTAACCTTTAATAAAAATAAGAATAAAATCTGCAAGAAAACTACAACAAATTTTTTTATAATAAAAATTTTTGAAATTTTTAAATAAAGATGCTTGATTTTTGCTGCCAGCGTGACGTTAGAACTTGTCAGCACGGCGTGCTTGATTTGTGCTAGCAGTCTGCCGTCAGATTGTGTTGCGCATGTCATGTTTAAATTCTGCCGCCTATCTGGCGTCATGTGCTGGCAGCACGGCGTGCTCGCCTGGTGCTGTCATTCTGCTGACATAAAATATCAACAGGTTCTGTCAACAGAACGTAAGAATTTGTGATCAGTTGAGTTCAGCCTGTCAACACGTCTTGATCGAATCTGCCGCCAGCCTGCCGACACAGTGCTAACATTTTGCTGACTGGGATCTTGTATCTTTAAGGGTTGGTTTATAATAGCCGTTGCCGTAAGAAATTGGCCAATCAGTGTCGTTTTATAAAAGAATAGTTGACTATGATTGGTGAGTTTCTTACCGTAACGGCCTAACCAACCCTAAGACTGGATCTTCATACAGACACTGGCGCTTTGACACCAAGTGCTGATTGGTGAAAAACTAATAAAGCTAGTGCTATTTATCCTCAACACCTATTTTTCACCAATCAACGCTCGGTGTCAAAGCGCCGATGTCTGCATGAGGATCCAGGCTAAGGCTGGATACTTATACATACACTTATACATTTCCATTTGTGTCTTTGTTGCAATTGCGTTACATATTCTTTTGACCACCTGATCCAAAAATGCTGTCCTATTTGTTCAAGAAGCTGATAACGTATTAATCGTATGATGGGTAGTTCCTTAAGATCTTGTTATGGAATTGTGTTTATAGCTTCTCCTATGATAAAATGTCCAGGGATTAATGATTGTAAATCAGTCGGGTCGTTAGATAATTGTGTAAATGGTCGCGAGTTTAAAACTGCTTCGATTTGTGTAAATATTGTATATAACTTCTCAAAGCTTAACGCAGTAGTTCCTACAATTTTCCGCAAATGAGTTTTTGCCGACTTGACCGCCGCTTCCCATATCCCTCCCATATGGGGAGAATATGGAGGTATAAATTTCTAATCAATAAATTGCTCCGTACAATATTCTTTAATTTGATTCTGTGTTTCTTGTTTTGTTAAATATTGCTTCAGATTTGAGAGTTGATTGTTTGCACCCACGAAAGTGGGTTCCGTTATCAGAATACAAGGTCACACATTTACCTCTGCGAGCAATAAATCTTTTTAATACGTTAAGAAATGACGTTGCGTTCAAGTCTGACATTAACTCTGGGTGTACTGCTTTACTTACTAAACAGATGAAAATGCACAAATAACATTTACTTGTTTTATTGCGCGATATTTTAATAGAAAACGGACCCGCATAATCCAGTCCTGTATGTACAAAAGTTCGCGCTTGCGTCACTCTCACAGCCGGTAAATCATCCATTAACTGCTTTGTGCTCATAAATTTTGTGCGAAAGCATGTTATGCAGTGTCTTAACACGCTGCGAATTGCATTCTTTACTGCAATCGGCCAATAATTATTACGCATTATATTCAAAATCGCTTGCGGTCCGGCATGTAAATTTTTATGATGAATATCTCAAATAACTTAGTGAATTGATGTTTACTCGGTAGGATCACTGGAAATTTTTGTGAGTATTCTAAAGAAGCGTTACGCAACCTTTCCCCCACACGAATGACGCCCTTTTCATCTAAAAATGGATGCAAACTTATTAACTTACTTTTGGAGTGCAATCCTATTTTATTTTTTAAATTGTGTAGTTCTTGAGGAAAACTGTTTGCTTGGCGACCCTTGATGAAGATTTTTAAAGCCTGCTCTATTTCCTGAACAGTCAGAGATTCCGTTTTTCGATCCATACGCTTTAAGCTTGTAACGACCTGACTTTTTCCGCGCACGGGGCGGCGTGAATTCGGCGGACTAGGACGCGGATTGAGGTCGCCAAAAGAACTAGACTTGCAGTTTGTTGGATGGTGTGAAAGCAGCGAATTGTATTTCGTGTAATGTAGCGTACACTGGAATAGCGTGGCGTTTTAGCCACGACGCGCGGACGGACGGATGGTGGTGACGCTCGGACGTAACATAACTTAGATATTACGCGCGGACGGACAGACGGAAATCGGAGCGCACGGACGGACGAACGGTATTTACACGCGAGTTTCTTGACGCGGTATTGTACACGAATCTATTTACAATGCTTCGCGGGATTTCCGAGCCGAGATTTCTTGGAACTCGGAATCTTTGTTGACGCGCGGGTACCGTGCCCTTGCCGAAGGCCGCGGCCACGGCCGTAGACGACGCGCGCGCGGTACAGCTGTACTGGGTCCCGATTCCGGCGCGAGGCAGTTAATACCGCGATGTTCGGCGGTGGTGATCGACTCACGCCAAGAGCTCTTGGTAGAGGCGCGGAACTCCACACCCCAGGTCGTGAGTCGATACCTAAATGGGACGGCGGATCGGGAAGTGCCGACTACCAGGATCTCCTGGTGGAGCCCAAGATGGACTTGAGCCCGTGAACCGGCGGTCTAGGAAGGCGGATGGCTCTTGTCAAGATTACTTGACGGAAACTAAGGCGCTTAACTCTGTGTGAGCACTCGGGAGGCTTTCTTCTGCGGATGGGAGATCGGACGGAGAAGAAGAGAGCCTCGACTCTCGGAGCGGCGGCGCTTATATACCCGAATCTCGAGGGCAGGGATGGTGCGGGGGTACGGAACGGTACGGAATCGGTGGGGGTCTCCCCGCCGCTCGAGATCGGTCCAGCGGTCGCCACTCCGGTCGAGCGCGTGCGCGCGGAGGTCTGTCACGAAGATCTCACGTGCCGATGCGTCAACGCGCGCTACGCCGGTGTTATGTGTCTTATTGGCGCTTCGCGCCGTGTTTTCGCTGTCCGGCGGTTGTTCGGCCGGACAGCCCGGAACGGTGGACGGTCCGAGGGGGGAGCGGAAAGGCGGTTTGTTACAAGTTATTATTCTTGAAACGTAAACAATATGCAATCCCATGAGTTAATCGCAATAGTAACGAAAATTTTTTTATTAAGTCTGAATGAAATTTATTATCTTCTTCATATATCATTAAGCATGTCGTCCGTTGTTTTGGCACGTCTTCGTTAGTATTCTTGATGCTGAACGGTACCGGAGTCGTGTTCTCATGTAAGAATTGAGGACTTTTCCACCAAATTTTATGAGTCTTTAATTTATTGGTGTTTATTCCTCTCGATAACATATCCGCTGGGTTTTCTTGTGACTTAACATGATGCCACTGTATGTTTTCGGCTTCATGATGTATAGTGGCTACTCTATTAGCCACAAAACTTTTCCAACGGCTCGGATCTCCTGCAATCCACGATAACACTATTATTGAATCGCACCAGTAGTACATTTTAATTTGAATCGTCAGCGATTGCAATACAATTTTACCCAATTTAGCCAATAACACGGCTCTACACAGTTCCAATTTGGGAAGTGACAGTGTTGTTATGGGGGCCATTCGAAACTTAGCACGTACTAGTCTTACCGTATATTGTTTACGTGATGTAATACTTCGGACGTATAAGCAGGCGCCGTATGCTTGTTCCGACGCGTCGCAAAATCCATGTATTTCTATCCTTTCAGGTGCATCACTCAGAAATCTTCTTGGGATTTGTAACTGTTTGACACTATTTATGTTTGATTCCCATTAGACCCATCGATTTTTAATTTCAGTAATGATGTTTTCGTCCCAATTTGTCTTTAATTTCCATAATTGTTGAAGTATCATTTTTGCTTCAACAACTATGGGTCCTAGCAATCCGAGCGGATCGTAGACCTGTGCTACACTGGCTAAAATATTGCGTTTTGTTATTTTATTTTTCTTGTCTGATAACTTTACCTTGTATTGTAGCCCGTCTTCCATATGTTCTATCAGAGTCCTAGAATTTTTGTGGATTCACTTAATTGAACTGTTTTTTTGTTTTTATTTCCTTTGCAGATCTGAAGCGCGTTTGAGACCCATTTTCCTAATTCGAATTTAGCAGACGAGAGTATTTGACTAACTTTATTTTTGAGCTATATGAGCTTTTCTGCGAAGTCAGCTCCTGTTAATAAATCGTCGATGTAGAAGTCGCGTCATATAATTTCGCTTGTTTGATGGTATTTGTCATTATTTTGTTGAGCTATTTTCTTCAAGCATCTAATTTCTAGAAATGGCAAGCACGACATTCCATATGTCACGGTATTAAGTTCAAATACTCGAATGGGCTCTTCTTTATTCCACCGCCATAATATCCTTTGTATCTTGAGATCCACTGTTCTCACCTTGATTTGACAGTACATTTGAATTATGTCTCCGCTCATTGCGTATTTATACTGCCTCAACCGAACAATTTCAAAGAGACTTTCTTGAATGATGGGTCCAACTATGAGCAAATCATTGAATGACTTTCCAGTGGCCGTTTTGCACAACGCGTCGAATACAACTCTTAATTTTGACGCTCCTCTGTCTTCCTTTACTACAGCATGATGAGGGATGTAGTATGCTGTATCACTCGATTCGTTTTTTAGTTGAATTTTACTCATATGACCCAATGTACAATATTTCTTTAGGAACTCGTGATACCATGTCTTCAACTCTGGTTGTTTTTCTAATTTACGTTCTAACGCTTTTAATCGTTTTGTCGCTATTTGAAATGAGTCTCCTAACTCTTCAATTTTTTCTTTTAACGGCAACTGTATCACGAAGTGGCCTTCGTAATCTCTTTTTTATGTAGATTGAAATTGATTTTCACATAGTATCTCTTCTTCCAAACAATGCCTCGGTTGATCTATTTCCTCAACCTTCCAGAAATTTTCCAATTGCTTGTTAAAAAGCACGTTAGTGGACATCCTGCAATATGTGTTGCTGCACTGTCTTTTCTGACTTAATAAGGTGCCTGAGATAATCTATCCCAACAATATTTCTTGGCGTACAGGTCCATGCTTGTTATGTCGGATCCTCTTGGTACCCATGATATCCCAGAAAATGGAAGCTCCCAACAACACATCAATGTTACTTGGTATAAAGTAATTGGGGTCTGCCAGCTGTAAATTAGCTGGCACCATTAGATTATTTTTATCTATTAAATTTATTGGCAAACGTTCTGTTATTTTTTCAATTATCAAAAAGGGACTCAAAAGAAGTGATTCTAGATTTAATTATTGTGCGAGTCTTTTGAAGTGCGCTTACAGGAGCATGATTTATGCCCATAATCGTAGTATTAATAGACTCTTGTTTTAAATTTAATCGTTTATTTAAATTCTTTGTAATAAAGTTGGATTGCGATCTACTGCCAAGTAACGCGCGACATTCGTGTGCAATTTCGTTGTGATCACAAATATAGATAATAGCAGTTGCTAGGAGTACTTGCGGGTCTCCTTTTATACCGCAGTGATTGAGTACTGTAGTTGTGTTGTCACTGTTCAAAGCAATGGGTTGCTGAGGCGACTGTTTGTTGTTCACAGAATTCTGATCCTCTCTTTTATTTTATTTCTCATTACTAGCGGAGTCGGTTCTATGTACTAGCGTATTATGATAACCTTTACAAATTTTGCAATTTAACGCTTTACAATTTCGTTCGTAAAAACCTTTAAGACATTTTATGCACAAAGGTTTACCTTTTACTTCTGCTGTCCTATCTGATATTGACATTTCCAGAAAGCGTTTACACTCGTGCAATTTATGATCGCCAGAGCATGTCACACATGGACTATTTGCCGCGACATAAGCTTGAGTTACATTTTTTTGATGGCCTGTGTTCAGCTTCCCATTGTTTCGAGTTTAACTCCCAGAAACGCTTTGTGAATTCTGGTTTGCTCTATTCACTGCTTCTAAAAACGCACTACGATTAAAAATGAAATCTATAAATTCAGCTAATGTAGGAAACTCTTTTATTTCCCCTCGCTTTGATTCTCACTCCCTTTTTTTTTTTTTTTTTTTTTAACGGGGGGAAAATACTCATGTACCCCGGGTTGGCTAAACCACGGGAGTGTGGGACTCGGGACGCGGTACCCCTCGCCGGCACAGACCGCTTGCGCGGCAGAAAGTTGGCGAGGCCCGGCCCGCCTACCCACTAAAAACCCACCGAGCCCATCTCGCCCCGTTGCGTGGAGGGACCGGGATTGATGAAACACACGCCAACGTCCCTCCACTGGGGATCGGAGCATGAAGCTCCCCGACGCGCCAGTTCGTCGGGTTGGGAGTCGGGCTTTGCTGGCCCAGCCGAGATACGTCAGCCAGTAGGGCCTAGCCCGACCCCGGGGATGCGGAGCGAGGCATCACGCACCCCCGCGCCCATTTAGGGCCATGGAGCCGCTCCCGACATAACGCCGGTGCGAGCCCCACGCCCAGGGACGAGCGGTCGCCGCCGCCCGCCCCACCACCTCCCGTCCACGGCGCTCGCGTGGCCGGGCCGGACACCAGGGGAGATCCCGCCTAGTGTCGGGCCCCATCGGCCTGGGCCCCGTCCCGTCGCATCCCCCGAGCGCTAGGGGCAGCTAGGGACGGGCACCCGAGGAGCGGCACTATCGCCGCTTCCCCTTGCCGAGGACGGGCGGCCCCGGGGAGGGCGCACTGGGCGCGCCTCCCTTGGGCCTCGCCTCCCTCGTGGCCTTACTCCCCCTCCGCTCCCTCTGCGGGAGGATTCTCACTCCCTCTGAGAACCTTTGTTGAGCTTGGGTAAAATAATGTGAATAATTATAGTATTCCAGGTTTTTATTGGTTGGCCGAGTTTTAACAACGATTGTGTGTATTGCGAAACATTGTCTACCAATTGTCTAAGTTCTATACTATATATGATTCTATGGGAATGGCTGGCAAGTCAATCAACAGTTGAATAAGATACTGCACAGTCAGTCTTTTATTTTCATACCTTTTTTTTAATAAGTTCTATGCTACTATATAGTTATCATTAGTAATTTCTAATGAACTGATTATTTTGGCCGCCTCCCCTGATAACGCGGAGCGTAAATAATGTAATTTTTATACATTAGGTAAGTTATTATTAGATGCAATCAATGACTCAAACAAATCTCGAAAAGGTATCTATTGTTTATAATTTCCCTCAAATTTTGGCAGATCAGTGTTTGGCAATTTCACATTCAACCGTACTACAACTTGCCTTTGTTGAAACACAAGTTGTGCATTTAAGGTTGCATTTTGAGAGTTAAGTGATTGACTTGTTATACATGCTCTACGAGCCTTAGTAATTATTGCGTGAAATGTATCTTCAAAATTAACTTTTTATAGTTGTTGCTCTACTGAGTCTTCAATATCATCAATTTTATTTTGTATTAAGTCAAATTCTGTCCATAATTGTTCAGCTTTCTCTAATTTACTGGGAAGTTCTGCTAGGTTTTCAGGTTTCTCCTTAGCTCTCAAAAGGAAATTATTGAAAATAGTGAGTTTGGCCTTGACTCGACCTCTCTGTTTGACTAATTGCGCGACGTAGTTTCTCTATTTTACAGAACGTAGAATGTTATTCAAATGACTCGATTGATTTACTCTAACTTAACCTAATTTCCACTTATCTGTATACGACAGATTTTCGATGCGTCTACGTTGTATAATTTCTTGTCCTACTCAAGATTCGGCAATGGAACATCCTCGGATAGTCGTTGGAATTCTGCCTCAGTCAGCTTATAGATACTACGTTGATCACTGCTTGGCGCTGCGTAGCCTCGTTGTCAGTAAAATATCACGTCTTGTGCCAATTGAAAAGAGTTGTTCATAGACAAAATCCGACGATGTCTCTCGTGATACGAGAGAGAAGGGGAGAAAGGCTGCGTGTGTTCTTCGTCCAGGACAATAATGCTTCTCGTGTTGCTAACGGTGAGCTCGCGGAGTGCGAAAGAGAAGTCGCACGACGATCCTCTGGTGGCCCGCCGTGCCTCGCGTCGTGCGAGAGAGAGGGCACACGACAATCCTTAAACAGACGCCGCTGTGCCTCGCGGAGTGCAAGAGAAAAGTCGCACGACAATTCTCTGGTGGCCCGCCGTGTCTCGCGTCGTGCGAGAGAGAAGGCGCACTACGATCCTTTGGTGGCCCGCCGTGCCTCGCGTCGTGCGAGAGAGATGCCACACGACGATCTTTACGCAGAAACAATTGATCTTGCGCCGTGCAAAAGAGATGCCACACGACGATCTTTCTAGTGCCTCTCGTCATGCGAGAGAGAAAGAGATACTGTTCTGAGATTTTAAGATCGAAACAGTGATATTCCGCAACGTGCAAAAAAGACTGCCTCAATTTCTTAACAGTAGGCCGGTTGTGTCTCGCATATTGTGCGAGGGGGGGCTATACCCGTCTCACTGAGCAAATGGCAATGAGTTACCTGTAGATTCTTTGTAATGGCGTTCCGGCAGTGTCTGTCGGCAATGGCCGATTTTTTTTATTTCGGCACCTTACGTGTTTGCCTTATTCAGTTCAAAGGACCAATGTGCGTGCCATAATGGACGTTCCTGCGTGCATCGTCGGTTTGGGTCTTAATATAAATAACGAGGATTCTTTGACGGAACACAATATATATTTTCTCGGAGATTACAATGTTTGGCTACGTTTGCTTTTCAAAGCTAGTTTTTCAGTCGCTAATGGCGGCAATAATGGTCTTCTTCTTTTTTCTCACTGTTGCCAACTCAACCCTTTTTACTAGATTAAGATCGATAAAGCCAACCGTATGTAGATTAACGCACGCAAGGAACTAGCGCTAAGCGCCATTTATGGAATTGTACAGTGAGACTGTACACATACGTATATATATATATACACGCACGCACGCACGCACGCACGCACGCACGCACGCACGCACGCACGCACGCACGCACGCACGCACGCACGCACGCACGCACGCACGCACGCACGCACGCACGCACGCACGCACGCACGCACGCACGCACGCACGCACGCACGCACGCACGCACGCACGCACGCACGCACGCACGCACGCACGCACGCACGCACGCACGCACGCACGCACGCACGCACGCACGCACGCACGCACGCACGCACGCACGCACGCACGCACGCACGCACGCACGCACGCACGCACGCACGCACGCACGCACGCACGCACGCACGCACGCACGCACGCACGCACGCACGCACGCACGCACGCACGCACGCACGCACGCACGCACGCACGCACGCACGCACGCACGCACGCACGTACAGCACAAAAATATTGCTGTAACATTGCAGAAATATTTTATTGCAAGATTGTAATATTGCAGAAATGTTGCAAAATATTGCTGCAATGTTTCAACAATATTGCAGCAACGGTAAAATGTCCGCTTTAACAATATTGCTGAAACATTGCACGTAATGTTGCAGCAACATTGTAACATAACGTTTATGCAATATTATGCTCTGCGTACAATGGAGGAGTACTTGCAACAATATTGCAGCAAAACGTTACACAGTGTACAGCAATGGAGGAATACCTGCAGCAATATTGCAACAACATTGCTGTAACGTTGGAATGCTAATTACTGCAAACTTATGTATTGTATGGATTAAATATTAGACATATATAAAATTAGAAATAAATATTAAACAAAACGCACAATAGATACAAATAAGGCATAAAATATTATATTCACTGTGCGTTTTACATTTAAGAAAGGAAAGTCATGTAATCGGCGGAAAAAAGTTGACTTTCATAAATTTTTTTGCGGCACAAGAATTTTAATAAACTGTCCATAACTTTCTCACATATTTCTTATAATTCTACACCTACGAATTATAAGAAAAAATATGGACAATTCATTAAAAATCTTATGTCGCAAAAAAATTTATAAAAATCAACTTCTTTTTTACTTTTTCTTGATCTTCCCTCGTTAATGCAAGACCTTACTCATGAATTATATAGAACTTGACATAATATTCTTAAATAATAAAAATCTTAGGAAAACGCTAGGATTTTGAATAAACACAGAGTATAATATTAGAACGGTCAAATTAACGAGCACAATTAAATAAGCAATTTGATTACAATTTGAGTTACAATAATATAATTAATTAAGTAATATAATTAATTAGGGACGACGTTTCGGCTTTACTTAGCCTTCATCAGCCTATAAAGTACATATATGTAGTAATTAAAAGTTCATTTTGTTTCAATTATCTGAAGATGACAGTTTTCCCTAAATTCTCCTTTTTATATATATATAAAAAAAAAAAAAAACATATCGTGTGTCGCATACCGTCTGTGATTCTTTAGATGGCGAACGAGCAATCGTGCATCCGATGTTGTGTGTGTGTGTGTGTGTGCGCGCGCGCGCGCGCGTGTGTCTTTCCAAGTGTTGAATCCTCTCAGCAGTACTGACTTTTTCTCCTCCCTTTGCATGATGGGAACTCACAACATGATAAACATTCACTCGCGGCTCCATATGCAAGTTATTTTTCACGTAGTATTTGCCGCGTTTGTTCTCTATATGACGATGGAGTTTATTGTTTTATATGAATCGAAAATTTTTTTCCGTAGGTAAATTAAAGCAAACTTACTTGGAAAAGTATTTGGACGGTAATTGTATAAACGTTCGCCATCGTCGACGGTCTTGTTGTTGAGACAGACGGAGCACAAGTGAGGCAGAATCGTTAAAGCAGGAGTCAGTAACGTTTCTTCGTATTATCTTTAAGCAAGTCGAATAAACAAAAATAGGAATCATGAAGAAGATCTGTGTCATTCTGTGAGTTTAGGTCGTTTGTTTGTTGTTTTATATGTATCATTTCGGAAATTAATCTTTTTTGGTAATTTTCTTCGGTGTCAAGAATTTTTATTTCCTTCCAATTGAAGGAATGGTCAAAAAATATTCTATGGTTTGTTATGACTGAGTGTTTTGAAGGATCAAGTTTTATATTATTAATATGCTCTTTTGTTCTAGTCCTCAATTGTCTCTTCGTCTGTCCCACATATGTGGCATTGCAGTCATTACAAAAAATCTTATAAACGACATTGCTACTGCAGTCCCCCTCCATTTTGTCTTTACGTATTTTTATGAAATTGTTGATTTTATTTATGCATCTGTAGCCAACTGTAAATGTATTTTTGTCTAACAGAGATGTTGTTTTTTCAGAAATATTTCGAATGTAAGGGACGACAATAGATTTTTTTGTGTTCTCATCTTTTTTTGTTTGGTCTTGATCATTTGTGTCTTTGATGATGGTGGGTGCCAGTTTTGTATTGAATAAATTTTTTATTCTTGTTCTAATGTATTTGAAAATGAATTCCAGAGGGTATTCGTTTTTTTATAAAAGTAAGTAATCCAAAAAGAAGTAATCCAATAATTAGTTCCAAGTTTTTTTGTTGGAAAATGGAGTGAGAAAGCATTAGCGCTCTGTCCACCATACTATAAATTGTTCCAATTTTGTGGCATATAGGGTGGTGAGTAAAAAACGATAAATAGCGACCAGACAAAGTTTTTTTATGGAACCAATCAATAATGATTGTATTGTCAAGTATTTTTAATGAAAGGTCCAAAAAACTTAGGCTACGGTCCTGTTCTAACTCAATGCAATCTGTTATGAAAACTGTTGAACGTCTTAAGAATAAAATTAAGTGAGTTCGTAGGTGCTGCCATAACAATGTCGTCGACGTAACGATAGTAGAACGGTGTTTCTAAATTTATTGACTTTAACGCTTTTTTTTCTAAATCCAGCAACACAATATTCGCTATAATATGGTGATAGGGGTGATCCCATTGGTGTGCCAAAAGTCTGTTTGTAAAAAACTGTATTAAAAGTAAGAGTAGAAAAACGTAGAAGACAGTATAAATTTTAAGGCAAATACGAATTCATCTAATGGAATCTTTGTATTATTCTCTATTAACGACCATCTCTTGCGAATACCGTCTATTGCCAAATCCAAAGGAATATTTGTAAACAGGGATTTCGCATCTAAAGATATTAAACAATATTCTTCACTAATTTTCATTCCCGATAGAGACCTCGCGATATCGAAACTGTTATAGACTTGTCTCGAATCAATAGGTAAACTAATATTGATGATCTTATGTAAGAATTTTGCAATCGGATAAAGAGCCGTGTTTACCGAGGAGACGATAATTCTGAAGGAAAAATTCTCTTTGTGTACCTTAGGAAGGCAATAAGCTTTTGGAATTGTGGAATCACTTGAGTGGAGAGAGAAATATGATTGTTTAGAGATAAATTCTTTGTCATACCACCTTTTTAATGTAGTATTTAGATCTTCTTTTACTTTTTTTATGAGATTATTTTTGATTATCGAATATGTTTCTTTGTCATGGAGAAGTTGTTCCATATTGTTAATGTAATCTAGTCTGTCCATTGCTACCGTGATATTACCTTTACACCTTTGTCTGCACGTGTAAATATAACATTCGGATTCAATTTACAAAATTCTCATGTGGCTCTTTTCATGCGTAGTAGTTCCTTTTCTACCTCATCTAAACTGGAATTGTTGTGTAGAAAATTATGTAGCAACAGAATGACTGAGTTGCGAATTTCTCTTCTTTCTTTCTGAATGCATCTATTGCTCTCAATGTCTTTTATGAACTCAGTTATGCTTGTTTTTTTGTTGGGAGGAAGGCAAAAATTACCGCCAAGTTGTAACAGGTTCAAGACACTCGGGGGAATTTCCGTCTTTGAAATATCCGTCTTCGAGACACACGCACGCACGCACGCACGCACGCACGCACGCACGCACACATATAGATATATCTTTAAATACAGTAGTTAAATTTTATGTAAAGTAACTGTTTTTATTTTACAAAATGCCAAGACGAAAGATAGAACGTACTTTAGAAGAAGAACAACAATTTCGACAACGACGTCTTGAAAGAAATGCAGAAAATCGACGTCATCGTCGTAAGAATGCGAATACAATAGTTACTAACAACAATTTGTCAGAAACACTTAATGAAACATGTTACAACAGCATTGGTACAATAATTGGTGATCAAATAATAAATATGAGTAATGTTGGAGAAAATTTTAAACCATCATACCATCAACGTACAGAATATTAGACTTATTACAGATCACAAAGGATAAATCATCTTTATTTAAATATTAATAGTGCAACATTAATTAATGAAGTAAATGAATATTATATTGGCCCTATGAATATATCTTGCGTTCATCGTAATGCAAAACATTTTGCGGCTGAAAAAATATCTAATAAAGGAAATTCATTTCATGATTATTGTAATCATGGTGCAATTTATTTAGATTCATTACCTCAACCCCCACAATTTCTTTGTAATTTATTTGATGGTAGTCATATAAAATCTAATAACTTTTTTAAACATATTTATAGTTATGATAGTTCATTTTCATTTGCATCATTTAATGTTAACTTAATTAATTTTCCAAATAGGCCATCTGGTCCATATTGTTTCAAAATACAAAGACAAATTTATTACCAAATAAATGCACCACTGTATGTTCAAAATGAAAGTCCAACTTACGGCCAGCTTTTTATTACAGATTCTAATGAAGCGATAAATTATCGTCTTACTGTAAGTTCAGAGTTAGATTTAGAAATCACACAAAATCTTGAATATATAATGCGAGAATCTAATGTATTTGCTCAATCTTTTTAATTAATGGGTGAAGAATTAAAAAATCTACGACAATTAGAAATAGAATCTGGAGAATTGTTTCCAGAATTGCAATTATTATTTACGTTAAGACCAGGTATGGATTAACGGTGATATAATGCTCAAAGAACTAATGAAGTTGCAGCTGTTTTTCGAACCACTGCTGATGAAGGAATTCCAGAATCATATGTAACAATATGTAATAAAAATACCAAAACTTTGCAAAATGTTAGTAGCTTTGTAACAAACCGCTTTTCCACTCCTCCCTCGGACCGTCCACCGTTCCAGACTGTCCGGCCGAACAACCGCCTGACAGCGAAAAACTAGAGTCCCTAGAAGTAGAGAGTCTGGACATCTCGGGGTTCCACGTAATTGGATGCACGTGATTGTGCACCTAAAATGGCAGCATCAATACGGATCCCTGTTTAATTTTCTTTAGCCAATGCGATAACAGCATACAACACGTTCAAGTGCACACAATGATAAACATACACACACATAAAGCTCACGTACGTACACTGACATATTCATCACCGACATTTTAGGGGCAGATGTCCAGACCCAGACTCTCTACTTCTAGGGACTCTACGAAAATACGGCGCACAGCGCCTATAAGACTTTCAAACCGGCGTAGCGCGCAAACACGCATCTGCGCGTCGAGGAGATCTCCGCGCGCACGCGCTCGAGAAGCGACCGAAGTGGCTTTCGCTGCCGATCTCGAGCGGCAGGGATTCCCCCTCCGTTCCGTACCCCCGCACTGTCCCTGCCCTCGAGACTCGACTATATAAGCGCCGCCGTTTCTACAGTTGAGGCTTCTTTCCGTCCAAATTTCCGTCCGCAAAGAAGTGCCTCCTAGAGCTAGCCTGAAGTTAAGCGATCTTAGTTTCTGCCAAGAGATCTTGACGACTAGCCGTCCGCTTCCTAGACCGCCGACTTACATACGGGTTCAAGTAAATCTTGGGCTCCACCGGGAGATCCTGGTAGTCGGAGCATTCCCGATCCGCTCTTCCTGCTCGGCATCGACTCACGCCTCGGGGTGTGGAGTTCCGCGCCTCTACTAAGTGATCTTGGCGTGAGTGCCACCGCCGCACAACATCGCGGTATTAACCGCAGCGCGTCGCGACCGTTTTTGAGTTAGAGTGCAGCTGTACCTCGCGCGCGACATCTTCTGCCGTGACCGCGGCCTTCAGCAAGGCCACGACACCGACGCGTAAACAGGGATTCCGAATTCCGAGAAACTCGGCTCGGAATCCCTCGCTTGTACATAACGCCGCAACTTGTAAATACCGCGTTCAATAATTTCCGTTTTCGGCATCCGGGTTCTATTTTCCGTTTCCGTCCGTCCGCACGTTCTGTTTCCGCTCGTCCGTCCGCGCGTTATAATTTCGTTGTCCGTCTGCGCGTAGAAATAAGTTCTCGTTGCGTCCGTCCGAGCGTCACCGCTATTTGTCCGTTCGCGCGTCGCGTCCAGAACGCTACTGCTTTGTGTTATACCAAACTCGAAATAAATCACGCTTTGTTCACCATCAACAAACGTCTAGGCGACCTCTCCGTGTCCTCATCCGCCGAAGTCACGCCGTGCGCGGAAAAGTCAGGTCGTTACAGCATGATCTAAATGTTGAACCATGGATATATTTATTATTTTATCCATATGGCACTCAAGGATGGCATTGTAATTTAACAAAGTTAAATAGTAATAAACGAATAACTAGAGGTTAATATATTAAATATTGTATAGCCATTCGTGATGAATTTAATGTTTTTATTTTAGGACATCGTTTATTTCAACAGTGACTTGTAGACAGTTATGTAAAAATTGAAAAAGACAGAATAAATTATTGTAGAAAGAATTACGCACTGAAACTTATAAAGTTTAAGAGATTATATACGAAATATGGCGAACAATTTAAATGGACGTATCGAAAAAATGGTTATACTTCCTTCTACGTTTGTTGGATCACCGCGTAATATGTTATAAAATTACCAAGATGCAATGGAAATTGTTGGTGAATTTGGTAAACCGGACCTCTTTATAACTATGACTTGTAATCCAAAATGGCGTAAAATCGAAGTAAACCTTTTACATGGTCAACAAGCCTCTGATAGACCTGATATTTGTGCACAATATTAAAAAAGATTATTTAATTAATTTGATTGTAAAACAAAAATTTTTTAAAGAAGTAACAGCCTATGTGTATGTAATTGAATTTTGAAAACGCGGTTTACCACATATACGTATGTTAGTTACTATAAAATATAATTTTAAAATAACAACACCACATATTGTTAATAAGTTTATTTCTGTTGAAATTCCTGATCCAAGTGAAAATAATGTTTTACAAAATGTAGTTATGAAATACATGATTCATAGACCTTGTGGCGATTGGTGTTTGATAAATGGAAAATATTCAAAACATTATCCTAAACCATATCAAGAAGAAACCAGAATGGATAAAGATACTTATCCTTATTATTGTCGAAGAAACAATGGCAAGAGTTTTAAACGCCCTGGTGGATATGTAGTAGATAATTGTTATGTAGTTCCGTATTGTCCTATTTTATCGATTATTTTCAATTGCCATATAATTGTTGAAGTAGTTTTAAGTATCAAATCGGTTAAGTATATTTATAAGTATATTTACAAAGGACACGATGCCGCTGCTATAACAATTGAGCCTGAAACAAATAATGTAATTATTGATCATGATGAAATACGTAATTTTATTGAAACTCGTTATGTTGAACCGGTAGAAGCCTGTTAGCGTATTCTTGAAAAAAATCTACAAGATAAAAGTCATGCTATATTTCGTTTGCTAGTTTATCTTCCTAATGAACAAAATGTTATAATTGAAAATAAAGCCATTGAAGAAGCAATGACTTCTGCTTTAAATCAAGTTACTATGTCAATTTATTATTTCTCCTTAAATTATCGCAATGAAGAAGCAAGACAATACTTGTATGTAAAAATTCTACGCTATTATAAAAAAGAGAAAATTAATGGAAGAAATGTATCATATTGGGTCAAACGCAAAAGTCATTATAATTGTATAGAATGAATGTATTCCGTTAGTCCAACACAAACAGAATTATTTCAGTTACGACTATTACTATTTACTGTAAAGGGAGCTACAAGTTTTGATAATTTAAGAACTGTAAATGGAGAAATATGTCAATAGTTTACAATGGCATGTTTAGGTTTAATTGAAGATGATGATGAGTGGAAACGAGCTATGAACGAAGCTGTTGGATAGATGATGCCCCAACAACTACGTAAATTATTTGTACGTATATTATTACATTGTCTACCAATACATCCTGAAGAACTTTGGGAAAATTTTAAATTAGCTCTGTCAGAAGATTATATTCGATACTTTGGATTATTACAAGGACAAAGGAAAGCATATAACCAAATTAATATTATGCTCTGTGCTGAAGGTAAAAGTTTTGCCGATTTTCCACAAATGGAACAATTAACAGAAAACGATATAGAGAATGATTATATGACACTTGAAGAAGCTATGGAAGTTGGTAACAGACAATATGAATAGTTAAATGATAAGCAACAAGATATAGTAGATCTTGTATTAAACAAATTAGATGTTAATAATCGTGATAATAATTGTATTTATATCGATGGTCCAGATGGTTTAGGTAAAACATTTATATATACAACTATATATTATTTAGTCAAAATTCGAAATAAACATATATGAACAATGGCTTTTACAGGCATTGTAGCGACGTTATTACCAGTAGAAAAAAACAGTTTATAAAACGTTTGAATTACCGGTTCCATTATTTGCCGATTCATCATCCAACATTAAAATTCAATGTAAGGAAGTTCATTATTTGAAAGAAATAGATTTTTATTTGGGATAAAGCACCAATGGCCCCACGGTATGCTCTAGAGATTATGGATCGAACGTTACGTGATATCATGAATAATGATCTACTTTTTGGTGGAAAAATTTTGTGTTAGGTGGTGATTTCATATAACTTCTTCGTATTAAAGTATGGTACTCGAAATGAAATCGTGAATTTTTCAATCAAATTTAGTTCTATTTGGAAACAGTTTATAAATTTTTCTTTAACGAAGGGTTCTTCCCGAGGAAATTGGATTTGCAAAGTTTGGATATGGGAGATGGCATTGTAACGCTAGTGGATTTCGTGCGGTTCTGGTAGGTGTCAGGATACGGTTGCGGATAAGCTCGCCAGATTGGTCGGGTTCGGTATAATAATCGCACTCGGTATTTAGCTGATAAACATATTAGATCTTTATTTGGATGTGATATTTACAAGTAGCCTCATAGCTGATTGCGTCTAACGCCTCGTGACAAGTGGACCCAGCCTTAGCGGGGACGCGATTGGCTCGCGGCGGTCGCGACGACCAATTGCCGCTGAGCGGTCGGATTTGCGAGCGGTGGTAACGATAAGCGCACGGTGACGCGTGGACTAACGAGCACGCTAGGCGAGGGCCAAGACTGAAGTTCAAAACAAGAATTTTAATAACCGCGAGAGTACAGATGAATCGGTAAAGTGACAAAAGATAATTCTAACTTATAATGAGACATAATAAGAACTGAAGTACTAGAACTACGAAATCATAAGAATACAAATAACTCTAACTTAAATTAAATCGCGTGGTTTAAAACGGACTCGGTGTCCGGGGTGGTCGGGGAGCCGCGGAACGCGGGATCGGAGCGACGGCGACGATTCCGCATCTCGCCCGAGCCGCTTCGTGCAAAAAGAGGCGAAGTTCTCGTCAGGACGCGGATGCCCTGACGAGGCTTTAGGTTACAAGAGACTCTTCTCTGAGGGAGAGGACGGATGGGATTGGCTAGGGATACCCAGCCTGCGGACTCGACGAGGATGCTCGTCGTGGGCGGTGATTCGCCGAGGATACTCGGCTACGGAGCACGGCGAGGATGCTCGCCGTGATTGGCTGTGTACGGTATTCGGTATGACAGGATTAGCCGAGGATACTCGGCTAGCCGAAACAACGAGGATGCTCGTCGAGGGTAGTCAGGATGAGGCGAGTATTCTCGTCCTCTTGGGAGTCGGAGTGCGGTCGAGGATTCTCGACCTGTCGGATTCGGCGGACCGGGAAGATCTGTCTCGGCGTTCTCACTGCTGGCTTATATATCCGAACGCACGGTTGGGCGGACCAATCCGTGCGTTCGGTCGGCTGGCCCGGAGTGGGAGCGTTGCCGAACGCCACGGGCGGCGCGCGTGCTGCCGCGTGATCGCGACGGCAGGTTGGCTCGGTGCGTGCACGTGGCGTTCTGCCGGTGTATTGCTCGGGTGGACGGAGCGGAGTGGCAGTGCGCGCGAGGTGGAGGGACGTTTTGTTACAGCATATTAAATGATTCTAACGATAATATACAACTTTCTGATTGTTGTATTGTAATGCAATAAAAGATATCCATTAATGCCGTTTGTACAATATGTATATTGTGATTTGATACAAAATAAAGAATTTAATAAAATGGACATGTGTGCAATACTTTCTGTGAGAAACGCCGATGTTGATAAAATTAATAAACAAGTTGTCGAATTATTACATACAGTCGAAGAACGAATTTACACAAGTAAGATAGTATAGACAGTACTGAAAACTGCGATAATAATGGTGGCATTAGTGAAATTTTGTTACCAGAATATTTAAATACTTTATTTCCATCATCTCTTTCACCTTATGCATTACGTTTAAAACCGAATTGTATCGTTATGTTGATTAGGAATCTCAGTATCAATGAAGGTCTTTGTAACAAAACTAGATTAATAATTATTGAACTGATCATTTACTAAAATGCAAAAACCTTAACAGGTGATAAAGTAAGAGATATTGTTTTTCTGAATTGTATAACATTGTATTGCAAAAATGTATATCTTTTTACTTTTAAAAGAAGACAATTTCCAATAAAATTAGCTTTTGCTATGACAATTAATAAATCACAAGGACAAACATTTGACAGTGTTGGAATAGACCTTCGTAAAGATGTATTTAATCATAAGCAACTTTATGTTGCTTTTTCAAGAGTACATTCTTGGCAAGCATTAAAAGTTTATCTTGGTAACCAGCGCGATAATAAACAAGTTAAAAATTATGTTTACAAAGAAATTTATATTTGATTGCTTTTTTTTTAAATTTATAAAAATATTTTTTAACAAATTATGTAACATATTATTTACAGAGTGTAGATATTTTACATTTACTTATTCTGTTCTAAGTTACTTTCTCTCTAAATTTTTGAAAACAAATTTTCACATAATATACTACTGTGTCCAAAAAGTAAGGTGACATTGCATTTATTTCGAAAATTCTTTATTTATTCTTGCAAATCAATTTCGTCCCCTTCAAAGTAATCCCCCCCCTGATATAATACACTTATTTCAACGGATTTTCCAATCTTCGAAACAGTTGTAATAATCGATTTCAGGAATGGCCTTTAGCTCCTTCTTCGCAGCGGCTTGAATCTCTTCTATCGACTCGAAACGGTGATTCGTGATTTTTTAACCAAAAACTCGACTAATATCGTTCCACAACCACCGTATTCACCTGATTTGGCTCCATGCGACTTCTGGCTATTCAGCAAACTCAAGCGGCCGCTCCGGGGACACCGTTTCGCTGCGAAGAAGGAGCTAAAGGCCATTCCTGAAATCGATTATTACAACTGTTCCGAAGATTGGAAAATCCGTTGGAATAAGTGTATTATATCAGGGGGGGATTACTTTGAAGGGGACGAAATTGATTTGCAAGAATAAATAAAGAATTTTCGAAATAAATGCAATGTCACCTTACTTTTTGGACACAGTAGTATATATACATAATTATAAAATATTTAACTTATTCATAGTGTTTTGGAAAACTTTCAAAATCGACTACAAGAAAATACAATAAAAGATATAATGTTAGAGTATCGGTAGTTTCCTAATTAAAGGGTATCGGTACTTCTTTAATATTCTATATTTTTTGTTGCATTTTCTATATTTTTTGTAGTCGACTTCAAAAGCTTTCCAAAACACTATAAGAAAGTTTATTTTTGTTAAGTACTTTCCGAGTTATGAGGCTTGAAAGTTACAGCACTGTAGCTGGAAAATTCTTGACACAAGTTATTAGATTTTAGAATCAAAAGTAGGGTGTTTCATTTAAAAAAATTAATGTGATTTTGATATGATCTTGGCGACGCCATCCAAGGTCAAACTGATAAGATCAGTAAATAGATCTTTTGAAACCCTACAATGCTTTTATCTGAAACTCTTTTGTAAAATGCTTTTCAGCAAACACAAAATATAGCTGCAACATTGCATTGGATTAACACGTGAGGTAACAGATGTTATTTCACAATCATGTAAAAGCAATATAAAATATTATTGGAGTACAATATAACTATTTCATGCAACTGTTACATTTTTTTGTTATTTTCTTGTAATACTAAAATAACAGCAACATAACAAAACTTATACAGGGTGTCCCAGACCACCTGTCTCACCCGATTTTTTCGTAAACGCGACATTTTAAAGAAAAATGTTTCAGACAAAAGTTTTGTGACTTCGAGGGGGACATAAGATGGTGTCATTGGTTTGACCTTGGATAGTCGTTTAAATATCACTTGAAAATCACCTTTAATTTGTTAAATGGAAACCCCCATTTTTCAATGCATATTTTTGTAGCTTACCTCGAGAGCTTTCAAAAACGCTACTAACTATAATAAAACGTTTTTTTAATCAGTACTTTTTGAGTTATGAAGGTTGAAAGTTACGGTACTGCCGGCATTAGCATTACCCAAGGTGTACCGCGTGGAGGTTGCACGGTCGGATTTACACCTCTGGTGTGTGTGTGTGTGTTTATGTTTGTTTGTGTGTGTGTGTTTTTGTGTGTGAATATATGTGTGTCAACAGAGATAAGGACCCCAGGTTCGTCACTCCCGTAGTATTTATCGACTCCAAACCGTCTCTGCTGTACGCGTGCGCGCGCGCGCGCGTGTGTGTGTGTGTGTACATGTGGCTAATTATTAGGCCTGGTGTTCTAAATGTCCACCGTCTGCTTCAATGCAAGCAAGTACTTTTTTCTCGAAATTATTTGTTGCATGAAGAATTTCATCAACATGTAGAGAACAAATAGCGAGACGTATTCTACGAATCATATCATCTTTTGTCGTAGGGCGTTCGCGGTATACTAGATCTTTTAGTTTTCTCCACAAATAGTAATCGAGAACAGTGAGGTCCGGTGATCGTGGTGGCCAATGATGTGGCCCATATTTGCCTATCCATTTATCTGGAAACATTTCGTTCAACCGTTCATGGGCAACTCTAGATGTATGCACTGGACATCCATCTTCCTGGAAAAACATGTTTAGGCGCAATTGTAGATTAATATTTTCAAGCAAGGGCGGAAGATCATTTTCAAGGAAATTGACGTACCGAATACCGTTTAGATTCATTTCAAAGATATGCGGTCCACATGTTTTTCAATAATTCCGCACCAAATATTGATTTTCCAAACATGTTGATAGTCAATTTCTCGGAACCAATAAGGATTTTCTTGTGCCCAATATCGACAGTTCCATGTATTTATAGAGCCGTCACTTAAAAATGTACATTCATCAGAAAATAATATTTTCTGATGAAAGTTGCGCTATTGTTGACGAATCCAATTGCAAAATTCGAATCTGTATCTAAAATCGTCAATCGTCAATGCTTGGTGAAGAGACATTTTGTACGGACATTCTGCAGCTTGTTTTCATGGAAAATTCACCAGATCGTGCTGCAACTAATTCCAGAATCTCTTTCTGTACGTCTTAATGAATGGCAGGAATGCAATTAAGCAGATGCAAGAATCTCCGGCATCCTTTCATCTCTAACTTGTCGTCAAATTCGTCTACCTTTATTGTGATCCGGTTGAATAATACCTTTATTGGTAATTCGGTTAGCTAAGCGAGAAAAAACTTTGTACGAATGAGGAGCGCGATCTGGGTATCGTTCTCGCCACAATCTTGCGGCTGTTCTAAATTGACCATCACATTCACCTAAAATAAGCATCATATTACAAGCTTCCACGTTTGAATACGACATGGCTGGTAAATGAGAATTTTGTTACACCTTACGTGACAGTATCAGACATGAAAAACGTATATAACAAGACAAGACGTTTTTAATCGATTCAAGGCTGATGTTGTTTGGAATGAATTTTTGCGGTTGTTCGTACGTAAGAAATGCTCGTGGATAGTTTTTTCGTTACTACTGACGAAATTACTGAACTAAAAGAAACAAAAGAAAGAAAATGTGCATGTGTACGTGTTTTAGACTAAAGACTAAACTAAACGGGAGACAAATATTTGGTCCTCGGTTTAATTAACGCAGTGCGTAAAATCGGACATTTCCGACAAAATTTACTTTCTTTCCGCCATTGCTTGAAAATATTCTTCTACAATTGCGCATAAACATGTTTTTCCAGCAAGATGGATGTCCAGCGCATACATCTAGAGTTGCCTGTGAACGGGCAAACACAAACACACAAAACACACACAAATACCAGAGGTGTAAATCCGACCATGCAACCTTCACGCGGTACATCTTGGGTAATGCTAATGCCGGCGGTACTGTAAATTTCAACCCTCATAACTCGAAAAGTACTGATTAAAAAAACGTTTTATTATAGCATTTTGGAAAGCTCTCGAGGTAAGCTACACGAATATGCATTGAAAAATGGGGGTTTCTATTTAAGAAATTAAAGGTGACCTTCACGTGATCTTCAAACGACTATCCAAAGTCAAACCAATGACACCATCTTATGTCCCCCTCGAAGTCACAAAACTTTTGTCTAAAACATTTTTCTTTAGAATGTCGCGTTTACGAAAAAATCGAGTGAGACTGGTGGTCTGGGACACCCTGTATACGAGGTGTGATCAAAAAGTAAGGTGACTTTTTGAATTTCGCGCGCTCTGTACACTCTAATTTCAAAATTTTTTTTTTGTGTTGGTACACTCGTCACGATCATATGTTCACAGTTTTGACTATATAGCATGTGTTGTTTTTATGTGAAAGGCATAAAGGTTAGACTCGTGTTTGCGTGCTCGGCAATTTTTTGCTGTTGAAAATAATGGAGCAGAGAGTTTGTATTAATTTTTGTGTAAAAAATGGTATTAAGTGTTCAAAAACTCTTGAAATGTTGACAGTGGCGTACGGTGAGTCAACTTTGAGCAAAAAATATTTATAAATGGTATAAGTTATTCCAAGAGGGCCGAGAAAATGTTAACGATGAACCTCGCTCTGGACACCCCAGCACGTCAAAAACCGACAAAAATGTTCAAGAAGTGAAAGAAATTGTGTTGAAAAATCGTCGAATCACGATTAGAGAAATAGCTGATAATCTTAACATATCGTTTGGCTCATGCCAATCAATTTTAACGGATGTTTTGGGTATGACACGTGTGTTAGCGAAATTCGTTCCAAAACTGCTTAATTTTGATCAGAAGCAGCGTCGCATGTACATCGCCCAAGACATGTTGAACGACGTCAATGATGATCCTGATCTGCTCAAAAGGGTTATAACTGGTGACGAAACATGGGTATATAGTTATGACGTCGAAACCAAAGCCCAATCATCCCAGTGGAAGAGCCCAGGAGAGCTAAGACCGAAAAAGGCACGCCAAGTTCGTTCGAATGTGAAGGTTTTGCTCACAGTTTTCTTTGATTACCATGGCGTTGTGCATCAAGAATTCCTACCACAAGGTCGTACGGTAAACAAGGAGTATTACCTTGAGGTTATGCGGCGTTTGCGTGAATCAATAAGAAAAAAACGTCCGGAAGTGTGGAAAGAAAATTCATGGATTCTGCACCATGATAATGCACCTGCGCACACATCGTTACTAGTGAGTACTTTTTTGGCCAAAAACAATACTATCATCATGCCTCAGCCACCGTATTCACCAGACTTGGCTCCCTGCAACTTTTTCCTCTTCCCAAAATTGAAAAGGCCTATGAAAGGACGAAGATTTGCGACGATTGAGGAGATTAAGGCTGCATCGCTGGAGGAGCTCAAGGCAATACCCAAAAGTGCATTTCAGAAATGTTTTGACGACTGGAAAAAGCGCTGGTACAAATGCATTGTATCAGAGGGGAATTATTTTGAAGGGGATAACATAATTTTGGATGAATAAATGAATATTTTTTTATAAAAATGAAAAGTTACCTTACTTTTTGATTACACCTCGTATACTACTGTGTCCAAAAAGTAAGGTGACATTGCATTTATTTCGAAAATTCTTTATTTATTCTTGCAAATCAATTTCGTCCCCTTCAAAGTAATCCCCCCCTGATATAATACACTTATTCCAACGGATTTTCCAATCTTCGAAACAGTTGTAATAATCGATTTCAGGAATGGCCTTTAGCTCCTTCTTCGCAGCGGCTTGAATCTCTTCTATCGACTCGAAACGGTGATTCGTGATTTTTTAACCAAAAACTCGACTAATATCGTTCCACAACCACCGTATTCACCTGATTTGGCTCCATGCGACTTCTGGCTATTCAGCAAACTCAAGCGGCCGCTCCGGGGACACCGTTTCGCTGCGAAGAAGGAGCTAAAGGCCATTCCTGAAATCGATTATTACAACTGTTTCGAAGATTGGAAAATCCGTTGGAATAAGTGTATTATATCAGGGGGGGATTACTTTGAAGGGGACGAAATTGATTTGCAAGAATAAATAAAGAATTTTCGAAATAAATGCAATGTCACCTTACTTTTTGGACACAGTAGTATGTATGTATAGTTACCTCCGCCGGTTTAGAAACTGACAATGTAATTAGTTTATTTATATTTTTTGGCCGCCGTCACTAGTTGTCACTTAAATAGAAGATCTCCCTCATTTTATTAAGAACAAATTTCAAGAGAAATGTGAATTGGAATTATTTTTAAGCGAAGGTTGAATTTGAGGAGTTTTCTTTTTTTTTATATTTATTTTCGTGTGGAAGGATGCGTGTATAAGAGCGTTGCGAGGGTGTGTTTGTTTGTGTGCATGGGTGCGTGGGTGCGTGCGTGCGCGCGTGCGTGCGTGTGTGTGTAATGAAAGTGCTCGTATTTAATGCCTTTAACTCATTAATATATTTACTAGATACCAAAAATACATGAGATCTCTTACATTTACATTATGAAGTTATAAAGTGCCCGGCAGCCGTTTTACTGATTTTAAAATGCACCGTTATATCGTGTTTAATCGTTAATTTTGCGGGAAGTGTCTGTGTGGGCTTCCGCGTTTCCTCTTTTCTTTGTAGTTCATTTTATAAAAAAAGTGATTAATAGGCTTGTCACGAGAATATTAGAACAGTTGCCTAATTTTGCCTAATGTGCTTACTGATTTCTTAGTACAGAACCTAATGCTCAAAATGAAAAGTAGGAGGCAATAGTAATAAGTTTTTTTGGTGATAGAAATAAAATTGCAGAGAGAGAGAGAGAGAGAGAGAGAGAGAGAGAGAGAGAGAGAAACAAGAAATTTTTAATATAAGCAAGCTGATAAGTTATATATTTTTGAATGTACTTATATAAGTGTGATTTTAATGGATCTTTGTCGAGACCAATGTAAGCAAGTTAGACTGGAATAGTGAGCTAGGCTTGTAATATTCAAAGTTTTACATTAAACGAGATTTTATCCTTCAGAAATAAATTCGAATTTTGGAAGAAAGATGCTCAGGGTTTCGCCACCTAGCGACAGCCAGGAAGCATTTGTTCTGATTTTACGTTTTTGGAAGGAAGAGTAGAAATTGGAGTAGAGATTTTAATTATCTCAAAAAAATAAATCTCGATCAATTAAGGTTTCTTGAATTTAGAAAGAAGGTAATTTCTAAAGAAGCCAGATTCAAAAATAGAAAATAATTTTAAGCCGAAACTGAATTTTTAAGAAAATAAATTTATCATAACATAAATTTTTTAAAATAGAAAAATAACTTCCGGCAAGCCAATCGGTCTCGGAAAAGCTCCATAGTCTTTAAACTAGATATCCCGCCCGTAATCTGGCAAGATGATCTTGCATTTGAAAATTGCCCTGGGTACGCGACTTACTAATCATCTACCAGATCTATAATGACGCAAAAATCCAAGTTCGTCCCGAATTTATACCTCAGGTTATGGGTGAGGTGTATTGAAAGGAAGGGGTTTCACACGTTCTGCCTATTTCTCTATATGGTTTAGGCCCTTTAACTACCACGCGCTTTCCGCGTGCCGCGCGGCTCGCCGAAGCGTGAAGGCATGAAAATTGAGGGAAGCGGTGAGACGCGTGCGGTCTCAAAGTTACATTTTGATACTTTTAAACCTTTATATAAAATACAATTTTTAAGAGATTTTAATTTTGAGTATGCAAAACTGTAATATTAATTTTTCTGAATTGCTACGTAGAAAAAGGGTTAGAATTTTTCAATGCAAACTATTTTTTTATCAGTCCTGAATCTTCAGACGACTTTAGCGGCTCTAATTTTTATGGGATATTAATGCGGTAAGCATAGCACGACAGCTAAGTGCATGGGCAATAAGGTATCAGGTTGAAACTCGTGATTTTGTCATCGCAACTATTTTTAATTGTCCTGTGAAGGTCGACGGAATTATCATACGAGAGTTACGAGGAGCGCGCGCACACACAGGTGCCGCGACAAAGTTTATTCCCGAGATCTTTAAATATTTTTATAGGCTCCAATTTTCAAGTTATTTTAATCAGTACAAAATTACCTTTTCAAAAAAAAGGTAAAAAAAAGCGCCAAGTTGCGTGTGTGCGCGCGCCTCAAATCTTTATTTTTTCTACAAAACCCAAGTGGTATTATTTTTGTATTGTCATTGAAAAATCTTATTCTAACTCATATGATACGTATTAATATTTTCTATAAAATCTCTTATTCCAACCTAAGTGATAATTACTTAAAATAAATGTCTTAAAATTGTATAATTTAATTCAATATAAATGATATGCATTTTTTCAAAAAAATGTATGAAATCTTTAAATTGCGCCAATTATAAAGAGAATATACTTTTTCTACAAAACCCAAGTAGTACTATATCTGTTTTGACATTGAAAGATCTTCCTATTTTAATCAAAACCCAAATTGTAGTATATTTAATTCTCATAATCTTATTCCAACCCAGTTATTTATTTAAATAAATAATAGTGGTATTAATACCAGTGGTATTTATTTAAATAAATGATATTTTAAAATTATGTTATCTAATTCAACCTAAATGCATTTAAAAAAAAAAGGTATAAAATCTTTAAATTGCGCTAATTGTAAAGAGAATGTTTTGCTCTTTGAAATAACTTTATTATTTTGACAAATAAAAAAGTTCTAATTTGTTTTAATCAAAGTGAGTATATTTCATAAAAAAGTTTTTAATGAAATATAACATTTCATTACAAAGAGTTAAAGAAGAAATAGTACAAAATCAGAAAACTTTATGAAAACATTTTTTCATAAAATCCAAGTAATAAAACCGAGATATTTTTTTTAACAAATTTCAAGTAGTACTATCTTTGTATTTCTATTGAAAAATCTTTCTGATTTTACCAAGTAGATGTATTTAATATTAAAGTTTTAATGGAATATGTAAAATTAATTCTCAAGGAATTAAAGATGAAGCAGTACAAAATGAGAAAATTTTATTGAAATAAAAAATTTTTTGTATACAAAAATTTGGCGCTGCTAGATGTTTAAATATAATAAAATTGTAAAAGGCAATAGTGGTATAATTTATAAAATTATGACTTACAGTGTTACTTAAATATAGAATAATCTCATAGCTACTTCGTATAATCGTTTTTACATATCTTATAATTCCAAACTTATCCTACTCTTAATTCTAATCGCAATTACAACATTTTTAACGCAACATAAATATAAACTTATCTTATATTTATTATTAATCCGCATATCTATCCTAATCATTCACGTACGCACACGTTACATTTATGTAAACCTGTCAAATACTTAATACTGAGCCGCATATACCTTTACCCGAATTGCATAAGCTGTTTGTAACATTTAGAACATTTACGCACTTTTTCTTATTTCAATTCTTTTTGTTGCTTTCCTTATCTAGCAGCGTCAAGTTTTTGTACATAAAAAATTTATTATTTCAATAAAATTTTCTCATTTTGTACTGCTTTCTCTTTAATTTCTTGAGATTTAACTTTACATATTCCGTTAAAACTTTAATATTAAATACATCCACTTGGTAAATACAGAAAGATTTTTCAATGGAAATACAAAGATAGTACTACTTGGAATTTGTTAAAAAAAATATTTTGTATACTATGTGTCGCTCGTGTATTCATAAACTTAAGTATAAAAAAACAGGCCAATGACGAGCAGTAATTTTAGTTGTTAAAAATTAAATTACCTATATTTTCTCAATTAACATTCGAAATAAATAACGCGAGACTAGTTTCTGCCTTACTAAGGCCTTCTTCAACCGTTATATACAACATATTCTGATGTTGACAAGTGAATTACATATTAATTCAAATATTACATAAGTTAACTGAATATTCTAAATTTTGGAGTCAAAGTTTATACATAAAACCGCATTTCACGTCCTGTGTTGTTTTTTTGTGTTATTACTACGTATTTGGTTCCATTATTCGTGGAGATCTTTATTTATTGTATCTAGCTGTCATCATGTAAGTGTGTCTATGTCGAATTTGTACAATTTTTCTTAGTGTATATTGTTACTCTTGATTGTTATTCTAATTAAAGACGAGCTACATACCAATTTGAGATTTTGGCGAAATTGACGTACATTTTCTTGGCGAGAGGAAAGACACAGGTGTGCTTGTCGACAGATTGTGATCGACTGAACTTCGAGATTCCGCTAACGATTTTTCGCAAGGTCGTATCGGTGTTGATCATAACATCATTTATTCATCGTGTATCTCGAAAGTTACTGTTTTCGATTCTGTCTAATAAATCAAAATAAGATACATCGAGATACTCAGTATCACTGTTCAAATTGATGCTGTTCTTTTGAGCTTTTATGTGAATCATTTCAGAGATTAATCTTTTGTAATAATTTTGTTCATAATCTAAAATTTCCGGATTGTCCCAATCGAAACTATGATTGTATTCTATTCTATGTTCTGTGATTACTGAGTATCCCGATGCATCCCTATTAATGTTCTTTCTGTGTTCGTTCACTCTCGTTCTTAGTTTTCTTTTGGTTTGGCCTACGTAAGTTGCATCACAATCTTTGCAGTTAATTTTATATTTAACATTATTATAGTCATCTATTGGGTCCCTGTCCTTGTGTCTTTTTATAATACTGTTAAGTCTGTTAAGGCATTTATAGCCTATGGTAAACTGATTTTTGTCTATTGCCGATGCTACCGTTTCAGAAACATTTTTTATGTACGGTAATATAATGATTTTTTTCGTTATTTCTTCTGAGACAGGCCTCTCACCTCCTTTAATTTCGTAGAACAATTTTTTCAGTCTCAATCGCATCTTGTTAAAAATTAGATCAATGGGATAACCGTTGGTTACAAGTATGTCAATTATAAATTCTAAGTTCTTTTGGTAGAACGAAGGATGAGATAATAATATAGCTCTATCAATTAGACCATATATTGTACCGATTTTGTGGTGTATTGAGTGGCCCGAAAGGAAGGACAAATATCTTCTCGAGTATGTTGGTTTTTGATACCAATTTAAAATTAAAATATCATTGTGTACACTGATTGAATATCTCGAAAGCTAATGTTGCGATCTTTTTCTGTCTCTATGGTAAATTGTAATCTCTTATTTATGTTATTAAAGGTATCTAAAATTATGTTTGCTCAATTTTTCGGTAAGGCTAACAAAATGTCGTCTACATAATGGAAATAGAATTTTAAGTCAATTCCGATATTATTCAGAGCAATGCTCTCTAAGTCCTGTATGACGATATCTGTTATAATTGGTGAGAGTGGCGATCCCATCGGTGTGCCATAAGTTTGCTGATAAATTATGTTGTTAAATGTGAAATAAGTGGAGGACAGTACAAATTGTACAACCAAGATAAATTCATCCTCTGGTAAGCTAGTGTTGTTTTTAATTAATTTTCATCTCTTTTTAATGCCTTCTATTGCAAGGTCCCGAGGAACATTCGTGAATAACGAAACGACATCTAATGAGATTAAAATCTCATCACTAAATAATCTTTTGTTAGCCAATTGTTCATAAAAATCAAAGCTGTTTTTTACATAACTCTTAGAATTTGATAAATTGTCATTTAATATAGTATGTAAATAAGATGCAAAAGAGTATAGAGTAGTGTTTCTCGAAAAAACTATTATTCTGAGAGGCGTGTCTTTTTTATGTAATAACACAAGAAAACACAGGACGTGGAATGCGGTTTTATGTATAAACTTTGACTCCGAAATTTAGAATATTTAGTTAACTTATGTAATATTTGAATTAATATGTAATTAACTTGTCAACATCAGAATATGTTGTATATAGCGGTTGAAGAAGGCCTTAGTAAGGCAGAAAAGTCCCGCGTTATTTATTTCGAATGTTAATTGAGAAAATATATGTAATTTAATTTTTAACAACTAAAATTACTGCTCGTCATTGATCTGTTTTTTCACACTTAAAAAAAATATTTTGGTTTTATTACTTGGATTTTATGAAAAAATGTTTTCATAAAGCTTTCTGATTTTGTACTATTTCTTCTTTAACTCTTTGTAATGAAATGTTATATTTTATTGAAAATTTTTTTATGAAATATATTCACTTTAATTAAAACAAATTAGAACTTTTTTATTTGTTAAAATAATAAAGTTATTTCAAAGAGCAAAACATTCTCTTTATAATTGGCGCAATTTAAAGATTTTATACATTTTTTTGAAATTAAATATACTACAACTTAGGTTTTGATTAAAATAGAAAGATCTTTCAATGTCAATACAGAGATAGTAATACTTGGGTTTTGTAGAAAAAGTATATTCTCTTTATAATTGGCGCAATTTAAAGATTTCATACATTAAAAAAAGAAATGCATATCATTTATATTAAATTAAATTACACAATTTTAAGACATTTATTTTAAGTAATTATCATTTAGGTTGGAATAAGAGATTTTGTAGGAAATATTAATACATATCATATGAGTTAGAATAAGATTTTTCAATGACAATACAAAGATAATACCACTTTGATTTTGTAGAAAAAATAAAGATTTAAGGCGCACACACACACGCAACTTGGCGCCTTTTCTTACCTTTTTTTGAAAGGTAATTTTGTACTAATATCACACGTTTTGTAGTGTTAAGCATTTTTTAATATTTAATAAAAAACATGATTTCAACTTAGTAAGATTATGAAGAAGGGATGAACAGATTAACATGTTATGTATAAAAATAATGAAAAATTTTATTAAAAATGTATTTATTATATATATATGTGTGTGCGCGCGCGCGCGCGCGTGTGTGTGTGTGTGTGTGTGTGTGTGTGTATACAGGGTGTAACAAAATAAAGGGACTTGGAGTATACCATGAGTTAGAAGACACGAATCCAAGTCGAAAAGTCCTGAGTCATTTTTTTATTTGAGTCTTCTGTTCCATGCTATATTATGTTAAGGGGGTTTCCCCGTTTGAACACCGACTTTTAACGCGATTTTTACGAATTTAAATAGAGGTAACTAGAAGCTTGACACATGTGGCGTTTTACATATGTGTTGAAGTATATTTAAAGTAATAAAAAAAATTTTTTGTAGACGTTTTTATTAATAATAAATCCCAGTTAAAGCTGACGATGCAAGCCTTCTTTGAAAAATTTTGTTTAGTCGGGCGCACCTGTAGCGGCTGTCTCCGTCGTCTGAAATTAAAAAACCAAAGATCATTTTCATTGTTAAATGTGTGGCTATGATCGGTGCCACGGTCATCAAAAAAACACTGAAATTTACAAAATGGCGGCACTTGAAACAAAAATTCCGGTTTTTTCAGAAAAATTTTAGCCTTTTCTGGTCCGAAAAAATTATTTTTTTGTAGCGTAAAACAAAGTTAGAGGCACCGATCATAGCCAGTCATATACTGAACAAGTGTGCAAAACTTGTGCCCGATTAGCCTAGTAGTTTCCGAGAAATTACTGCGCCCGTCTTAAAAAATGTCATTTCGAGAAAAACGCTTTTAAAGTTTACGATTAGATAATGATTGATTTTTCATTGTTACTTACTAATCAGCTATGCCAGTACCATACAATATGCCTTCCTTAGCTTCAAAATAATCGTTTTGAGCAGCTTGTTCTTGTCTGCGAGCAATTCTAGCCTCTTTAGACTCCTGCCACGCCTTCTTCTCGGAATGGTATATGCGGCAGTTGTCTCTCATTGCAGCGAATGTTTTTGAAACGTTTCCAATTTTAATTCCCATCACATTCAGCATGTGTAATATGCTATTAAAACCTTCATTAAAGATGCACACAGCTAAATAAGTGGCGATTTCTACAGTTTTTTTGCCGCTGTGCATATGCTTTGGAGCGAATGTTCAAATTAGCGAATTCAGACTCTCGTTGTTGTTTTGTGTAAAACATCCAACGCATCGCTCTAATAAATTATCTGCTGTTAGATCTTCGTAAATAGGCTTAATAACTTTTAGCACTTCATCGCTTAATGGTGGTTTAGTATGCTTGAATGTACTAAGTTGTCCTTCAGCTTCCGCTTTACGCCAAGCGCACCAGCTAGTAGCGCCTTCGGGGCAGCGCGTGTGGTGTGGATTTGCATCGGTCGATCTGTTATGATCATAGGTGGCCCATATAGCTTCTTTCATTTTTTCCAATGAATCCGGGTTTCTCCTTATTGCCAAGCCATAATAAGTAGTTAGTTCATTTATTACTTTATCTGTCAATTTCCCTGATCCTTTTCCGCCGATGCCTTTATACTTTTTCTTCGCATTGCGTAAACGTGTACCCACACGTTTTTGCACATGACCGACGCATTCCTTTTTTTTTACCGGATGATCTTCACCGTACAGACGGTAATGTACGGCCTTACCTGACTAGAATCTCATCCGTCTCCTGCGCGACAATCTGAGCCGGCGAGCCGCACGGGAGGCGGGACTTTTGAACCTCTATATTTTTGGCAATTTTGCGAATTTCGTAAAATGGCTTTGCACACATATTTTTAGGATCATAAACTATAAAAAAATGCAAAAAAAAAAATTCGATTTTTTCAAACCGTCAAACGGGGAAACCCCCTTAAAGTTAGCGAATGAGCGCCCGTCTATAAAAAGAAAGCAGTGACGGACAATAGATGGGCGGAGCGGAGCTGACAAACTACGCGGCGGGAGAACAACGATGAGCAGCGAAACGGCTGTAATCAAACACACACACACACACACACACACACACACACACACACACACACACACACACACACACACGCACACGCACACGCACACGCGCGCGCGCGCGCACACACACACACACACACACACACACACACACACAATCTCTCTCTCTCTCTCTCTCTCTCTCTCTCTCTCCCCCTCTCTTTACTTTGTTTAAAAAAAACCTTAAAGATCCTAAGGTGCATAACTAAAATAAACATTTCGGTGTTATTGTAATTTATCAATTCAACGTAAATTAATTATTTATTTTTTTATAATTATAATAAATAACTCGATAACTCCGTGGCCTGCTCGATCTCCGGATTACAATCCGTCTAAATTTTTTCTTTAGGAAGCAATAAAAAAAAAATATTTATACACACCAACATCGAGACAGCTGACGAGATGACGAAATTAGTATTCCGCACTATTGAAGGCGGAATTAGTAATATTTAAGTTTGAATAGCTACGCAAAATGTACAGAAAAAAGTAAGAACGTGTATCGAAATAAGAGGAGCACACTTCGAACATTTATTATAATTATAAGAAAATAAATAATTAATTTACGTTGAATTGATAAATTACAATAACACCGAAACGTTTATTTTACTTATGCACCTTAGGATCTTTAAGGTTTTTTTTAAACAAGGTGGAGAGAGGAGGAGAGAGAGAGAGAGAGAGAGAGAGAGAGAGAGAGAGAGAGAGAGAAAGAGAGAGAAAGTGTGTGCGTGCGTGCGTGCGTGCGTGTGTGTGTGTGTGTTTTTGATTACAGCCGTTTCGCTGCTCATCGTTGTTCTCCCGCCGCGTAGTTTGTCAGCTCCGCTCCGCCCGTCTATTGTCCGTTACTGCTTTCTTTCTATAGACGGCGCTCATTCGCTAACTTTAACATCATATAGCATGGGATAGAAGGCTCAAATCAAAAAATGACTTAGAACTTTTCGACTTGGATTCGTGTCTTCTAACTCATGGTATACTCCAGGTCCCTTTGTTTTGTTACACCCTGTATATATGTTACTGTAAAAGCCCGAACTACGGTAAATCCTAAGATTTTCCAGTAAAACCTAAGATCTACCAACTCTCAATGGTAAAAGTCCGAACAGTTCTATGATCATCGTTGATTTCGAACTTTTACCACCATTCACTTGGTAAATCTTAGGATTTACCTCAAAGGCACGGTAAATGTTGAAAAAGACATGTCATAACGTGTTCGGAGCATCGTCTCGTACTCGTGGGCAGTCTGCAAGCGTTATGTTTGTAAGAAGATAATTTTATTTGTGTTATTTTTCACTATTCTAGAAGTATTTTAAAAATGTTTTAAAATGACTAGTTACTAAAAATTAATAAATAAAAATACCAAATGAAGATAATTTAAAATAGGTAAGGATTTGACTGATTAGTAATATAAATGATTAATAATTACTCTCATATCATACTCTCATATGATAAAAATGTGTAAGATTTTGACTGATAGTTAATTGAAATAAATAATTAAGATAATACTCATTGTTTTATTCCAAAAACCAACATTTACCAGCCATCACTGGTAAAACCTAGCATGTACTAAATTCTAATAATAAAACCCAAAAAAATCGTCCCTTTTTTATAAATCCTTATATTTACCAACTCATATTGGTAAATCCTAAGATTTACCAAGTGAATGGTAGTAAAAGTTCGAAATGAACAATGATCACAGAACTGTTCGGACTTTTACCATTAAGAGTTGGTAAATCTTAGGTTTTACTGGAAAATCTTAGGATTTACCGTAGTTCGGGCTTTTACAGTAACATTATATAAACAGTAAAAGTATATTTTATTGGGAAATATTGATACATTTGAAAATGTTTAAAATAATAATCATGATAGATGAAAATTATGCATTAATTTTAATTAAATCTTGAAATTTTACAAATTACAACATCTTTACAATATATGATTTGCACGTTTTAATCGAAAAGATTACCTTATGTCGATGAAAGAATTATTTCCTCTGTATATATTATTGAATTGTATTAAAATCAAGTACCTAATCGACTATAAAAAAGTGCTATGGCAGCATTTCCGCATTCAGAAATGTAATATATCTAAAAACTTATCGAAAAATTGCAACAATTGGGATCTCCGAATATTTTCCAAATACATAATCTGTTCTAATTGTGAATTATAATTTCCGTCGAAATAGGCAAAACGACACAGTCTGTCAAGTAATTTCTTACTTATTTTAAAAATATTAAATATAATATTAAATATAATTGAAATAAAAATAAAAACATTTTATGTATTCATATTCATATTTTACATTTTTATTGCGAAATGTTTCTAAAGATTATAAAAAAATATACAAATGATTAATATTAAAGACTTCTTTTTCTAAAATTAATATATTAAAGAGACTTCACACATGTATAAAACATCTAGATGTGAAACTCAATTAGCAAAACAAAATTATTTTATTTATCATTTTTACAACACAAAAAAATAATAAGAATCTTGTTATTAAAATAAGTGATTAATTTAAAAAACAGATCAAATTTGTATGTTCAATTTAATACATAGAAAATTATAAATAATTTTATTTACATTATATGTATCCTTCGTGTATTACTTATATATAAAACTACGGCTGTGTTCCATTTAATGCTATAAATATTTCGAAGCATCTGTAGCGTTATTAAGTAAAAATCATGGCCTTTGTTAAGAAAAATTGAATTTTTCTATGTACCTACCATAAAGATTAGCTTTGACGTAGAATACAAATTAGATTACCTTTGAATATAGAATACAAATCCTTTGAAAAATGCGTTGATTGCAGCCATAAAAGATCTTTGATAAACTTCTTTATTCTCGTGATGTTGAAACGTTTTTTTTTTATCTTAGCCTCCATTTATAATTTCTTCTTTAGAAAGAGCAGAAGTAAATAAAATTACAACTTCATCCGATAAACTAAACATTCTTGCTCGCTGTTGAGATTACATTGTTTTGACAATTGATCATCTCTTTTGGCTTTACGTAGCTCTACTGATAATGCATTCCTTCTCAATTGTGCCTGCTAACATACCTATTTACCAAATACACAAAATACATGCACATTTTAAGAAAAGTTACAAAATTAACACACAAAAGCATATACAAGGTGTTTTTATACAGAAAAGCTGCCTGCACCGGACGTAACAGAGACGTGCTGTTTTGATCACAAAGTCGCAGAAAATATGATACGTCTTGTGCACGTCGCTGCGACGTAACTAAATAATTTGAATGTTTTAATTAATTAGCTGTTTGTTGAATTTTCTTTTGTATTATGACTTATATTTTAAAGATAAATAACATTTCACTTTTTAAAAATAATGTTTTTCATTTAATGTAATTAAATTTAATACGTAATTGTGAAAACGTTACGTAGAGTAATATACAGTTAGGAAATACTATCGCGGTATCCGGCTATCCGGTAAAAATCACTATCCGATGCATCTCTCATAATAATTTACTTAACCATGCAATTAAAGTCACAAATACTTTTTTCTCTGCTTATAGTAGTACACGAAACCGTCACTAGATGGGCGTTTTCTCGTAAGAAAGAAAACACGTAAATGGTATAAAAGGCGGAGCATTATAAGATTTTTCACCGATGTTCTATTAGAGTAGAATAATTTTTCTGATGAATTCCCTTGAAAATGAAATCAAGTGGAAGATGTTTTAATTTACTATGTAATTAAAAGTAACCTTTTTAAACTTCCAATATTTGGAACCATATAAACATAATAGATGTAACTATACATAAAAAGTAGAATATTATAATTCAGAATTACTATAATTTATAGATCGCACCAAAAACCACTATAAATTAAAGTTGAATTATGGTAATTGCAATCATTTTCTTCTCTCAGTGTAAAACTATTATACATTTTATCTAGCAAGTATTTTACGTACATAATGCAGTAAAAACCAATCTTAATTTTTCAAAATTGGTCGATAATTTTCAGGTCACAATTAGTGCATAAGTCACAAAATACACGTCATTATAACGTCGCTGTCACCAGAAATGGGGATGTTAGTTACGTCTCAGCGACGTCTCAATTACGTTTCGAACACCAGTTGAAACGTCGCTGAGACGTAACATGCGACGAGTTAGCACGTCACAGCGACGTGCTTGTTACGTTTGGTGCAGGCAGGGAAAGTAACATTTTAAAATAGAATTCAAATAAAAATAATTGCAAACTTCATAAAATGTAATGTTTAATGTTTAATGAAGGCAATTGTAGCGTAATCTTTAAATGATGAGTAGTGAGTAATTTCATTATTTTATTAAATTTAACTCTCTCTTTCTCTCTCACACACAAAATTTCTTACAACATATTATACGAGAAATAAAGTAAGCAATGTGTAGTTTTATTATAAACAATTGTTGATGTGTAATTCGATATTGATGAATTTAAGCTGATTTTTATAAAATCAACCAAATCTGGCACCCATGTGTCGCTATTTTGACGAGTCACGAGGACGATGTCCTCTTCGAGGACGCAGAACAACTTTTCGAGGATGCAGGACAATGACGCCGTCGTCGTCGTCGTTGCCACGCGTCGTTTCCATCGTCGATCACTACTCGCACCACTGACACACCACGTGTGCTATCCTCGAAAGCGTCGTAGTGAGATCGGGAGAACGTCCCGTCAACCGACACTAACTCATGCACCGCGCTTTTTGCGAAAATAGTAAATCGAAACGAGAGAGAGAGAGACACGAGCGTGCACGGTTGTCTACGCAAGTCACGCGACGTACTTCTGCTTCGCGAACTTCGTGAAAACCCAAATATATTATTTTATTGTTGATAAAACTTAAACCTGTCACCTTAACCTAACCTAACCTGCACTACATAGTAGACACATAATAATACTCCATGATGCTCGTGGGAACGGCATGATGCTGCATAATGATGCATCACATGCACAGATATCTATCTAACAACGATATCTGTGATCACATGACACACAGAACGGCTCATGTGCGCCACTTTCACTCTGTGTTGAAAATGTATTGGACAAGATTTGCTTGATGATGATAATGACTTATTTTTAAAAAATGCCAAGATTTAGATTTTGCGTCGCGATATCTCCGCACTTAGAGCACGGAGAGAAAAAATAAAAACACTTTTATTATGCCATTTTATCTAAGCTATCGTTTGAGACTAATCGATAAAATAAAAACACTTTTATCATGCCATTTTATCCAAGCCATCGTTTGAGAACTTGATCGGTTCATCCGTTATTACTGTAGAATAATCTCGCAAGCTTGGAAGTCGCCTACTCGCGTAAAAGAGGGTCGGTCGGTCTCGTTAAAGCGTGGACTTGGCGCGAAACGCGACCGCGCCTCTTGATTCTGATTGGATAGGATGGTGTTGATTTTTCCAAATCATTACATCGTCGAAAAGTTTGAATTTTAATATTGCTTCTAAGTGAAAACAATTTTTATACTTTGAACGTCTTTAGCGCTCTCAATTTTCTTGTTATTTTAATTCCGTGTACACAGTAAGATAGTGGAGTAGGCGCTCTACAAGATTGCATGTTGTAATTTGCAATTTTATTATTTCTACTAGGAAAAAACTATTTTTCTTTGTGCCTGAATAAACTTTAAGAATCGGTGCGTGCCGGCGCCTCGAGGCTCTGGAAGTTGAGAGGCGCGTCGTGCAAGCGATTGCCGCGAGACGAATTGATCTTCTGCGATTTTTATCAGCTATAGTTTTTAAGATATTTAAATGGGGCAAGCGCAATATGATAGCTGAATGTACGCGCAACATGTTTCTAGGTTGAAAATTATGAATTTATAGTTGCTACTGGGTAAAAACTATTTTTCTTCGCGTCTGAGAAAATAGTTAAGATCGGACCGCGTGAGCTTCAAGGTGCAGGCGGAAACTGCGAGGCACAGGGCGCGTGCAAGCGCTGTAAGTCGCATTCTTTAGATTCCGCGTGTAATATTTGATTCAAAATAACTTATATTTTAAATAGTAATTTCAGGTTTACGTGTACGGTGCGATAGCACTCCGTACACTTAATCATCATGCAATCACGGGTCTATTATTTTATTATTATTTATATTTTTAAATATAGTAAAAATTATCATACAAAAATGAATGGGTACGCGTAGCTATAATTCTGATTTGAAGTAGTTGTTTATGTTATATTATTTTTATATGTCAAATTTCTTGTTATAATTCGTTTCTGTCGTGTTTTAGAAAATTCAACTGTAAATTGAGAAATATATTAATAAATGTATGCGGATGGCGCAAAAAATTAAAAAAAAATTTTGGCGTCAGACGTAACAATATATACATACCTACACACACACACACACACACACATACACGCGCGCGCACGCGCGCGCTCGCGCACACACAGCATGTAAGATATGTAAGCTTCACGATCAAACCACTTTTTTCGCACATACAGTCAGTGAAATCTTTGCTATAAGTTTTCACGTAAAGAATAAAAGAAAATACACAAAAAAATTAGTATGAAATTAATAATTTATTAAATAAAATAAAGTTAACAGGACTCACGAACGTTTCAACCCGATTTTGGGTTATCTTTAGCAAAATTACAAATTTAACCGAGAAAGCTCAACCTTATCACAATGTAATAGAATAGAGTTATTGCATTCGTCACGTGATAAGGTTGAGCTTTCTCCGTTAATTTTGCTGAAGATGACCCAAAATCGGGTTGAAATCGGGTTCGTTTCTTTCTAAACTAGATATTAATGTTAGAATAAATTAGTTCTATATATACGCACCAACAACCGGATAGACTCTCATTGCATATTTTTATTTCGAGTTTAACAATTTATTGTTTCATATATAAGCAAGAATATAAACTCTTGGAAGAATTTATAATTTCAAACAGACATAATTTGCTAACATGGAGAAAAAAATGTTCTTCAGTAAGTAAATTATGTCTGTTTAAGATTGTAAATTTTTCCAAGAAAATTTTATATTCTTGCTTATATAAAAAACAATGAATTCTTGAATTAGTACTAATTTTTGTGATGTAAGAGCAGCTATAAAAAGATGTAGATAGATTTTGTATCGCACAGGTAAAATGGAAGAATAAAAAATACATAGATGCAAAAAGAGAAATGTAAATATTATGGTATACGACAGAAGTAGAATGAGATAAAAAATAAGAGAAGGATGAGAAGGCAGAAGAAGAGAAGAAAAAAAAATAACAGAAAGAGGAGCTGTAGTAAAAGAAGGAAATAAACAGGTATGCATGCAGAAAGGCAGGAGTATAGGCATACAGACAGATAGTCGCCGTCGTGATCGCCATCGCCGCCATCGTTGCTGGTTTTACCTCCGCTATCACTTCCACCACCACCTCCATCACCACCACTACCGCCACCCCCACCGCCATTGCCACCGCTGCCGCTGCAATCGCGCGTTCGAAAAAAGGAAGTGGGGACGATACAAGTACGGTATAGCGCGGCTGCGTGTAAGGACGACTTTGGCAGAGCTCCGCTCAGCACACTGTGAAACGTATCGTCTTGTGCTGCTGCTATTGCTACTGCTGTTGCTTCTGCTAGTTGTCGACTATCAACTGTCGACTGCTTTTTTTAGTCTGTTTGGTGGTTTTTTGCACGTATAGTTTCGACTGACAAATTTGTGCGTCGCGCCACGAAGTAAAACTTTATCGTGAATCTGATGTACATCTCATAAAAAATTATAGATAGTTAAGAAAGAATTTATCACCGCTGAGGATACTGAGATAAATCATACGAAATCGAGCTGTGTACTCTCGGAAAATTTACGGAAATTGTCTGCAAAGAAAAACACAGACGAGGAAAGTGCACCGATGATTAAATCATGTTTATCAAAAACACGAGGATTCTTCGGAAAATCGCTGCTTGTGCAATGTGCATTTTGTTTCGTATTTGTAAGGCGCGCGTACACCACGTGCCGCGATAATTCGCAACTGGTGACTTCAAGTTTCGTGCTTCGATCAATGAATAAAACAGAAAAATAAATGTTTGTAGAAAAATTAAAGAGTTACTGTAATACGCAAACGACATTATGTTTAACGGAAAACTCACCCATCCATAGGTGTTTTAATCGATCCATTATCACGTGTCTTCGTGTGGACATTACGATAGGTAGTGATCACAATCCAAGAATTGCGTGGAATTTTACATAAATCAATGAGATTTGATATGTAAAGAAAAATAATTAAATCGCCTGAATGATCTCATTATTTGTACATGTATAAGTAACGACATGTCAATCTTGAAATAATAAAAAAGATTTGCACGAGATTATAAACAGGAATCATAAAGTTTATGTGACGTTTTTATCACATTTTATAATAAATAAAAAAGGAAAGTTGCGCATATTAATCACAGGCAAAAATATTAAATTTAAATATTCAAATAAAATATCGTGATATTTTAATAATATTATTGACAAACGCGTATTTTACAGTAATTAATATAAATTCATTTTTGTTACACAATTAATTCCTGGTCAAAAAACATTAAAACAGAATACTGTTAATATTAATTTAGGAAGTATGCAAACGTATGTACAACTTATTAAAACATAAGTCGCGATATAAATTGATACATATTGTAATTTATTTTAATTTTTGTAATTATTTTATTTTAAATAAATATTTGGATTAAAAAAATAAATTTTATGTTTAAAATGATAAAGTTTGTTTGATAGAGCATGTGCAGCTATATAAAATGACAACATAACAACGTGACAAAATTCAAACTTTTATATATATATATATATATATATATATATATATCAAGAGAGAGAGAGAGAGAGAGAGAGAGAGAGAGAGAGAGAGAGAGAGAGAGAGAGAGAGAGAGAGGGGGGAGAGGGAGGGAGGGAGAACTTGACTTAAAAACATAATTTCCAATGTTAAACATTGAATGCAAATATGTTCTGATAAAGATATATGCATGATATAAAAAATAAAATGTATAACTTGAATCTGGTAAATAACCAAAGAAAACAGTGAGTGAATATTAACACGTATAATCCACGATTTTCTACTACTTTTACGTGATAAAGATCAAGATTTGAAGTGAATAAGAATTAGCATAAGCAGATGAAATGTAAAGAACAAAGTCGGTACGTTACAGACTTGACGAGAACGAAGGCGGAAGTTAAGAAAGCTGAGGTGGGATTCACCGCAGGGATAGCGGCTCGTCGGAAGAGCACCTGGCGCGGGCCGTCTGAGATGACGACCTTGCGAAAGGATATCACGGTGTCTCCGTATAAAACTTTCTTCTTGGTATCATTAATCGGACTACTGCTCCAAATCCATTCAACAACGGGTAAGTGTTTTTATTGATAATATTTTTACACTTTATATTTTGCCTTCTAGTGAATTAATGAGAAAAAGTTTTTAATCTAATTACATTTTGTTGTAAGAAATGATGATATAAGACATTGTTATTTGTTGCTTTGCGATTTATCATTGCTTATAAATCTCCAAATAACTTTCTTTTCATCCGTCATGTTTTTCCAGTAATCAAATACACGAGTTGCTCTCTCTCTCTCTTTCTCTGTATACACACACACACACACACACACACACACACGCGCGCGCGCGCGCGCGCGCAGCGCGCACACGCACGCACGCACGCACGCACGCACGCACGCACGCACGCACGCGCACACGCACACGCACACGCACACGCACACGCACACGCACACGCACACGCACGCACACGCACACGCACGCACACGCACACACACACACACACACACACACACACACACACACACACACACACACACATATATATATAAACTATTGTTTCTTAATAAATTAATAATTAAACTATGCTTTTAATTAATAATAAAACAAATTTTTCCCGGCTTAAAAGTTTGACACAATTAAGTAAATAAATTTGTATATTATGTGGTTTGAATTTATTTTTGTTTTTATATTTTTACTGATATATATGTATATATAGTGGAAGTCATGATTACAGAGCCATTAACAATTAATCAAAGGAAACAATTAGTGATAAAAAGTAAATATAGTTTAAATTTATACTAAATTTATTTTATCATGTTATTTATTTCAAACATAAGGAACTAAAAACTAATTTTATTTTATTGCAATTTATATTAAAAAAAAAAGAAACTATATAAATACATCAAATATAAATGCATCAAATATGTTAGTCATAAAAATAGAGCCATGATAACAAAATAATACTGAAACATTTAAAACTAAAAGTTGATACAGAATTTCGGTATTAAATCAGTTCTGTATATTTAATATTTTGTGTACCACGATTTTTAATTACTGCCTCACAGCGCCTTGACTTATACTTAACAAGATTGCGACATCGTTCATCGGGTATAGACATTCATTCTCTTTGTACTTTTTCCCACAGTTTATTTTGATTTCAAATTTTGTATTTAGAAATAATCTTTGAGCCTCTACATAAAATTATCAATCGGATTGAGATTCGGTGATTGAGAAGGACATAGTATCACAAATACATTATGATGCTTAAAAAATTTGTTTGCCTTTTTAGAAGTGTGTTTTGGGATTGTTGTTATTTTGAAATTTCCATATAAGTGGCATGTCCTCCTTAGCAAAAGGTAGTATATTTTCAAGAATATATACATATTTATTTTGATTCATAGTATTTTAATCCGATTGATAATTTTGGTATTATGATAAATTGGACCAACTCCGTACCATGAAAATGTTCTCCACAACTTTATATTGCCACCGCCATATTTTACAGTTTTTATAGTATATTTTAGCAATTCTTGATTTGGTGGCCTTCTTACATAATATCTTCAGATCCCATCAGATTTATTTTAGATATTTCTCTAGTTTTTAATTCCTTCTGGACTATTTTATTCCATATAACCTTTTGCAAATTGTAATCTGCATTTCACATTCTTCGAACTTAAATATGGAACTTTCCTAGCAGCTCTACCATTTAAATAACATTCTTGGAGTCTTCGTCAAATTGTACATGCACTTATAGAAAGATTCAATTTATTTTTAATTTCATTTGATGACTTGAATGGATATATCTTAGAAGCATATACAATTTTACGATCAATTCTAAGTGTAGTTTTTTGTTTTACATCTCGAGTTTCTTTGTTATTTTTCTGTCTTAATACTTTTTCTATCATTTTTCTAGAGCGACCAAAATATAAGTATTGAAGAAAAATATAAGTATTGCAAAAAAGTTTTTTTTTTAGTGTTTATTTATTAATTCTTTAACAATTTTTTAAACAATCGGGAAGAGAATGAAAAAATCTGGAAAAATAATTTTTACACATTTTAAGTTCTTCTACAACTTAGAAAAAAACTTCAAAAGAGTATTTTGCCTCGTTTTCGAGAAAAAAATTTTTTAAGTTATTGATGCGAGGAAATCTCGATTCTCAGCACGGCGGACGCGCGCGGCGTGGTATTGTGTTGTTACCGGATACAAATAGAGTGTAGAATTTAACAAAGTTTTTCATTTGCTATTAACAGTTATTATTAATAACTTGCAAATTTTGCATTATTTAATATATATTATATATACCTCAATTATTAATTAACGAAAAATAGTACGTATAAATATTAAGTATCAAGTATTACAAATATAATAATATAAAATCATTTATAACATTAAAAATATTATTTTGTTGCAAAAGATTATCACATAATTCTGTGTGTAACACATTGATTTGAGAATGAAACAATTTTGTATTCTATCATGTTTTTTGAAATAAGTAAGATAGAGAGAAAACATTAAATTGTCAAGTACCTTTATTCGCCACGACTTTTTGAAAACGACATTCTAATTCCTTATATTCCTTTTCATATTTTTTTATAGAACAATAGTTAAAAATCATAGTCTTTAACGAACTAATAGCTTATTCATATAATTGTACTGCAGTTTGAATATGGTCTGTTGGTTGTTGAAGGCTTGCACGTGCCGCAAATTTTTTTATTGTGCCATCAATACTGTCGCATGAACTTTTACCATGGAAGTTCGCAAAAAAATGTTATTCTACCTCAATATTGAAATCTTCATAGTAACTTGTAATATTTATAAAATTATTTCTATAATTATATTGTACAGAGGTACCATCTGTAAAATAAATTAATCTTTTTACTTTGTTGTTAATTTTTTCTTTTAATCGTATTATAATTTTTTTTTATGAAGGTGAACTTCAACTGCATTATGATGTAAATCTTCTGATATGATGTAAATCTTCTGTTGGTAGCACAGTGAAAAGATTTGCGGCACGTGCAAACCTTCAGCGACCAATTGGAAACCACATTCTAATTGCAATACAATTATATAAGTGGGCCGTTAGTTCGTTAAAAATTATGATTTTTGATTATTGTTCTACAGAAGAATATGAGAAGGAAAATGTCGTTTTCGAAAAGCCATGACGATTGATGGTAATCGACAATTTCATACCTTCTCTCTCTTACCCGTTTCAAAAAACACGATAAAAAATAGCCCACTTATATAATTGTATTGCAGTTAGAATATGGTCTCCAGTTGGTTGCTGAAGGTTTGCACGTGCCACAAATCCCTTCACTGTGCCACCAGCACCATATCAGAAAATTTACATCATAATACAGTTGCAGTTCATCTTTTTTTTAAAGAAAACTTATAATACGGTTAAAAGAAAAATTTGGCGACAAAATAAAAAAATTAATTTATTTTACAGATGGTGCCGCTATAAAGTTGTTTCATTTTTGGATCCATCGTCCTTGTAGAAAAATACTATTGAGCACTACTAGTGCACAATAGTATTTTTCTACAAGGGCAATGTGTTACACGCAAAATTATTCGATAATCTTTTATATATATTATATACAGGCTGATTATTAATGACTGTTTTCGTGTTTTACCAAAGGAGCATGATTTACCGACGGATACGTATTTCTAACATATTATTATATTAGATATTACAAATGCGTGCTCCTATGGTAAAAAGTGGGAACAGTCATTAATCATCATCCTGTATATAATATATATTATATATATAATATATATAATATATATTAACTAATGGAAAATTTGCAAGTTATTATTAATAACTATTAACAGAATTTAGCAAAAGAAAAATTTTGCTAAATTCTACACGCTGTCGTTTGTTTTGTGTCTGGTAACAACGCTACGTCGCGCGCGTCCGTCGTACTGAAACTCGAAATTTACACGCGCATCGATAAAAAAATTTTTTCTCATAAACGAGGCAAAACACTCCTTTGAAACTTTTTTAAGCTGTAGGAAAACTTAAGGTATATAAAAATTATTTTTTCAGATTTTTTTATTCTCTCACCGATTGTTTAAAAAATTGTTAAAAGGTTTATTGTTAAATAAACAATAAAAAAAATTTTTTTTAAATATTTGTTGTATACTTTTTTCATAAACTGGAACATTTTCGGCGGAAATTTAAAAAAAAAACTTAGCTATTGTTATTTATTATATTTATAACAACAGAGTTATAAATTTTTAAACAAAATGCTAATCAAATTTATAATTTCTTATATCTTGATTAATTTTGCAATTAACAAAAAAATCTTTAGCATAAAATTTTATCTCCCGGAGTACTACAAATGTGCAAAATTTAAAAAATTTCTGAGAAATAACTGATACATTTCATGTGGAATAGCCCATATGCATGGTTATAAAAATTTAAATTAAGATACATTAAAACATTGTAAAAATTTCTTCTTACTTATTGTCTGCGTTATATCAAGATTTTTATTCCAAGGAAAATTCACTTCATTATTAACTAAAAACACAACCCAATTTAATTAAAAATTGACAGAAAAGATATTAAAAATAAATGAAAGGAGATTGTCAAAATAAACATAAACAGCGGCTGAGAGTAAGGCGTAGTTGTTTTGGCGCAGATTTGGTTAATATAATTTAAAAATCTTTCTTCCTTTGAATCTTTATTTCTTATTAATTGAACATTTCGGCACCATTTTATACTATCTACTGCATAGATAAAAATACAAAACGTGGATCTTAGTCTTTATCGCGAAGAGCAGTCAAAATATCTGATAAATATCCGCCTTGTTACATTGATACTTGATTTGACATTTGTTGTCACTAGAATGTTACGCTTTGTATTTTTATCTATACTGAGGATGGCATAAAATGGTGCTGAAACGTTCAATCAATAAAAAATAAAAATTCAAAGGAAGGAAGAAAGATTTTTAACCTTATAACTATACTCGGGTGTTCTTCGACCCAAACGCTTTTTAAACATTTTCGTAGTATAAGAGTATTATTAATAAATGGTTAAACCTTTGCGATTTTTCTTTATATCTACAATATTTTGACACATTTTAGTGAATAGAGTAATTATTACAATAAGCAAAAATGTAACGATATTTTAATATTATGAAAATTTTCCAAAAATGTTTAGTTCCCGAAAAAAACCGAACACGGATAGAAGATTAAATTATGTTAACAAAATCTGCGCCCTAATAATTGTGTCTTACTCTCATTAGCCGCTAATTGGTTATTTTTATTTTGAAATATTATTTTACGATGACATTAAACTGAAAAAGCTTCTCTTGATCTCAAACTGCGTATGTCATTGGGTACAGCATTTTTTTGCGGTCTGAAGGTTGTTTTTACCATGAGTAATTTACAACATTGTGATATCTTAGTATACAATTTGTAATTTGGGATATCACAGAACGATAATTTTTAAGGTCGCAATTTGCTGTTGCGGGCATCGCGGCTTAGCTGTTACATATTCGTTGATTTAGCGCTTTGTTAATAGTGAACAATTCATAAATCGAGCAAAACAAAACACGACTTTGTTTAAATATTTGTATATATACTTACATATCGTAATTTTCCATTAGTACTTAATATTTTTAACACATCTATTTTTATACATTTTTTTTATTTTGCTTTTAGTAATCAATGGAAAAAATGAGATGCTGGATAAAGACACAGCGACAATATTTAATTTTCTACAGTAATAACTTCTGTTATTTTTTTCGCTTTTTTGCGTTTTAATATGAACCTATTATTGTGAAATGCATTCCCTGTACATCCTGAGCAAATATATTACATTCTGATTTAATATACTTTATGTATTTACTCTTTGTTGAATTAAATTTGTGTCTGTATCAATATCGACAACGAATATCTCGATAATAACAGCTAATTATATACTAAGCAAATTTAATTGTCTTATCGATATTGTTGATTATTTTGATGGAGAAATGTACAAAACAATGGACCGATGACAAAATGCAAATTAATTCAGCATTAATTCAACATTTGTACGACAGCGACATTTATTAACTGCACAAACAACCGACCGAGTTTAATAAAACTTTGAAATTTTAATGGCATTTAAACTGATAATTTTACAAAAGTGTTTACCGATTATAAATTAGGAGATAAAAATAAATCTAAGCAATGTTTCTTTCAGAAAGAGGAATACATACATTGACTAAGTTATATGTAGTTCAGTTTAATGTAAATTATAGCTCATTCTTCATTTCTATTAATTAAAGTACTTTGCAAATTAATCTTAACAGTACAATAAATCGTGTAAAGTAATTTTACAAGCAATTTAAAAAAAGTCATCAAAATAATAAATTATAATAGATTGATTAAAAATATGTTTTAAAAACTACAGATAATACAGCAATGCCTGCTATAATCTTCTCTTGCCGAATCTTTGACTCTTGAAGGTCGATCATTTTACACAGGAGGGGAAGAGGCTTTACCGAGTCTGATATAGATGAGACGAAATTAAGTAAAAGGGACACGTTGATCTATAAAGAAAGAGAGAAAGAGGAAGAAATACACGCACACACGCACGCCTTCAATCACGCCCGCACGCACGCCCGTATGCACGCACGCACGCACGCACGCACGCACGCACGCCCGCACTCATGTGCCGCACGCACTCATGCGCATGCACGCACGCACATAGAGACACATATGCCAACAGGAAATAGAAAAGAAAGAGGAATAAAGATGGAAAAGGAAGGCATATACGAAGTGGGGAGACAAAGAGAAAGAAGAAAAGATGAAGTGAGAGAAAAGGGAGAGAGGGAAGAAAGCCTGGTGTAATGGAGGAACCAGTTTGCGGGTCAGTGCTCCGCATCAACGAGAGGCGCTTCAGCCTCTAGACACGCGGACGATGCCATCGAGTGAAAGAAGGATGCGAAGACAAGAGACTCTATAGGTCCCGTCCCGTGAAGGATGTGAAAAAGGAAGAGCACGCTTGTGATACAAAAATTGAAAAATGCTGCGACTTTGATCAAATTAGTCTTCGTTCATACTGCGCTAACACTTCTTCATAACAAAAAATAATAAGAAACGTTTTAATTTGGAAAGAAATTACACACACACACACACACACACACACACACACACACACACACACACATACGTGTGCGCGCGCACACACATGCGCGCGTACACACGTACGCACGCACTTGTAAATAAACGTCTAAAAAAATATAAACTGTCACTTTTTATTAAAATATTCAATTATCATATTGTTATTCCAAATATTCAAATATTATACCACACAATTATAAGCTCCTTATGATATAAAATTATATAAAAATATAGAGATATGAAATATTAATATAATATTAGTTTTTGACATATTCATATATCCCAATCTTGAAAAGAAAAGATAACGCAGTAAAAATAAATATCGTGTAAGAAAAAGAAAAAAAAAATTCGACATTTTTCGAAAATACGCTAGTTTTCAGTACATATAAAACTGGTTTTATTAGCTGGACATGTATAGATGCATCAGATTAACACCTCGGATCCGTATCCATTGGCATGGGTAAAGCATGGTAAAAACAGTTCGATGAGCACGAAGCAAAGGCGTAGTCATGGAAGATGGTGAGCTCGTGATAAAACACTCGAGTTATGCCCGCGCGCGTGCGGTTGGCTTCATATTCCATACGAAAAATGTTAATATTTGAAAACCTGTAAAATGTGCGCGCGACATAGCACTAACACATTAATTCACTTCATTTGTTGCAGTCCTCGAATTAACAAAATGTGATTAATCAAATTTTTCAAAACTCATCTAATTGAAGATAAAGTATGAATTATCGACGATGGAATGAAGTGCGTTTACGATCAAAAGATATATTTTATAATTTAATTAACTTGAAGACAATAAAATATTTTATTGACAACCTGTAAAATTAGAAAGAAAATGAATAACGTTTTATTATTTCCATAGTTGCATCACTTATGAACAATAATATCAAAATCGAATATTCATCTGAAAAAATATCTACAATTATTCATAATTTTAAGCAATAATTTAAGCTGACACGTACAGTTTATATGTATACTCACGAATTGATATAGAAATACTCATGTGGATTCGACTACATAATTAGCGAATTCAGAATTCCTTTTTATATATCATTTTTGCTACTAGCCACGGATTTTGAGCAATCAAAACGATTTAAAATGTTTATACGTGTTTGAGAAATAATGTCACAAATGACATACATTTTCTAATAAATTTTTGAGGATTAAAAGTAGTGGAAAAAAAAAGAACCGAAAGGGGATTCTTGTATTTTGGTCAATCGGTCCACAGAGTAGACAAAGAATGCTGATTATGTGGCATAAAATCAAAATATTCTTTAAAATTAATTCATGGCACACACCGTTCTCAAGAAGACTTAATTTCTTACATTTAGTTTTATATCTGTATATTATAGTTATATTATCTATAAGTCATAACAATCACATTCTCATAATTTAGTGAGCAAATCTGTTAATGATAAATAAATGAACAACTTCATTTTTCCAGTGTTTACAAACGTAAATGTAATTAGTTATTTTCAGTAATAAAATATTTCATTAGCATATTGTAAATTGTAGTAAAATAGAAAATAGATATATAAAAGTTTGTTATGCTATAATTGAATTTATTATAATAGTTAATTTGGAAAAAAGTCTGTGAATGAGTTTTAGCACGTTGACAGCTCCGTTCGAATAAAGTATGAGAATGTAATGGTTACTATAATTTATAAATGAAACTTAAGATAGAAAATCGGAGAAGTTTCACGCTTGTACATGATGTGTGTACTATAAATTGATTTCGAAAAAATATTTTGATTTTCATAATTTTATGCCACATAATCAGCGTTCTTCGCTTACTGTGCGGAGTTGCCGTGTACGTGGGGACAATCTCTGAGACTTGATGACTAACACACCGCGTGCCCGTCTTGTCTGAGCAAGAACTCGTCTCCCCTACGGCACGTCGCGAATACCTGCCCAGTGCTTGCTTCAGCAAGCACCGATCCTTTTACCACCTGCTGTTGCCGCACGATCTCACGACATCCCGTGTTGTTTTGTCACTATATACCAGAGCAGCATAAAACGATTAAAGTTTGCGTACGAGACGATTTATGACAAACAGACAGAATTATGTATCTACATATACATCATAACCATAATCTGATTTAATGATTTTATGTTTTTTTATATTTATATTACTTCTTATATTTTATATATTTTACATTTTATCACTTTTTATATTCTATATATTTTAGATTTTTATTATTTTAAAGGAATAATGCGTACCTTTTAATTTTTTCAACTAAACGCTATTTTCAGAAATATACTGTTAAAAATGTCACGAAATTCAATGTATTTTTAATTTACACATTAACTTTAATGTATCTATAACTGAAAAGTATGTGCATGAAATTTGGAGGACTTTTGACAATATTAAATTTACATTAAATACACTGGTCTACAAAATTTAGGGGAGGGGGGAGTCTTGTGCTTGGAAAAATTATTTTTAGGATTTTGATATGCTGAAAACGACTACGTCATCCGTTTTTTTCTATTACCCTTCATTTTTTAAATAACTGCAAAAACAATTTCTTTTGAACTTGATTTTTTTATAAATTTTTTCTGGCTAAAGAAAAAAACGATAGCGAAGTCAGCTTTACAGCATTTAAAGCATTTTACGCAAAACTGTTTCTAAAATACAAAAAATATTTTTTTGCAATTTATAAAAACGTTTTATGCAAAATGTAAAAAGAACTTGCAAAAAATCGTAACAAAATGATAAATTTTAAAATATAAAACTAAGTACTTTATTCGAAAGAAAACAATTTTTTTTTAATATTTGATAATTTCGGCTTATAGCTGTATGTTTTTAGTTTAAATCTTTTTTTGAAAAATTAATTTTTGATTATTTGTTAAAAAGTGATTAATTTTAAAGCATAAATGCATCCCTCGCGCGGCGTCACCTTTATAGTCTACGAAATTTAGGAGAGGTCTTGTATTTTAAACTTTGAAGAATGTTTTTATAGGATTTTGATGCGCTGAAAACGACTCGTTGTCCGTTTTTTTTTCCATCAATTTCCATTGGCTAGCATGGTGAGCACATCGGGAATGAATACACTTTTAATATATATTGTATGATCAAACATACTTAAACATTTTAAAATACACACACGCGCACATGCATGCATGTGTAAATGTAAGTACGTATGCATTACTATGAATATGTATGTGTATATAATAGACAGATAAAAAAAAATTTATTTTAATACTAGTAAGGAAATAAAAATATCAAGATAATTTATGAAAATTAAATATTTTATTAACATATTTATTTATAAAATAAATTACATTTTTTAATTTAAATTTTTAACAAATATTTAAAAATGCAATAATAAAACACTAAAACTGTGAACATTTATTTGTTATACGTAAATAGAAACGAAATTATATGAATTATTTTTAAAATAATAAAAACTTGCAAATTGCTTTATTTTAGTTTACTTTTAAAGTTTGAACTAAATAGAAAATATATTTTATATTTTCAATTATGAATCAACGTGTTTCAAAATATTCATAGGCGGGGCACAAGATAAGCATCACTGTTTTAGAATATTAAACAAATATTCACGAATTGACACAATATAGGTTTTGTAATTTTCGATTACTATCAAAATTGAAAAAGTTATATGCAATTTATAAGATAAAACAAAATTTTCAAAACCTTATATTTATAGGGTCACTGCACCAGTCGCTGAATAGTCACCAATAAATGACTATTCTAGAAATATATTAAAATAACAAAACTTCAGAATAATAAATTATAAATTAATTGATATTTTTTAAATCTAATTTTTATTCAGATTTGATTAAAACATCATTTTTTATTTAAATATGTAATAATATTAAGTAAAACTGGAAAATATGTACTTTACTTCAAAAATGTATCTATAACAGAAATTTACTATAAGCAAAGTCGAATGTATGTATTACAAGAAAACATTTTTATATTTAATATTTATTATCAAAGAACTTAAAATCGATTGTTTTAGGATCGCATAATACTAAAATTTTATTTATTGTCTATTTATTATTGTATTTTATTTGTTTTTATTTATATTTTCTGTAGGTCAAATATTGGTGCATTCCTTTCTTGTTTGTACCAATAAACGCTATATCAGTCATCATTAACTAGCAAACCGAACGCGAAACGTACCAGTGAACGATCAGTTATGTTCAAGTGATATCTGCCAAACAGATATCATCAAATTAAAGATTATTTTATATATTTACGTACATAGAGGTAAATATTAGTTTTTTTAATTGTTATTATATATTAGTATAATTTAAAAATTTAGTTATGATTATAAAGCTATTAAGTATATGGTTAAAACGAAAGATTAATTATAAATATAAACAAAGTGATAGTGAGGTTAACTTCCTTTTGTCACCATATTTCTTTTTAGATTCTTGAATACAATGTCGAATAATCAGGCAAAAAATAGAAAGAAAAAATATTGTAGGTTTACTTATTCACAAGAAGCATTGCAAGATGCTATTAACAGTGTACGTATTGATGTGATAAGCATAAATAAAGCATCGCAGCTATATAAGATACCAAAAGGTACCTTTTTTTAATAAGTTACACGATAAAGTACCTATTGAAAGAAAAATAGGGCCTTCGCCTGTTCTTTATCCAAAAGAAGAAGAACGAATTAAAACGTGGATTATTCACAAAGCAAAGTTAGGATTCCCAATGCATACAAGTGACGTACAGGATGCAGTGCAATCCGTTTTAGAAAAAAGTAAACAAGAAAATCCATTTGTAAACAACAGACCAGGTAGAAAATAGATGAATTTATGTTTGAAAAGACATCTTGAAATTAGTTTAAGAAATACTGAAGTATTATCAAAAGCTAGAGCATCTGTTACAGAAGAAAGCATACATGAATGGTTTACTTGTTTAAGGCAGTATTTGACTGAAGAAGATGCATATGATATTTTAGAAAATTCTTCAAGAATTTTTAATATGGATGAAACAGGAATGTCATTATGTCCTAAACTTGGCAAAATTCTTACAAAGAAAAGAGAAAAGAATCAGTATATATTAGCATCAGGTCAAGAAAAACAATGCATGAGTGTATTATGTACAGTTTCTGCTAATGGGGAATCTATTAATCCTTTAATAATATATCCCTATAAAAGATTTCCACGTGATGTCATGGAATCTGTACCGGATGGAGTAGCTGCAGGAAAAAGTGATTTAAGATGGATGATTAATCCAACTTTCTTTGAATATATTGCAAATGTATTTTATCCAAAACTTGTAGAAAAGAATATTAACTTTTCAGTGCTTGTGCTGCTTGATGGTCATAAATCTCACATAAATTTAGAGTTGCATGATTTTTGTAACAAAAAAAAATTTTATTATTCTGTTTCTTACCTAATGCAACTCACATCTTGCAACCATGTGATGTAGGAGTATTTCGCCCTTTAAAAATTGAATGGAAGAAAGTTGTTCAAAACTATATGCAAACTTAAAAAAAATTGATCACTAAAGTTAATTTTGCTTCAACCTTTCATAAGGCTTATTTAAGTGCTTTAAAGCCTCAAACGATAAAAAATTTATTTGAAGCATGTGGTTTTTATCCCTTTAATCCTGATAGAGTAGATTATTCTAAATGTATGTTAACTCGACATAAGCAACTGCAGCAAATTAAAGACATTGAAACCGATACAAATATGATTTCTATAAATGAAGTATTAATTGATCTTGAAAGAAATATACCTACTGAAGTAGTACAAGCATTTGAAAATGCGTATAAATGTAACCAAAAACCACCGACGGAAGAAATCTTATTTTCTGTATGGAAAAAATATAAAACTCAAATTGATAAAGAAAATGAACAGAATTCTATTCCTTTGAATGATGAAATTCATACTTTGTCTTACGAGAAACAAATATTAACACAAATGCAGGTATTTGATAATCATTTTCACAATTTTGTTAGCAATAAGTATAAGTCTATTTTTATGCTTTTATAAAAAATTATGTTTCTAGATGTGGCAGTGAATCAACCTATTGCAAATAACTTAATTAATACAAGTGAGGTATTAACAATTTATGTGTCTGAATTTAATGAAGACAATAGAGTAGAACTAAATCTAAATGAAATGAATGTATTTCATTATGAGAATGATAATAATGAGAATGATTTACTTGTGCTCAATCCTTCCGACAATATTTTAAGCATTGATGAAAAAGTACAAACAAGTAAAATTTAATATTATTTTATTAATTCTTTATCTAAATAATATAAATACTCGTATTCTTTTCATACATTTTATTTTCGTATTTATTTTTTAGATACTGAAACATGCTCTGATGTAACAGAAATTAATAATATTGAATCTTCAAAAACATTATCTGCTGACGTAGGGGCTAAGTGCCAAATTAATTCTGTGCAATTATGTTCTGATGTTTTGAAAGGTATTTTTTATAAAAAGTTTATGACTTTCAAATTAATCTCTTTACATAGATTTTTATATATGTATAATATTGATTATAAATATTACAGAAACTACAAATAAAATAGTTTTTAATCTAATTATAAAAGAAAAAAATATTGAATATGAAGCACTATAGAAATTTACATTTTCCTAGTCAAGAAAATGTAGGAAAAAAACGAAAAGCGATACAAAACAAATAAGAAAATATTTTTGCTATTACATCAAAGAAAAAGAAAGATATGGAAGTTGCAAAAAGGAAAACTATTGAACAACAAGAAGTTGAGAAAGAAAAAAAGAAAAAGCAGCGATTGATAAAACAAAAATTAAAAGAAGAAGAGCAAATTGAAAAGAAAAAGCAGCGATTGGCAAAACGAAAATTAAAAGAAAAAGAGCAAATAGAAAAGAAAAAGCAGCGATTGGCAAAACAAAAATTAATCGAAAATATAAGAAAAAGAACATAAAAATAAATACTAAGAAGGTAAAAGATTCTATAAAAAATTAAAAAGCAAAAGGCTTTACTTTAACAATGTTAACATTTACTTTATCCAGTTGAGGTTTATAAATATTCCTACAATTTTGCAAAGTTAATCAAAATTCAATATTCAGTATATTAATTCTTTTAGCGGTGTAGTTTCGCGCATATTATCTAATCAATTTCTGAAAATTAAAAAATTTTTTTGTGCCGAAAATTTATTCCTAAAAATAATTAATTGATTTATTAGAAAGGTTAAATGACATAACTTAATTTAATACCAAAGAATATTGTTCTTGTAATATTTTTTGTGCAATCTGTTATGTGCAATTTTTTACGTGTAATATTAAATAAAAAGTTTTAATTAATTAAATATGTACTTTTATTTCATAAAAAAATATTTCTTTTATTTTAAAAAGAAAATTTGTACATTGGTCGTTCACTAGTACGCATCGGTCATTAATTGATGCTTGACAGTCATTCACTGGTGTTTTTTACGTTTTTTCACTTTTTAAATCAAAACTATTATTCCCTTCTTATTTTTTAAAGATAATATATGATATTTTTAAAGAATAAATAAGTAGCTTTTAGTATTCAATGGTTGGATATCTTTTTCTCTTTTATGTGTGTACTATAATTCACAAAATATATGGTGAATTTTTTATTTGTTCATTGACTGGTGTAATGACCCTAAAACAGATCAAGAATATTCAAATCTTCACATATGAATTTTTAATACTTCAAATATGTGAGATAATGATTGTTTAACTGCATCAATGGCTAGCACATCGTGAATGAATACACTTTTAATATATATTGTATGATCTAACATACTTAAAGTCTATTAACTAGAGCAGGGTTTCGCACAAATTACACGTTTTATCTAATTTTCAGCTTAATGCTTTCTCCTTATTTTATTCCCATTCCAAATATTGATTGATTTCCGGACTGCCCGCGAGTTTATGAAATATAAATATTTTTTAATAAAAAAACATTTCCGACTGCTGCCAAAAGTTTATTTAATAATAAAAATGAAAATAATTGCTTCGAAAAGTTTGAAATAAAAATTAAACTAATTATTGAATTAAATAAATAAAACTATAAACTAAATCAAATACAAATACTTGGCAGTTAAAATTATTTTATTTTTTATTATCTAATAATAAATTAGACTTAACTAGCAGTCGGAAGAAGCCACACTCAATGTTATAACTATTCAGGACAATATTATATCTGTCATTCAGCGTGGCGTCTCCCGATTGCTTTTAAGTTAAGTCTAATTTATTATTAGATAATAAAAAATAAAACAATTTTAAATGTCAAGTATTTGTATTTGATTTAGTTTATAGTTTTATTTGTTTAATTCAATAATTAGTTTAATTTTTATTTCAAATTTTTAAAAGCTGAATAATCTTGTAATACTGTGTACAAATAGTATATAAGCATATATGCTCATATGTGTTATATGTATGTATGTATACATATTTATACTTATATAAACCTGTACCTGTATAATAGACGCTCTTTGCTTTATAATACAAATAAAAAATATGTTTATCAGGTCATTTGTTCAAATAATTAATGTAATATAATCATCCATATGCGAATGGCATATCAAAATCACAGTAAGATTCATATTTGTAAAAGCGACAGTCGTTGTCACTATAATAAAAATGACATTGCAAACTAGGGTGATCAGGGAAGGAAGAGCAAGTTCATTAACGATAATCCGGCGCTAGAAATAACTTTTAGTCATCCAGTCGCAAATGGAGTATTATTTTATAAGGTATATAGATATAAAGTCTGTTACGATGAGTTTTGTTGAAACTAAAAACTCATTATAACTTATAAAATAATGCTCCATATGCCAACAAATGACTTAAAAGCAGGCTTGGGTAGTAACTAGTTAAAAAGTTAAAAGTTAAGCAAAAAGTTAAAAAGTTAATAACTTTAACTTAATTAATATTAACTGCATTAATTTTTAACTTTAACTAGTTGTTTTTAAACATAATTAACTTATTAACTTTTTTCTACATTAATTTTTTTTATCTGTTTTATAATGATAGTATAATACATCAGTACCATTCTCAGTACTCGTAAAATAAATGTTTAGTGCAGGTGATTTGTTATTTGATGTCTTACTACAAAGTAAATTGTTATTTTTAAATAACGCTCTTATTTAATTTAATAATCACTTTAATAATAATAAATTTTAATATTTTAATTTAAAATATTTATATTTTATTGATATATTATATGTAAGGTTATATTTTATACGTATTTTTAATAATTTAATTACAAAATGTAAGAAAATTGTAAAAGGATATATATCTATTATTAAAAACAATATTTCTTCTTTACTTCATATAAACTTAAATTATAAATTAAAAAAAAATTTATTTGATAATTTATACTATAATTGTTTGTTATTTAGAATAATGCAATTTTATAAATTAGAATATTCTAATTTTATGTAAATAATAATTTTAAAAATTAACTTTTATTTAAATTACGTTAATTTAATCTTAATGTAACTTTAACTGAGTTAATTTTTTATTCGTATAACTTTTAACGTAACTAAATTAATATTATGTGCCATCAAATTTAACTTAATTTAGTTACAAAAATTTATTAATTTACCCAACCCTGGTTAAAAGTTATTTTTAGCGCCGGTTTATCGTTAATTTTACCCCGCAAACCGAGATTATTATTGACGAATAACATATGTTAACGGTTCGTAATTATTAAAATAATATAAGCATATATGTGTCATATGTATGTATGTATGTATACGTGTGTATACTTATATATGTGTTATTAAACACAAATATTATTGTTGTATTTCTTTATTTTATTATTGGTTTTTAACCTAATTTATTAAACGTTAAACAAATATAAACATAAACGCAAAACGCTTTATATAATAATAAAATATAAAGAAAATAGTTAATTGTTATAAATTGTTAAATTATATAAAACTAATATTTTATAAACTTAAATACAAAATGCTTTATATAATAATATAATTATTAATAACGAAATATTTCAAATTTTGCGCACATTTCTATCACAGTACATGCTCAGTTCGTTACATTACGCCGATGATTGGTTTTCTAACCTGTACAATCGCTAACTTTAGCGATTGATATCTTGGTTCGCGGGGCAGTCTGGCACTTTTCTGTCAGATTTGTTCATTTCGAGCAAAAACGCGTCGAATAAGCCTAATTTCGTCAAAATCGGTCTACTGTTTGGGTGGTTTCCAGCTAGGACACAAGTCGATTCTGTGTAACACACAGTGTCCATTAGTGTGAGTAAGACAACTAAAATTTTCTTTTTTACTAAAATTATTTTTTCAATTAAATAATTCATGATATTTACTTAAACAATATTAAATAAAAGTTTTAAAAACTTTTATTTAAAAAAAATTAAAATAAATGTTAAATAAATATTAAATTAATGTTCAATAAATGTTAAAATTGAATAAATGTTAAATTAATGTTTTTAAAAAATGTTTTTTCAAATGAAAAGTTAATGTTAAATAAATATTTTCTCTAAACCATTATTTTAAATATTTAATTAATATTAAATAAATATTTTCTCTAAATCATTATTTTAAATATTTAATTTATATTAAATAAATATCTTCTCTAAATCATTATTTTAACCCTTAAACACGTAAGTGGGTCTGAGAGACCCCATATGAAGTTTTGAACGCTTGCTATGTGAAGACGGAATGAGATAGGAGGTTTGGACCAAGACGTAAGAAAAGTTTGAAATCTCTTTTTTCGATTGATATGGTTGATCAACTTTTTTAGTCAACTAGAATTCGAACGGCACGGCAGCAAAGTTTTGTTAGGGTCAATGCGACCCATATAGTGTGTAAATGAAACTCTTTTTGTGAGTATTTTATATAAAAAAACTGGACAAAATACGTTCGAACAGGTCGATTTGCGGATGTTACTCGCATATACTCTGTTTAAAGTTGGAATACTATAAAATGCTGTAGAAAAAGGAGTTTTTCCAAAATATATCATGAAACACATTAATTTTCAATTTTAGACACGATTTAATCAAAAATATCTCATATTTGCTTTGTTACACAAGTACAATTTTAATAGAAATAACAATGATATAATTTTTTTTTTGAAAGTATGAATCTTTATCTTTAAAATGCCGTATTGTAAAGTTCTTCAAAGTTTTTTGTTCCAAAGATATGATTTTTTTTTTTAAATAGATTTTTAGATGTCCAAAAATACCTTATACGAAGTACATAATTATACTTTTTAAAAGGAATGACTTTGCCAAATTTTATTTTGAAAGTGTGACTCTTTAGCTTTAAAATGCCGTATTTGAAAGTCCTTAAACGTTTTTTGTTGCGAAGATATGATTTTTTGAAGGAAAAGTGGATTTTTGACCAATTTCTCATTTTTGCTTAATGGTTTTTCTTTTATAACTTCACAATAAATTATTTTTCGGCAATGCCGAGTGTGCAGTCACACTCTTGAGATTTTAAAGTTTTGTTTAAAAAAAAAAGAAAAATATTGATTGTAATCAAAGTTATAGCTTCTCAAAGTTGAAAAAGTCTCTCAGACCCAAAAATGTGTTTCCGTATTTTAAAGGATCGGTGTGTTTAAGGATTAATTATGTTTGTAAATAAGCGAGCTTGTCCTCTACATTTCGTTATTGTTAAAGTGTTATTTAAACCTAATTTAATCTATTGAAATATTATTTTTATAGCATAATCATTATTTAAGAGTAATCTTATTACAAAATCTTGGTTTTTTGTTAAAAAGTTAGATCAAAAATGCTATTTGATTGTACTTTTCATATATTTTATATTAGGACCTTAACTTAGTTTCCGCCAGAAAAAGGCTGAGAAAAAGCATCTAATGGAAAAAATTTGTACAAATTATTTCAATGAAAGTATTTTCCATCATTTTCTACATCTTTTTTCTATCTTTTTGGCAACTGGGCGATACTATCTTGATAATAAACAATGTCGGTTTCAAAGCAATCCATTCGTCCACCCATTCTCGCACTTCTTCAACATTTCGGAAGCGTATACCACTCAAACCGTGCTGCATCGATTTGAACAAGTGGCGCTAATCAGAAGCGCTATGTCTTGTGAGTACGTTGGGTGAGGAAAAGTTTTCCATTCGAGCTGCGTCAGTGTTTCTTTGACGGTTTTTCCAGTGTGTGGCGAGCGTTATTGTGAAGGAGAATAACTTTGCGCCTGTTACTCTTTATTGCTGGTCTTTTTCGTAACAGCTCATCATTCAATTTGTTCAATTGACATTTGTAGACATCGGCAGTAACAGTTTCGTTCGGTTTCAGCAGCTCGTAGTACAGCATTCCTTGTTGATTCCGCCAATTTTCCTGAACTCATCCATTTTTCACAAAGTAAAAAAAAATTGTTTACGCAAATAATTGTGTATGCTGACTGAATGTTATCGAGAAATGTTAAAACTAAGAAAAACGTACCATATGCGTTAATGACTACTAAAACTGTTTACATTGCCATGTAATATTTGCGGACAGAAACTAAGTAAAGGTTCTAATTAGAGATGTGCACGAGACGAGGCAAGACGAGATTTCTGCGATCTCGATCTCGATCTCGAAAAATCTCGAAATATAAATCTCGATCTCGAATTTTCGAAAATATCGTATACAAGGTGATTCAGAATAACCTTATGTCCTTGAAGAGACATATTCCTGAGGTTATTTTGAAACAACTTTTTATTTGGCAAAAATTTGTCCGAAGCTTAGTTTTTAAATTATAAAAAGAAATAGTTATTCAATAACCGGGCGCGTATAGCGGTGAGACAAGGCCGGTATAATTCACTGTTTGTTATAGGCGATTACGTGAGGCGATTGCAATGATCAGCTGACAGCTCGAACACTGCTTTCCCTCCCTCCCATCCCTCTCTCTCTCATTCTCTCTCTCTCTCTCTCTCTCTCTCTCTCTCTCTCTCTCTCTCAAAACCTCTATCCGATTCTCATTATCATTTTTTTTCTTATTTATTTATCAATTTATGCACTGACACTAAAATAATGCTAGAATTAAAAACGATATTTAATTATTTAACGTCTTTCTTTTACTAATTTTTCGCGGACGAAGATTTCACGGTCATCCCGGACGAGCCAAACGTTGCACGGCTCATGTTTCTCGAGCGACTGATTCTTGTCTCATATCAAACTCAGTCTTTCGGCCGTCAAAAATCGGAATGACCTTGAAATCTTGGAGATCAAGGTCACATGCACGTGTTTCATTTTTTGAGTAATTCTCACGCGTGATTAATAGAGACTATTAATAATTGACGATAGTGATTTGTATAAAGTGATGCGTTAGTATTTTTTGATCAAAAGAATGATTGCAGTGAATGTGACAAATGATGTAATTTAAGAAGAAAAGAGAAAAATCTCGAGTTTAATATGGATAATTTGTCTTCGTGAAGATAAAGGCTGATTGCGGTGTAGAACGATAAGTGAGTATACACGTTCAAATTTGATCGAACTCATCTCTCTCTCTCTCTCTCTCTCTTTCTCTTTCACTCTGCATTTTTATTTTTCAATCACGCATTTTAAATATGCTATTTTTGACTAAAAGAAAATATTTTTTACACAGAATTATTAAAAGCAAGACGTCAAATAATTAAACATTGTTTTTAATTATAGCATTATTTTAGTGTTAGTGTATGAATTGATAAATAAATAAGAAAGAATGAGAATGAGAATGGGATAGAGGCTTTGAAAGAGCGGGAGAGAGAGAGAGAGTGAGAGAGAGAGGCGGAAGGGAGGAAAAGCAGTGTTCTAGCTGTCAGCTTATCACTGCGATCGCCTCACGCAATCGCCCGTATCGAACGGTGAATTGCGCCGGCCCTGCCTTACTGCTACACGCGCCCGGTTATTGGATAACTATTTCCTTTTATTATTTAAAAACTTCGGACAAATTTTTGCAAAAGGAAAAGTTGTTTCAGAATAACCTCAAAAATATGTTTCTTTAAGGACATAAGGTTATTCTGAATCACTCTGTATATAATCTAGATCTCGATCTCGAATCTTGACGAGATCTTGACGAGATTGGCGAATGCTAAAAATAGTTCAAAAAAATGCAAAAATAGTTTTGCTGAATATAAATGAATATATTTGTTAAAATTTTACATGAAATTGATTATTAAAATATTGTTCAATGAACTTGCACTCATTATTATAAATTAAATGTTTAACTTATAATAATGAATACAAGTTTAACGTATTATCATGAATTTAAACATATAAATGACTTGGCCGATTCATCAGTTAGTTGGTTACGATGTTTGCGAATAATTAGTCCAGTTTTCAAAAAGAATTGTTCCGCTGGAACAGACGTAGCTGGCGTTCCTAAGAAATCTTGGGCCATTTCTGCTAAACATGGATATTCTTTTGAATGAATTGACTACCATTTCAATATGTCTACATATTTTTCTGCTTTTCTTGTATTGTATTATTTTGTTAACTTGTTTCTTTAATCTGAATTGTTAACAGATTTTCTTTTATTGGCAATTGTTTGCCACACCCGTATAGTGTCGCGTGTTGGACGCTATAGATAAGAATACATGAGTTTCCGATCGTTGCTTGACCACCGATTTCCGCGGTGCTCTGCCGCTCTGTGGCCGCTATTCAATTGTAATCCATTGACATCTCGACGAGATCTCGACGAGAATTTTAAACAATCTCGATCTCGATATGTAAAATCTTGATATTGATCTCGACTGTTACAAGCAATCTCGATCTCGAATCTCGTCTCGGAATCGAGACGAGATTCGAGATCAAGACGAGATCGAGATTTATCTCGTCTCGTGCGCATCTCTAGTCCTAATAGAATATTCGAACACTCATAATAAATATTTATAGAGCATTCATACAATATTGCGTGCTATTTGTGTGAATACAATTGTAAGATTATTACTAACAAGAGACATATTAGGGCAAGTGTCCGACGACGATTTGATTGTTTTTGAAATACGTTGTTAAACACGAGAATTTAAGAGATTTGTATTTTTTTATATGTGCGGAACCTCAAATTTAGTGAGCGAAACACCCCTTTGAAAAAAAAAACGAAATTTCTCTTTCGGGACGAATATCATCGAAAGTATAAGAGATAGAAAAAAGGTTTTTTAACAAAAACTGTACGGATTAAAAAGTACTCTAAAGTTGTAAAAAAAATTTTTTTTATTTTGTTTAACATGTAATTTACCGACTTTCCGCGCGCGGATCAGCTCGTCGGACTCCCGGTGCGAGACCGCGGAAATGGTTCGACGCGGGAAAGGAAGGTCGTCGGGGCGGCTTTGAATGATTCGTCGCGAGGTTTGAGTTCGAATGCAGTTTACACAAATATATTTCCTAAATGCTATGTACACGTTTGCGTTATTTACATATAGATACAGGTGCTTCTCGGCGTTAGCCTACACGGAGCGTATCGGCGCGATTCCGGGGGGTGCGGTCCCCGCGGTCTGTGTGTCGTGCTCCGGCGACGCGGTAGGCGTGGCCTACGGTACGGTTCGCGGGCTAGCCGGTGTGACGCGATCGCCTTGGGCGGATCGGATTCCCGCGTGGTATGGCGGTTTCGCGACGGGATCGTCGCAGGCAGGTCGGACGCGCGACACCCTGTCAAGTATCTTGACCCGGGACCCCGAACACAGCGGTCGCGGTTTTGGTGGGTGTCGCGGGGAGAGGAGGGCAGCCTCTGGGTCGCCGGGGACCGGCTCGTGGACCGAGACCCGTGGTCTTCGGTTCGCGGAGGCTGTTGTCTATGGAAAGGATTTGCGTCGGAGGCGGAGTACCCTCTCGCCGCGGCCAAGCACTCTTCGACCGGGTTTTCCGACTTCAGGAGCAGGATATCGCCGACGCAGCGGACCGTGATCGGGAAGCTGGTCGGTGGTAGAGTGTCGTTTCTCGTCGCGGTGGCCCTATTTATACCGAGCGACTCCGCTCGTCCAGAGGCGTAGCGATGGGGGGGGCAGATGGGGGCACGTGTCCCCGGGCGCCGATGATGAGGGGGCGCCAAATGGTCCTTTAGAATTGATGACAAATTTTGGGACACGCGGGGAGTCGACGCCAGTGTGCCGACTGAACGGGGCGCCGGGCCCGGGGCTACGGGTGAAAGTAGAGTGGGGATAACTTGTAGAGGCGCACGGCGCGGCCTGCGCCTCTGCGAATTACCCCCACTCTACTCTACTCCCACCCATAGCCCCGGCGCTTCAACCTGCAGTCGCGTGGGAGTTAAGGGACATAAGAACGTCAGTCTGGACAATCAGCGCATCTCCACTCCCCACTTCTGCGAGATCGCGTTCTTTTGCTACCTACGCGAGATAGAAAAAATATAGAGGCGCGCCAAAAGGGTAGATACCTCTGATGAGGATACGAGATTATATAAATATACGATATATGGTACATAATTTAACTTAAAAAAAGTATTATTTTTTAATAATTATATAATAATGTCGGGAAAGAAACTTAGTGGCTTTCAGCGTCGGAAAAGAAAGGTAGAATATGAAAAAGAAGATACGAAATCCAGAAAATTAATGGCTGGATTTTTAAAAACAAATCAGTCGATAGCATATAAGGAAGTAGATTCGGATGCAGAGGCAAGAGATGACTGTATTAATAATTATCAGAATGAGCCTAATATTTCAGGTGTGCAGAACGCCCAATTAAATAAAAATAATGAGGACCAAGATGATGATGCGAATCAATCAAATATTTCAGAGGAAATAAATACTGATGAAACCAAAAACGTAAAAGAAAACAATGACGAAGATCAGTTTGAAAAATCTAGTTATTCCGATGAATTAGAACAATCAGATCTATCGAAAGTAATTCTTGATATATTTAAATACCACGATATTGCATATTTAGAATTTGACGAAACATCGCACTTGCCAAAAATATCGCAGCAGCTTCGTACTGAGATGATTATTCGAGGCTCAGAATATTTCCAGAACAAATCTGGTCCATTTGTACCGTCAGGTGGACGGTCAATGACTGTGTCATGGTTTAAACGGCGACTTGCTAATCAAAAAGGAAATGAAGTAAATAGATCGTGGCTACTTTATTCACCATCGAAAAAGGCGGCTTATTGTTTTTCTTGCTTATTATTTCCTTCGTCCAAGCCCAATACGAGATCATCTTTTGAATTGGCTACTGGATTTAGTAACTGGAAGAAGCCAGAAAAATTGTCAGCGCATGAAAATAGTCCTAGTCACCGTAAATCGTTTACTAGTTGGAAAGAAACGGAACGAAGATTAATTAAAGGAAAAATACTTGATGCTGAACTAGAAGCTCAGATTGCATCTGAGAAACAACGATGGCGAGATGTGTTAGATAGATTACTTGCTTGCATAAAGTATTTTGCCACTCAAAATTTGCCATTGCGTGGCCATTCAGAAAGCTTAAGTCATGACGATGGTAAAAATTTGGGAAACTTCCTATCTCTTCTAAAACTAATAGCTCGGTACGACCCACTTTTAAAAAACCATCTCAACTATGCTATCGAGAATCCACACTCTACATCCTACTTATCTCCGCAAATTCAGAATGAATTTATTCATCTTCTTTCCTCTGCTGTCAGGAACAAATTGGTAAACGACATAAAAAAAAATAAATATTATGGCATTTTGCTTGACTCGACTCCAGATCTCGCACATCGAGAGCAACTGTCTGAAGTTATCAGATACGTAGATATCGATTTTGTTAATAAAACAGTTGTCATTAAAGAATCCTTTTTAGGATTTATAGAGTTGCACGCTAAAAATGCAGCTTCTATAGAAAAAGTGATTGTGGAGAAATTGAATTCTGACAACATATCTTTAGATAATTGCAGGTCACAATGCTATGATAACGCGGCTGTGATGGCTGGATATATATCTGGAGTTCAACAAAGGATCTGTGAGAGAAATCATCGAGCTTTGTTTGTTAATTGTGATAACCACAGTTTAAATTTAGTAGGTGTACATTCAGCTAAGCAAGATCCACTTGTCGTTACATTTTTTGGTAAATTGGAGAATATTTATTTGTTTTTTTCGCGATCGACTTTGCGATGGGAAGAATTAAAGAAAGCCGTGAAGAAAACAGTAAAGCGTGAATCCGAAACCCGATGGAGTGCGAGGTATGAAGCTGTTAATGCTCTTTTTGATGGGCTCGATGCACTAGTGAACCTATTGGAGAAAATGTCAGGTGACTCGAATAATACAAATGAGACAAGAAGTGAGGCAGAATGTTTACTAGAAAATATTTTAAATTTCAACTTCTTAGTTCTGTTGCATTTCTGGAATAACATCCTAAGACGATTTGATCGCGTACAGAAACGTCTTCAAGATCACACGATGAACTTCTGGGATGCAGCTTGTGATTTGAAATCCCTAAAAATTGACATCAACAATTTGAGAGATGAATTTTGTCAAGATGCTGTTGAATATGGGAAGATGAAATGTGAAAGTTGGGATATAGATATTGAACGACGCATAAGAAGACGGCGAAAGATGCCTGGGGAAGTAACAACAGATGTAGGATTATCAGCAAGTGAAGAGATAATGCGCGTTATGAAAAGCGTTTTAGATCGGCTTCAACAAGAAATAATCACGAGATTTACTCGCCTGGAAGATTTAAATTCAAAATTTGGGTTTTTACTTAATGTTACAGAGTTACTTCATGAAAAAAACACGGATAATCTTCGTCAACATTGTTCTAATTTCGGTGAATTTTATAACATAGATGTTGACGGAAATGAACTCTATAGTGAGATCTGTGACGCCAAGATGTTACTTCATACTCGCGGCGATACATTACCAGATACTCCGATGAAGCTTCTTTCATTTATAATATCATACGGTGATGACGTGTTTCCCAACTTGTGCGTTGCCTTGCAAATTCTTCTCACAATTGCTGTTTCAATTGCCAGTTGTGAACGCTCTTTCAGCAAATTAAAATTAATTCTTTCGTATCTACGTACATCAATGGGACAAAATCGCCTAAGTGATCTTGCTCTACTCAGCATAGAGAAAGAAACATTAGATCTGGTGGATTTCAATGAAGTAATTGATAAATTTGCGATTACGAAGGCCAGAAAAATTAATATTTAATATTTCGAGAAAGCTCGCTTCTATAAAAATAAAAAAAATGCAAAAAAAACTTAAAAAAGAAAAACACAAAAAAATTAAAAAAAGAAAAATGCAAAAAAAACTTAAAAAAAGAAAAATACAAAAAACGAAAAATGGAGTCGATAACCGCCACGTCCTCGATTCGTGACTCTGGGTTTAGCTGAGAGCGGTTATATTGTATATTGTTCAATAATTGAAAGTAATATTATGTATTAACTGTAAAACATACTAAGATGAAAAAGTTTAGCACGAGAGTACGCAGCTTTTTTTAATTTATTGGATGTACCAATTGATTTTGATAGATTTTTTCATTTCATCTTTCTGGACACATTTAAGTTAGAATATCTCGGGAACCTGATAATGGTAATGGAGCGATTTAGGTCACGGTTGGACTTGAATTCAGCGAATCAGCATGCCAAAAATCTTTGGAATTAGCTATAGAGGTCTAACGGATAGAGGGCGCAAATAACATTACATTGAAATGTCCCCGGGCGCCACACTCTCTCGCTACGCCTCTGCCGCTCGTCTCCGTTATCTTTCTCGGCGCTTGACGGCGGAGTCGTCGGGGTAGGGAGGATCGCGTGTCCTCCGAGAGCGCGTGCGCGCCGACTCAGCGCGTGCGATGGCTCGGCGCGTTTCTTCTGGCGATGTTTGTCGCCAGGCGGTATCGCGGTTTTGGATCATTAAAAGTGGGTGCCCACGGCACCCCCGGTTATGGCCCGGCGGCCTTTTCGGCTGATGTTTGCCGTGGCGATGCTTTTTATACGGGGTGCATCGTCACATCACCCCCTCTCTTAGGAAGTGCCTGAATTTGAGGCACGAGACATATGCGTCCTCTTGTTACTTCGGCGGAATTTCTCGGACGCGGCGTACGCTTCCGTCGTGGTTGAAACGTACGTGCCACCGCTTTCCTCCTGAGCGGGTCTTCCACTCCCGTGCGCGGTGGGCAGCTAAGTGTGGCACGCTGATGCGGTGCCCTGGTTCGACCTCCACTTTAATCGGCGGAGGTGGCAGTGGCCCCATGACTCGCGCCGGTTCGAGCGACGGATGCGGCGGTGGTGTTGCCGCAGGCTGTCGGGGGGATTTCGGCCGTGCGGTGGGTGGATTGGTTAGCCACTCCATTTTGGCCCGGTTCCGTCGATCGGAGGGCTGGACGAGACGTCCTCCCTTCTGGCCGGCAATCGCGATGCTGCGCGGGATCTCTGCTGCCGCTGTCTGCGGTGGCGGGGTCGGTTGACGGAGCCGGAGCTGGCTCCAGGCCGGATCGATCCCTGGATTCGCCGGATCGTACTCCTCGTACTCCGCCAGGAGTTGATTGATTTCGCCTATGATTTCTTGCTCGGTGCGATCCATCTGGTCGAGCGGTCGTCTCGCAAGTGACGGTTGCCGGGGGATTTTTGACTTTGGCGGTCGTCACGGTTAGCCTTTGTTTATGCCTCTCCGCCAGAGTCATCTCCGTTATTATTGTTTGGCTGCTCGTCCTCGGTCTCCTCTCCGGGGTCGGTTGACGGAGCCGGAGCTGGCTCCAGGCCGGATCGATCCCTGGATTCGCCGGATCGTACTCCTGAACAAAATACTTCCACCACTCAAAACTTTTTTTAATATTTTTCAAATTTTTTTAACCAAATTAAAGATTACTTTTTTCCAAATTCAACCATATATAATAAAATCTTACAAAATACTATTTTTGAGAATTAATTATAAACGCTTTCTTATACGCTGTCCGTGCTCATATGCGAAGTAATTACTTTGAATTTAATTTTATGCAATAATTATATTATAAGAGATGGATTTGTAATAAAATTGTCTTTAACTTTTATTTATGGAAGAAATTACTAGGTGTACAAATATGACATGCGGATTCTTTTTCCAAAAAAAAACACGTTAAATTTGGAGAATGATAAAAAGTTGTAACGATACGACTTTTCTCGCGGTCACAGATTAGCTCGCCGATGCCAGAGTTGAGAAAAAAAGGAACTCCGACTTGTACAGAAATAAAGAAAATATTTATTTAATAGAGTCTCTGTACACTCTGTGTTATATATATAATATACAAATAAAAATTTATTATGAAAAGTGGAAGTTGACACCTTCGGAACTCGTGCTCCCCGGTACGTTTATTCACACGCGGAGAGAACTTAAAAACTAAATTATAACGCACACGCGTAGAGAACTTAAACTAAATTATAACGCTCGTGGTGTAATTTGAAATTTTAGATACTAATATGTTGGAAAACTTGAACTTAAATACGAAATGCGGATCTTACAAACTAACGCTTGGATACAAAAATATTATAAGAAAACGCGGACTTAATATTAACGCAACTTAATATTTAACGCTCGCCTGAGGAAGGGACAAAGCTACGCTTGCTACGCTAAGAGGGCGTTCGGTCGGACGAGGAATGCTCGGGACAATGTACACCCTTTTACATAATTACTCTAATTAAATTAAATCTAATTTTAATTTACACTATTATCATCATATGCTCTATCTTACCTCCTTATTTAATACTTAACCTAACTAATTTTAAAATACTTCTCTCACACTCCTCTATTAACCAATCAGGATGAATAATATTTATAATCTATTTTAAAATTTTCATCTGACTTAAATATTTTATCTTCTACTCTTTTATTACACTAAGTTTATTCAACCTAATTTATTACTTTAAAATATTTTTTTATAATAATTTCCTCCCTCATAATTATTACCAAATATGTCTAAATTTCTTACCCTTAATTTTTATATTCAATATAGCAGGACTCCTACCTTTTTCCTTTTTTCTTATAAAATGATATAGAATTTTTTTATTTTCCTACTCCTCTAATTATTTAATTATTTTAATTATACTTATACTTAGATCCCTAATTATACTTTATATTTATACTAATATAATAATTTCTTCCATCTTTTTCTTTCAATTTAAATCTAAATTAAATAACTTTAAATTTTTTATTAGACTCCCTCAATCTTCAATTATCTATAGAACTTTATTTATATCATCAATTTTATTTTTATTTTAAAATTTTAAGTTAAACTAAACTATAAGCCTTCAAAGTTTAATATATATATTATAATAATATATAAATTTTATATATTAATAAAAAATTTTATAACTTTAAATTTGCAATTTAATATTTTATTTAAACTATAATATATAAATATAACGTTAGAAAAAATTTTTTTTCTTAAATAAATTTACAATTTATTACTTTAATCAGACATAACATTTTATTTTTAATTTAACTGTTAAAGATCGTAAGAAATATATCCGATAATTCTATTTAATATCACGCGAACGTTCGTCCCTTCAGTTTCTCGCATTCTATAAATTTCATATTTGGCCACGACTTTCGTTCGTGGCATTGTATCTCAGCTTAAGACACGGTTTCAACAACTCGTATTTGCGTGTTTGCTCAAATTCCGCGTTCGCATACCGAAAACTAGGAAGCGATCTCGCCTGATATTGTAAAGCTAACGATTGCCCCATCATCGAATAGGCAAATTCGGGCGCGGATAAGAATTCCTGCCGAACCTAGAAGCCAGAAGCGAGTTAGCAAGCGCGCGGTTGAGACGTATCATTATAATTGCGATAGAAAAGATTTAGCCAAATTTCCGTGGTTACGCGAAAACCCTTGTGCAAACTAAGGAGCGTCGTACATTTTACGAACGTGATTACAGTGTACACGACTTCATTAAAACCGAATTATCAGTTTAAAATTGTGTAAAACCATTTAACTAATTCGTTTGTCACTCGATAATCGGAGTGTACCCTCATCTAGTAGTATAAGTGAGTGCGGCGCGAATCGGCGTCTCTGTAAACTACAACTTAAATTTAAAATTGTATCTGACGATTAACAACAAACTGTTTTTAAAATATATAAACTTTGTGTGACTGTGAAATCATTAACGGTGTTGCTTGATCCACTATCACCTCATTTGCTTATCTTATTCCTTCCTTCTCTATCGCTTTTTCCACTTACTCAGTCTAGAACCGCTCTTGCATTCTCTCGCTTTCTCACACTCCCGCATTCTACTCGCATACTCTCTCGCTTGCTCTCCTGCTTGCGCTTGCTACGGCGCTTGCTCTCCGTTCAACCACGCTTCGAAGCCGTGCTCCTCGTCTCGCGCCAACTCCCCGCGTTCTTGCGGGACGGAACCAGCCGTTTGTTCCGCCGAACTCGAGCGAACGGAGCTCAGTTCGCGAACGTAATTTTGGTCCTTCGAGCCGGATCGGGGTGGTTCTGTGTGAATCTGTTCGATGGCCCCTCCACTACAGTGTGGTGACGAAAGTCTCTATCGGAGCAAGGGTAATTCAAGGCAAACATCAACATGACCGAGCATATGGCGCGACAGATCACAATGCTGCAAACGATCGAGCAAGCTCTTGCCAACTTCAAAAAGATTGGTCGAAATAATTATATGCCCGCTACAATTTAGCAACGGATGACGACGTTGAAGGAGTTCTGGGCGGAATGCCGGGAAAACCACGCCATCCTCATACAGACAATTCCGGAAGAGAAGCGTGTCAACATCAGTTACTTCAAGGACGCCAAATTCAACCTACATCAGGAAGTCTAAACGCTGGACTACATGGCCGGCTGCCTTGAGGAATTGGAACCTGCACCGTTAGCGTCGTCGTCTCCGCTGCAATCGATAAGTAGCGTCGATCGATCTTCATTTTCGCTCACGCATTTACCGCCGATTAAACTTCCGCCCTTTTCCGGAACCCTAGACGAGTTGGAAAATTTTCGAGATTGTTTCAACTCTCTTATTATTCAAAATAAAAATCTCATTCAATTTTCGCGTATTCATTTTTTGGTATCAAGCCTCACTGGTCGCGCGTTAGACACAATTAAATCCATTCCGATTACCGCGGCCAATTTCGAGATAGCGTGGAAGACACTCGTTTCGCGCTACGACAATAAGCGCCGTTTAGTCGAGGTGCATGTATCCGCCTTATTCGATCTTCCGACGGCGACGCGCGAGTCCGCGATCGAACTCAACGAACTCCGCGATAAGGCGAATCGATCGATCGCATCATTGAAAGCGCTGAATCGTTCACCTGAGGAAATGCTCAGTCACATTCTCGTTCACTGTGTAACTAAAAGGCTGGATCATGCAACTCGAAAGGCATGGCGTCTGAAAACCGGTGAGGATCCGCAAATTCCGCAATATGAGGCTCTCGATCGGTTCCTGGAAATGCGAGTTTGTGCACTCGAAGAATTGGCGCCGACGAAAACGGAAAAAATGCGTTTGCAAGCGCAAATCCCAAACGCTTCAGCGACCGTATCCAAACTAGTGTGTCCCTTGTGTCAAGCAGCTCATTTTATGAGTAAATGTCCACAATTCGTAAAGAAGACGCCGAGTCAGCGGTCTGAAATAGTTAAAGCGGCAAATCGCTGCGCCAATTGCTTAAGTTCAAAACACGCAGTAAACGCGTGTCCGAGCAAATACTCATGCAGATTCTGTCAAAATAAACACCATTCGATGTTACATTCTGACTCGACCTCTTCTTCTCCTAGCAATTCAAACTCAGCGATTGCGTGAACGTGACGTTAGAAAAAAGGGAAAGCAACTTGATGACTACGTTGTGTTCGACGGCAGCGGCAAAAATGTATTACTCGCTACAGCTCGCGTTACCGTTCTTTCGCCGTCGGGTCGCACACTCAACGTGCGAGCGCTTCTCAATCAAGGTTCAGAAATCACCTTTGTCACACAGCGTCTCGCACAAAATTTAAGATTGCCACGGTTTTGAATGCCACTCTCGATTTCGGCCGTTGGCGCTGAATATGCGGGCACTTGTCATTTTGCCACTCCACTCAGGATCGCTCCGATCAATCACAATAATACTCCGGTAATAACGACAGCCGCGTCGATTCTCTCCGCTTTAACGAAATACTTGCCATTACCGGCACCCCCTCAGTGCGATTTAAGCTATCTTCAGGGTCTTGATCTCGCGGATTTGATTGCCGTTAGTGCCGAACCAATTGAGCTCATACTCGGTGCGGATCTTTATCCCGAATTGTTTCTCGACGGAGTACGACGGGAAAAGAGCGGATAACCGATCGCCCAGGAGACGATCTTCGGGTGGGTCCTCACAGGTCCCACGTCAAATTCCGGTTCGCCGCATCGATCGACTACCGTGCAGCATTGCGCGAGCGCGGACAATCTCGATCGAGAACTCAGATTATTCTAGGAAGTCGAAGAAGTGTCGCGCCGAGCACTTCTCAGCCCAGAAAAACAACAGTGTGAAAATCACTTCTTAACTACGCATTCGCGCGAGGCCGACGGTCGTTACGTCGTGCGTTTGCCATTCAGGCGCGGACCACCAATCGACATTGGGGAGTCGCGTGCCGTCGCTGAGCGTTTTCTGTCCGGTCTTCACCGGCGCTTGCGTTCAAATTCCGCTCTCGCTTCGGAGTACGATGATTTCTTGCGCGAATACGAGGCGCTCGGCCATATGCGTAAAGTTACAGACTCGACGAACTCCGCTCAACACGTTTATATTCCGCATCATCCGGTCATCCGAGATACTAGTGTCACCACGCGATTGAAAGTTTGTTTTCAATGCATCCAGTCGCTCGACAAATTCGACTTCTTTGAATGATCATTTGCTAGCAGGGCCGAAACTCTAAACGGAATTGCCTGCTGTAATCTTGCGATGGCGACAATTCCGGTATGTATACGCAGCGGACATTGCGAAAATGTACCGCCAAATCCGTGTTGATTTGCGTGACATCGACTTCCAACGAATATTATGGAGTGCCAGCAACTCCAATCCCGTGCAGGCTTATCAGTTGACCACTGTCACTTACGGGACCGCTTGCGCGCCTTTTTTCGCTCTTCGGGTTCTTAAGCAACTCGTACAGGATGAGGGCAGCTCGTTTCCTCTTGCCACGCCGATCTTGCAGGAAAACATCTACGTCGATGATGTTCTTTTCGGCGCCGACGACATTCCGCTACTCAGACAAACTCGCGAACAAGTCTGCGCCTTGCTCGGTCGGGGGCGGTTCGAGTTGAGAAAATGGTCTAGCAATTCAGCTTCGTTTCTAACTGATATCGATAATCATGGTCTCGCATGCAATCGTACTCTGCACGTTGACGAAAGCCTTAAAATTCTGGGCATTGGAGCCCCTTCTCCGATACGTTCAAATTTACCATAACTCCCCCTCCATCTGTGTCGAGCACTAAGCGTTTTATCCTTTCATACGTCGCGAAATTTTTCGATCTCATAGGGTGGTGTACTCCAGTCACGATTGCAGCCAAAATCTTTTTGCAACGGTTGTGGCAATTAAAACTCGACTGGGACGATGTTTTTCCAACTGACGTCCTACAACATTGGGAAACCATTCAAGGTTTCCTTACCGAACTCCATGACCTCCAATTGAGTCGATGAATTTAACGAGGATCCGACACCGTCCGCTGCGATTGTACGGATTTTCCGACGCGTCCACTCATGCATACGCTGCGGCCGTGTATCTTCGCCTTATCTCTCACTCTGGTGACGTGTCTGTGCACTTGCTAATTGGCAAATCAAAGGTCGCTCTAATTAAGTCTTTCAGTATTCCTTGGCTGGAGCTATGCGCAGCCGTGCTGCTGGCTCGGTCACTCGAATTCGTGCGAACCGTTCTTGGTCTCGCTGCTTCTCCGTGCTATTGTTGGACAGACTCTACTGTCATTTTAGCCTGGATTATTCAACTATCTGCTAAGTGGAAAACATTTGTGGCGAATCGCGTTTCAGAAGTACAATCGCGCATTTCGCACGCCGTGTGGAACCACATTCCCACTGACAAAAATCCCGCCGATTGCGCATCTCGCGGAATCGCCGGGTCCCTTCTTCGATCTCACCCGCTCTAGTGGTGCGGCCCTTTGTGGCTACGCAGTTCAACGTTCGACGAGATGTCTATTTCTCTTTCGAATGCCTTCGATACTCAGATCGAACAAAGGGAACTCATTCATACTCATTTGGCAGCGACGGAGTTCGATTGCGATTTCACGACGCGTTTCTCATCTTGGCCGCGCTTAATCCGCACAACAGCGTACATAATGCGCTTTATTCGCAAAATTCGAAGGCAACCAGGTCCAGTCGGTCACCTCAATAAAAACACAGTGGCATTACCAGCTCGCGAATGTCAATTTGCAAAAGAATTCTTACTAAGGCGGATTCAAACGGAGCTTTTTCCTTGCGAGCTTGCTGCGTTCAAAAATAAACAAGCAATCTCTTCAAAAAGCTCTATTTTATCGCTCAATCCGTTCCTTGGCGAGGATAAATTAATCCGTGTTGGCGGGCGGCTTTCGCATGCGCCGCTTTCCTTTTCTGCCAAACACCCGATTATTCTAGCCCCGCACCCATTGATCGCATTACTTTTGCGTCACGTTCATGTAAAATCTCTCCATGCGGGATTACAATTAACGCTCGCTACTCTGCGGCGCGAATACTGGATACTGCGCGCTCGCAATCTCGTGAAGCAAACGATCTTTCGCTGCGTAAGTTGCACGCGCGAAAAGGCCGCGTTTCCCTCTCAGCTCATGGGAGACTTGCCTCGCGTGCGAGTAACTCCCCCGGCACGCGCTTTTCTCAACTGCGGACTAGATTACGCGAATCCAGTATTTGTTTGACCTTTGTCCGGTCGCGGCATTACCTCGCGAAAAGCCTACATTGCGATCTTCATTTGTATGGCGACGCGCGCCATCCATTTATAGCTCGTTGAGAGTTCTTCGACTCCAGCCTTTATTGGCGCCTTTTCTCGATTTTGTGCCCGACGCGGCTTACCTGCGTCTATGTATTCGGACAACGGAACAAATTTCGTTGGCGCCGATCGTGCATAACATGGCATTTTATGTCGTCTTCTGCTCCACATTTCGGCGGATTATGGGAGACTGGTGTACGGAGTGTGAAACACCACCTCCGGTGCGTTGTCGGTGCTCATAACCTCACATTTGAGGAGTTCTCAACTGTTTTTTGCAACGTTGAAGCCTGTTTGAACTCGCGACCGCTTAGTGCGCTCAACGATTCGGACGATGATTATGAGCTGCTTACGCCTGGGCATTTTTTGATAGGCTCGGCTTTGACGGCCATTCCCGAACCCTCCGTTCTTGACATACGCGAAAATCGATTGTCCCGCTGGCAACTCGTATGCCAAATCTTTGAAAGATTCTGGAAATTATGGCATAACGACTATGTCAATACATTGCAACAACGCGTCAAGTGGAAGCGATCTGCCAAAATGGAGATCCGCGTTGGTCAACTAGTATTGTTGCGCAACCCTCTGCTTCCCCCATGCAAATGGGAACTTGCGCGCGTAATTTGATGTCACCCGGGTCAAGACGAATTGAATCGCGTTGTCACGGTGAAGACTGCGGCGTCCGAATATAAGCGACCTCTAACTAAGTTGTGTCTTCTTCCCATCGATATCGAGAGCCTGAAACCTACGGCATAAATTGTCTTCATGCTCCCGATTTCATGGAAGTCATACGTCTACTCGACATTCCGATCGCCTCAGTAAACCACTCAAAATGCTTTCCTGTCTCTTCATCAATAGCATATCTTTCGAAACGATGGTTTCGAGGCGAGCGGTATATTAAAGATCGTAAGAAATATATCTGATAATTCTATTTAATATCACGCAAACGTTCGTCCCTTCAGTTTCTCGCATTCTATAAATTTCATATTTGGCCACGACTTTTGTTCGTGGCATTATATCTCAGCTTAAGACACGGTTTCAACAACAACTCGTATTTACGTGTTTGCTCAAATTCCGCGTTTGCATACCGAAAACTAGGAAGCGATCTCGCCTGATATTGTAAAGCTAACGGTTGCTCCACCATCGAATAGGCAAATTCGGGCGCGGATAAGAATTCCTGCCGAACCCAGAGGCCAGAAGCGAGTTAGCAAGCGCGCGGTTGAGACGTATCATTATAATTGCGACAGAAAAGACTTAGCCGAATTTTCGTGGTTACGCGAAAACCCTTGTGCGAAATAAGGAGCGTCGTACATTTTACGAACGTGATTACAGTGTACACGACTTCATTAAAACCGAATTATCAGTTTAAAATTGTGTAAAACTATTTAACTAATTCGTTTGTCACTCGATAATCGGAGTGTAGCCTCATCTAGTAGTGTGAGTGAGTAGTGTGCAAATCGGCGTCTCTGTAAACTACAACTTAAATTTAAAATTGTATCTGACGATTAACAACAAACTGTTTTTAAAAAATATAAACTTTGTGTGACTGTGATATCATTAACGGTATTGCTTGATCCACTATCACCTCATTCGCTTATCTTATTCCTTCCTTCTCTATCGCTTTTTCCACTTACTCAGTCTAGAACCGCTCTTGCATTCTCTCGCTTTCTCACACTCCCGCATTCTACTCGCATACTCTCTCGCTCGCTCTCCTGCTTGTGCTTGCTACGGCGCTTGCTTTCCGTTCAACCATGCTTCGAAGCCGTGCTCCTCGTCTCGCGCCAACACCCCGCGTTCTCGCGGAACGGAACCAGCCGTTCGTTCCGCCGAACTCGAGCGAACGGAGCTTAGTTCGCGAAGACTCACAATTATAATATTTATTATCTGAGAGGCACTTTCTTCTAAACGAAAAATTATTAATATATTTTTTTTAAATTCTTCTTTAGAATGACAAAACTTCTATCCACCCCTTAATCACAGATATAATGAAATTCCATCAATTTATTTAATATGGCAGATTAGTGCAATGGATTTAAATTCCTTAAATAAAGAAACCAACTCTTTTATTAAAAATAAATACCTGATTAATTGCTCTTCAAAATTCTAATTCCCCCATCTATGATATAATAATTTTCTTCCATGATTTTACTATAATCATTCTACTCTTCATTACCATCTTAATTCTTTTTATTATAATTTTAATAATTAACAATAAATTTATTAACCGCTATCTTCTTCACGGACACTCTATTGAATTAATTTGAACAATTTTACCTATATTTATCCTTATTTTTATTGCTATACCATCAATTAAAATTTTATATTTAACTGATGAAATCCATAATAATAAACTTTCAATTAAATCTATTGGACATCAATGATATTGAAGATATGAATACTCTGATTTCCCCTCTATTGAATTTGATTCATTTATAATTCCCTCTGATCAATTAATGGACAATGAATTTCGCCTACTCGATGTTGATAACCGATGTATTCTACCTTTTAACTTCCCTATTCGTATTCTAACCACCTCTATGGATGTAATCCATGCATGAACTTTATCTGCATTAGGAATTAAAATAGACTTTACTCCAGGCCGTCTTAATCAAACTTCAATATTTATTAACCGCCCAGGAATCTATTTTGGACAATGTTCTGAAATCTGTGGTATTAATCATAGATTTATACCCATTGCAGTGGAATCAACTAACTTCCCCAACTTTAAAAACTGATTACTAAATATAATTAACAATAACTAACCCCCTGCCCCCTCATTAAATGACTGAATATGTAAGTATTGATTTTTTAAATCAATGTATAATAGAATTAACTATCTATTTTTAATGGACAAATTACAATTAAAGAATTAGTTAATCTTTATAACCTTAAAATGTCAATTTAAAATAATTTAATATTTATTAAATATTCTTTAATACCTCAAATAATACCTTTATTTTGACTTATGATAATCATATTTACTATTATTCTCCTTATTATCTGTACAACTTATCTTTACTTCCTCTATCTTCCTACCCTATTTTTTAATAAACCCCTAACCCTGCCTTTCTCCCATTGAAATTGAAAATGATCATAAATATTTTTTCTATTTTTGACCCAACAACCTCAGTAAACTTTTCTTTAAATTGATTTAGATTATTATTACTCTTTTTATTTCTCCCCTTAAAATTTTGACTAATCCCATCACGTCTAACCTTTTCTTGATCTATCTTAATTAACTATATATTTAATGAATTTAAAATCTTAATTCACTACTCATACTCTAATATTATTTTATTCATAAGACTCCTCTTATTAATTTTCTTTAACAATTTTCTAGGATTATTCCCCTATATTTTTACTGCATCAAGACATAAATTTTTATCATTATCTCTTACCCTCTGACTCTCAATAATAACTTACGGGATCCTTAATTATCTTAATGATTTATTTACACACCTAACTCCAGGGTACACCATTTATTTTAACATCATTTATAACTATTATTGAAACTATTAGTGTAATTATTCGACCTTTCACATTAGCAATTCGTTTAACTGCTAATATAATTGCCGGACATCTTTTACTTTCCCTGCTAGGATTCTCTGGTCAATCTATTAACAATATTATTATATTAAGAATTATAATTTTTTCTCAAATTTTACTTTACTCCCTAGAAATTGCTGTATCTATAATCCAAGCATACGTATTCTCCATCCTATCAACCCTTTACAGAAGAGAAATTTAATTTTAATATGACTAAACAAAATCACCCATTTCATCTTGTATCGCCCAGACCTTGACCACTAATTATCTCTTTTAGACTATTCAACAACCTAATCTGTACAATCAGATGATTCCACAAAATAAATTATTTTACCCTTCTAACCATCCCATGCACTCTCCTTTGTATATACCAATGATGACGAGATGTAATCCGAGAATCCACTTTCCAAGGTTGACACACTATTAATGTATACCACGGTATACGATTAGGAATAATCTTATTTATTATCTCTGAAGTACTTTTTTTCTTCTCCTCTTTTGAGCTTATTTTCACTCCTCCCTCTCCCAAAACATAGAAATTGGCCAATTATGACCTTCTCTGGGGATTAAACCTTTTTTTAATTCCTTTGATATTCCCCTAATAAATACAATCATCCTAATTTCCTCAGGCCTTACTATCACTTGATCCCACCATGCCATACTTAACATAAACTTTTCCGAAAGAAAAAAAAGATTATTTTTAACAATTATTCTTGGAATTTACTTTACCCTCCTTCAATTAATTGAATACATTGAGTCCCCCTTTACTCTAGCAGATTCAATTTATGGGTCTACCTTCTTCATCGCAACGGGATTTCATGGACTCCACGTAATCATTGGGACTTTATTTTTACTTACTTGTTTTATACGTATAAAATATTCCCATTTTTCTAATCACCACCACTTTGGATTTGAGGCAGCTGCATGATATTGACATTTTGTAGATGTAGTATGATTATTCTTATATATTTCCATCTACTGATGAAGATACTAAACTATTAACTATTATTTATATAGTATAAATCTATTACATTTAACTTCCAATTAAAATATTTAAATATTCATATTTAATATAAATAATAACCCAAATAATTTATATTTTAATCATTCTTCTCTCAATTTCTATAATTTTAATTATATTAAATTTTTTAATTTCAAAAAAATCTTTTCAGGATCGAGAAAAAATTTCACCTTTTGAATGTGGATTTGACCCAATCTCTAAGAATCGTCTCCCTTTTAGTATTCAATTTTTTCTAATTAGACTAATCTTTCTAATTTTTGATATTGAAATCACCCTATTAATCCCTTTAATTTTTTTATTCAAATTTTTTAACATCCCAATAATCCTATCCACGTTATTAATTCTTATTATACTACTTCTTGGCCTATACTTTGAATATTCAGAAAAATCTATTGATTGAAAAATGTAATTATACCCAGAATATTAGTTAAAATTATAACATTTAAATTGCATTTAAAAATTATATTCTATTTATATATATTTTAATCACCTTTATTTTAATTCCTCTTTTCAAATTACTTCGCTTACTTTCTTAAAGTAAAACTTTACATTTAATTTCGACTTAAAAATTGATTAAATCTATAATCTAAGAAATACATTAACTAAAACCAAAAAGAGGTAAATTATTGTTAATAATTTAATTGAAATTTAAAAAATCTAGTTGAAGTAACCTAGTATGAACTTCTAATTCATAAATTATGATTTAAACTCATATTACTTCTTTTAAATGTAGTTTAACTAAAACATTATATTTTCATTATAAAAATAATTTCTTTGAATTTATTTAATAATTAATATAATTTTCTTAATATCTTCAATATTATGCTTTACTTATAAGCTATTTAAATTAAATTAATAATTTTATTATTAAACTAAAATAGATAAGTACAAAGCCAAATATATAAATTTTATCATTAAACCTAAATTTTTTATACTAAACAATATAAAAAATTATATTCTTCCTTATAAATTCAACTTAAACTTTATCGACATAATACGCCCCCACACCTAATTTATTCACTGGTTTATATCCCTACATATACATATAATTTAAAAATCATATTGATCTTAAAAAATAAACTAAACTAAAGCCCTTAATTAAATATTTTCTAACTACCCTAATTATTAACTCCAAAAAAATTCCCATAATACAAACAACTAAGGTAATAATTTTAACTCTAAAATCTAAATGAACAATAAATTAATAAATGAACAATAAAAAAATGTTTAATTTAATAAAGACCTAATTAAAATTCTTACTATTACTAACCTAACTATAGACATATTTATTATTTTCCCCTCCCTAAAATTATAATACCTATAAAACTTAAAATTATTAAAAAATAAATAATAAAATAATCGAAATGAATAAGAAACTGTAAATATTAAAGAAACTACAATTAATACTAATATCAACACATTAACTTTATGTCTATAAATTAACTCTATAATCAAATCCTTAGAATAAAACCCCGAAATAAAAGGCATGCCACATAAAGCTAAATTAGAAATGTAAAATCTTATTATAGTAAAAGGAATAATTTCATTTAAATTACCCAATAAACGAATATCTTGATTATTTATCATAGAATGAATTATAATCCCTGCACATATAAACAATAAAGATTTAAAAATAGCATGTGTTAATAAATGATAAAAAGCTACTATTCTATTAGGAGTACAAATTGAAAACCGCCGTTTTCCAGTAGATGGCGCCAGCGGTAAATGCTGGCGCCAAACGTTAGATCAAAAATTTTAAATGTAAGGTTGGGCATCTGGCAACAATTCCTTATCATTGCAGTTGTGAATTTTTATCGGCGTTATATATTTTTTTGTGATCAAAAATGTCGAAATTTGTGCCCAATAAGCGTCCTTTGCGGGAAATTTTGCTTTTTGCCTTCAATTCGAAAAAATCTGCGGCTGAGGCGCTTCGAATGATTGTAAAAACTTATGGTGAGTTCCATTAGTGAAAGAACGTGTCGAGAATGGTTCCAACGCTTCAAAAGTGGTGATTTCGGCGTAGAAGACAAGGAGCGTCCCGGACAGGTGAAAAAGTTTGAAGACGCACAATTGGAAACATTACTGAATGAAGATTCATTTCAAACGCAACAGGAGCTTGCAGATTCATTGGGCGTGACTCAACAAGCTATTTCACATCGTTTGAAAACCATGGGAATGATCCAAAAGCATGGACACTGGGTGCCATACGAATTAAAGCCGAGAGACGTCGAACGGCGTTTTTTTGCGTGCGAACAGCTGCTCCAACGGCAAAAACGGAAGGGTTTTCTGCATCGTATTGTAACCGGCGATGAAAAGTGGATCCATTATGATAATCCAAAGCGAAAAAAATCGTGGGGCTACCGCGGCCATGCATCAACATCGACGGCCAAGCCAAACATCCATGGCTCGAAGGTCATGCTGTGTATTTGGTGGGACCAGCTCGGCGTGATTTATTATGAGCTGTTGCAACCGGGTGAAACCATCACAGGAGCTCGCTACCGAACACAACTAATGCGTTTGAGCCGAGCATTGCAGGAAAAACGGCCACAATACGAACAAAGACACGAAAAAGTGATGTTGCTGCACGACAACGCTCGGCCACATGTTGCTCAGGTCGTTAAAACCTATCTGGAAACATTGAAATGGGACGTCTTACCTCATCCGCCGTATTCTCCTGACATCGCCCCTTCAGATTACCACTTGTTCCGATCAATGGCGCATGGCCTGGCTGAGCAGCACTTCCATTATTACAAAGAGGCTAAAAACTGGGTCGATTCGTGGATCGCCGCAAAAGACGAGCAGTTTTTTCGACGCGGGATTCGTATGCTGCCCCAAAAGGTGGGAGAAAGTAGTGGCCAGCGATGGACAATACTCTCAAGAATAAGTATGTAATCATTTTTCAACAATCAATCCTCAAATTTTGACAAAAAACGGCGGTTTTCAATTTGTACTCCTAATAAATCCTAAACTCAAAATTATTATTATTAATCCCAACTGTCTTAGAGTTGACAAAGCAATAAATTTTTTCAAATCATTCTCCACATTAGCTATAACCCCAGCTATTAATATTGTCAATACTGATAAAAAAAAAAAATAAACTCCTACCCTGCTCCCTAGCAAAAATTTATTAAAACGAATCATTAAATAAACTTCGGCAGTTACTAATGTTGAAGAATGAACTAAGGCGGATACTGGGGTAAGGGGCTGCTATTGCTATCGGTAATCAAGTTGAAAAAGGAATTTGAGCCCTCTTTCTAATTGCCGCTAATAATATTATAAATAACAATAATTTCCCCATTATTAATGATCAAATATTTCATCTCCCTCTAACTAATATTAACCCAATATTAAAATCCCCACATCCCCTACCCGATTACATAAAACCGTTACTATATCTGAATTATAAGATATATAATTCTGATAATAAATTACTAAGCAATAAGAAATTAATCCTAATCCGTCCCACCCGAATAAAATCCTAACAATATTAGGCCTAATAATTATTAAAATTATTAAAAAATAAATGATACAACTAAATGAATAAATCGCCTTAAAAACTTCTCCCCTTCTATATATCCTACCCTATAAATCATTTATACTATCCGAGGAAATTTTCCGAGGAAGGTCCGGCGAGAAAATCGGGACTCCTGGGGAAAAGCGTCATCGCCGACCTGGGGTATTATTAATTCGCTCTGAAAACAAAATTAAAGTTAAGAGTCAGAAATATAAAATACAAAACAGGTAACGGGTAAAGGAGCGGGTAACCGGGTACGCCCGGTATCAGGAGGCCAAGAACGCCCGGTACAGGAAACCGAGAACGGCTGGTTTCAGGAAGCCGAGAACACCCAGTGCAGGAGTATGGAATAATCGAGAACGCCCGGTATCAGGAGGCCACGGACGGCCTGTATCAGGAAGCCGAGAATACCCGGCACAGGAGTGCGGATAAGCGAGAACGTTCGGTATCAGGAGTGTTCAGGAAATCGAGTACGCCCGGGATAAGAAAGCCGAGAACACCCAGCCAAGGAGCTCCGAGTACTCCCGGAGTGTCGGTACCGGTAATTTGGAACCGACTGATTGCTTCGACCTAGTGTGGCTCCGTATTTATATGCTCGGGACGCCCACGCAGTTGAACCAACGTGGCTACCCCACTTTTTGGCGCGTACCCACGCGCACGTGCTCGCGCGATGCTATGCGTGATGTCACACGACCGGGCGCGAGAGCGAGTAAAACGGAGAACAATACTGACGTCACGTGGCCGGGTGCAAGAGCGAAAGAGACAGAACGATATTTCGTAATCGGGCGTGCGAACAAGAAAGAAATATAATTTACCTGCGTAACGATGCTATCGTCACAAAGTAACTTATTCAAAATATGCTCCATTGCTAGTTATATATTTTTACAATCTTTTGGGTAATTTATGAATATCACGCCAGTAAAAATCTTCTCTTTTTGCCACGAGCTATTCATCGAGACATTTTTTCACATCTTTGTACGAATCAAAACGCTGCTCAACAAGTGCGTGACCCATCGATGCAAACAAGTGATAATCAGAAGGAGCCAAGTTTGGTGAGTAAGCCGCATGGGCTAGCACTTCCCAGCTGAGTGCTTCCAACGTGTCGCGAACCGGTTTTGCCGTATGTAATGGAGCATTGTCAAAGAGAAAAATGACCTTGTGTTACCTTTTTCGATATTCTGGTCGTTTTTCGAGTAGCAAACGATCAATTTGGTATTAACCATTTCACCAGGCTTTAACAACTCATAATAAAGTACACCCTTCTGGTCCCACCAAACGCAGAGCATCATCTTCTTACTAAACCAATTCGGTCTTGCGGCAGATGTGGATAGTGCGCCTGGGTCTATCCATGATTTTTTGCGCTTGAAAATTTTAAAATATATTCACTTTTCATCTTCAATAACGATACGATGCAAAAACGATTTTTTTTTGTATCGATCGAGTCAAATTTCACATGTGTTTTTACGCCTCTTCATTAGCCGACCTTCTGAATCTTTCCCATCTATCGTAAGCGAGTGGAAACAGCTTGTTGACTAACGATCAATTGCTCTGCGAGTTGTTTTTGTGTTTGTGAATCGTCTTTATCCAACAATGTTTCTACATCTTCGTATTTTTTTAGTGGTTTTCCGTGTTCCTTATCTGCAAAATTGAAATCATCACTTTTGAAACTTCAAAACCATCGTTTACACGTATCTTGCGATGGAGTATATTCACCATAAACTTTTCGAAATAATCGATATGATCAGCAGAAGTTCTCTTCAAATAAAAATAAGAAACTCACACTGTTTGCGAATGCTTTTTATTTGGCACAAATTTCAACATATTGAACACAGCAAAACAATACTATGCAAATACTTTTCCAATTTATCACTTGTGCGAAATGACTCTTGTTGATGGCACAACAAAATGGCATATACGTCAAATCTTTATACAACATACTGCATAGCACCGTCTGTTGTTTTAAATCCGCATTTCATACTTGTATACCTGGTAAATGTGAAAGAAATAATAGGGTTAATCTAAATATAACATATGTGTATATGTATACATATATAAACATGTGTATATGTGTATGCGAGGTCTGGCTATTAAATAACGAGACTGCGCGCGCCGAAGGCGTCCTAGAGGGGTGGGGTGGAAAACAAATGCAGCGTTGGATAGCTGGAAGTGTCTGCTATTCCAGTACAAAAACACGTTTTTGTCGCTGCAGTAGTATTTTTTTCTATAGAGTTTAAAAACGAACGTGTTTTTTTCTCGTGCCGATAACAATGTGTGTCGAAAAACACGAGCAACGGATCAATATGAAATTTCTCGTTAAACTAAAAAAAACTCCAACTGAGTGCTATAAGTTGTTGAAAGAAGCCTATGGTGAGAATTCTCTATCTCATGTGTTTTCGAATGGTATAAACGGTTTTCTGAAGGCCGAGAGAGCACCAAAGATGACCAACGTCCAGGTCGACCTGTCTCTGTTTCAACTCCGCAAACGGTGACCAAAATCAATGAAATTGTGCGTGGAGATGGTCGTATGAGCATTCGAATGATTGCTGAGACTGTAAACGCCGATAAAGAAACTGTCAGAAAAATTTTACATGACGGATTAAACATGAAGAAAATCTGTGCGAAGTTGGTCCCAAAAATTTGACCCCTGACCAAAAACTCGTCCGTCAACAGATCTGCTCAGATTTTCTTGAGAGGTTAGATGAAGAGCCTGAATTGATAGAAAACATCATCACTTGCGATGAAACCTGGATATTCTAATACGATGTTGAAACTAAGCGGCAATCCATGCACTGGAAAACTCCTGCATCGCCAAGAATGAAAAAAGCAAGGAAGTCGAAATCAAAATTTAAAGCCATGCTAATCGTTTTTTTCGACATCAACGGCATCGTGATGACTGAATGGGTTCCAGAGGGTCAAACTGTAAATCAAACTTACTATTTGAAAGTTTTGGCAACACTGCGAGAGAGAGTTCGTAAGAAACGGCCGGAGTGGTGGAAAAACAAATCGTGGATCTTGCACCAGGACAACACACCTGCCCATAACGCGCTGTCTGTGAAGCGTTATTTAGTCCCTAGAGGCACTCCAGTGCTCGAACACGCGCCGTACTCGCCTGATTTAGCACCCTGTGACTTTTTCCTGTTTCTGAAGATTAAATCTGCCTAAAAAGGAACCCGGTTCGAATCAATGAAAGAAGTGAAGCAAAAATCGGCGGAGCTCCTAAATGCTCTTACAAAAAAAGACTTCCAGCATTGCTTTGACCAATGGAAAAAACGAATGGAACGGTGTGTGGCGAGGGGAGGGGAGTACATTGAAGGGGAGCATTCGATTGTAGAATAATTTTTAAAATAAAACTCTTTTTCATAAGCAGTCTTGTTATTTAATAGCCGGTTCTCGTATGCATACATACATATATATATATATATATATGTGTGTGTGTGTGTGTATATGTATATGTATATGTATATATATATATATGTATATATGTATATGTATATATATATGTATATGTATATATATATGTATATGTATATATGTGTGTGTGTGTGTGCGTGTGTGTGTGTGTGTGTGTGTGTGTGTGTGTGTATATATATACAATATACGAGGTTTGTTCAAAAAGTAACGGAAATTTTTAAATTTTGCGGGTTTGGAGAGTCCGACAGTGAAATTTTTGTTTTGTTTATGTTGGTATACATACCCCTGAAGTATGTTGAAATGTTGAGCTGTATTCATTGTTTACTTTGTCTGTGGCAGCCGCTAAGGTTACACGTGTTTTTATGAGCTCGGCGATTTTCGTTTCTGAAAAAAAATGGATCAAAGAATTTGTATCAAATTTTGCGTAAAAAATAACATAAAGTGTAACAAAGTGTGTGAAATGTTAACAAAGGCCTATGGTGAGTCTGCTATGAGTAAAACAAGAGTTTACTAGTGGTATAATCGTTTCCAAGATGGCCCTGAAGACGTTGAAGATGACGAACGCCAAGGACGCCCCAACACATCAAGAACCGATGAAAACGTCGAAAAAGTGAAAGAAATGGTTATGAACAATTGCCGAATCACAATCAGAGAAGTCGCTGATGATGTTGGCATATCAATTGGCACAAGTTCAACGCCGTTTACGTGAAGCGATCCGAAAAAAACGCCCGAATTTATGGAAAAACAATTCATGGCTTTTGCACCACGATAATGCACCTGCTCACACTTCATTGCTTGTTCGTGAATTTTTGGCCAAAAACAATACTGTAATGATGCCCCAGCCTCCATATTCGCCAGACATGGCTCTGTGTGACTTTTTCCTATTTCCAAAAATAAAGAGAACCTTAAAGGGCCGTCATTTTACAAGCATAGATGACATTAAAAGCGCATCGCTGAAAGAGCTAAATGCTATCCCAAAGATCGAGTTTGAGAAGTGTTTCGGGGATTGGAAGAAGCGCTGGCATAAGTGCATAATATCTAATGGTGACTATTTTGAAGGCGACAACATTAATGTAGACGAATAAATAAATATTTTTTTCAAAAAACGAAAATTTCCGGTATTTTTTGAACACACTTCGTATATATATATATATATATATATATATATATATATATATACAGGGTGTTTCAGACCACCCGTACACCCCTTTTCTCTTCGCAGGATTAGGACCAATCAAAAATATGTTCAGACGAAAGTTGTAGGGTTTCAAAAGATCTATTCAATGATCTTATCAGTTTGACCTTGGATGGCGTCGCCAAGGTCAGATCGAAATCACATTAAGTTTTTTAAATGAAACACCCTATTTTTGATTCCAGAATCTAATAGCTGATGTCAAGACCTTTCCAAAACACTACAAGAAAGTTTATTTTCGTTGACTACTTTCCAAGTTGTGCGGCTTGAAAGTTACACTACCGCCAACACCATGTAAATAACAATATAAAATCACGCGTTACGCAGAAAGCCGTGCAGCCGACACAAAGAAAGTAAACACGCGAGCCGGGCCAACAAAAACAGATCATGAAAAATCGTGAAAGTTAGCTGTCGCAACCGTAGATAGTCACATACATATGTATGTCATAATATTATGTAATTACATTATTACTTTAACGGTAGCACACGAGCAATAACGAGCGCGGCTTTCTGCGTAACGATGTCTAACTCGTGATTTTATACATATTGTTATTTGCATAGGATGTAGTAGAGATGTATTCACCACAACGCTATTATGACTCAACTCAACACGAGTGACAATAACTCTCTCAAACTTGTCACCTACGTCTTCAATAACCGTCATATCAGTATCAATCGCGCAACAAAAATCCGACCCTCTTTATTAGTCTAGGTTTATTTAGCCATGTCCTATTCCAATGAAGAAGCATATGATATGCTGCTAATTTTAGGTGAGTGTCGAGGTACATTCATTGCAGCGGAAAGATTGTGGCGGGAACGTTATCCTGATCGGACTCCTCACTCGCGAAATGTTTTTTCACGTTTGGCTAAACGAATCAAAATTAAAGGTGTCGTTCAGCCTCAACATAACAAAGGTACACAAATTCGTCGTCCGATTATGGATGAAAGAACAGTGGAAATTCTTGCATCGACAGAATTGAACCCTTATGATTCTTTAAGACGACGAGAACAAGATTCTGGTGTTAGTAAAATCAGTGTTTGGCGCATTCTAAAAAATAACAAATTTCACCCTTACAGAATGTCTGTTCATCAAGCGTTGAATTATAACGATATTAGACAGAGACTTGTATTTTGCAACTTTATAAGACAGCAACCACTTGATTTCCACTTGAAAATTTTATTTTCTGACGAATGTACACTTAAAAGTGATGGATCTGTTAATACTTGGAACTCTCGTTATTGGGCACAAAATAATCCTCACTGGTTGAGAGAAGTAGATCATCAAACCATTTGGAAAGTCAATGTTTGGTGTGGAATTATTGGAAGTCAAATCATAGGTCCTGTTTTCTTTGACGAAAATCTAAACGGTGATAGATATTCCGCCTTGATAATGACAGATCTTCCTGTCTTACTAGAAAATATTCCTCTGTAATTGCGCCTGAACATGTGGTTCCAACAAGATGCATGTCCGTCTCATACATCGAGAGTTGCTCGTGCGGCATTAAATACTATGTTCCCCGACAAGTGGATAGGCAAATACGGTCCAATCAATTATCCACCCCGATCACCAGATCTCACCGTCCTTGATTATTATTTCTGGGGAAGGATAAAAAACTTGGTCTATCATGAACGTCCGACTACGAGGGATAATATGATTCGTAGAATGAGTGAAGCAATTCGATCCTTACGTGCCGAGGAAATTCTTCGAGCAACCAATGATTTTCAAAATAGAGTTGATGCTTGCATCGCAGAGAATGGTGCTCACTTTGAACATTTAGTCGCTTAACAAAACATACACTCATTCATTCCCGAACGTGAGAGGCAAGGGAACTCACGTGAATCAAGCACCCCAAACGTGAGAGGCAAGGGGACTCACGTGAATCAAGCACCCCAAACGTGAGAGGCAAGGGGACTCACGTGAATCAAGCACCCCAAACGTGAGAGGCAAGGGGACTCACGTGAATCAAGCACCCCAATGGGATGAAATTCTCGTCACGTCCACGTCGTTCATTCTGGATAATGCTAAGCACGGGAAAATGCATACAGTCAATCTGGACATGATTGATCATCAAACATAATCAATCCAGTTAATAAACAAAAGCAGAGTACATAAAACTTTGACTCCCCTTTTCCTCCCCCATACACATACGCATGCACGTATGCACACACCCACAAGATTAAATCCGACTAAGTAACCACCACATGGTACATCTTGAGTAATGCTGATGCTGGCGGTAGTGTAACTTTCAAGCCGCACAACTCGGAAAGTAGTCAACGAAAATAAACATTCTTATAGTGTTTTGGAAAGGTCTTGACACCAGCTATTAGATTCTGGAATCAAAAATAGGGTGTTCCATTTAAAAAACTTAATGTGATTTCGATCTGACCTTGGCGACGCCATCCAAGGTCAAACTGATAAGATCATTGAATAGATCTTTTGAAACCCTACAACTTTCGTCTGAACATATTTTTGATTGGTCCTAATCCTGCGAAGAGAAAAGGGGTGTACGGGTGGTCTGAAACACCCTGTATATATATATATATACAGGGTGTCCCAAAATTCGCGCATTTGGAATACAAGATGTGATACTTTATGATAAAAGAAACAACTTTTTCCTTTAGCAAAATTGCGTGCGACAAGTAGTTTTTGCAAGGGAGCATGTTAAAGTTAACGAATAAGCGTTCTTCTCTCTGCGGCGCTCAGGGGCGGCGCGCGCGTTCCTCACTCACTTGTACCTAGTCATTGGTTGTAAATAATGTCTTAAGATGCTGATACAATTCTGTTATAATTAGTTACGACATTTTAAGACTGTAGAATCAATGAATATCGGCCGTTAACCTCTTCCGTGTTGCTTAAAATATGAAAAATTAATAAATTAATTATTGATTTTATTCCTTACGTAAGAAATGAATAAAAAGTTATCTGATTCCGTAGGTTTATTTGAAAATAAAGATTAAAAAAAAACAAAGAATTTGTTTAAAATGATTAATTTTTTAATGTTATAATTATTACATAATTATATAAAATTAGTAATAGTAATAGAATCGTACCAGCATCTTAAGACATTACTTACAACCATTAGCCAACGACTAAGTACAAGTGAATAAGAAGCGCGCACGCCGGCCCTGAGCGCCGCAGAGCCAAGAACGCTTATTCGTTAACTTTAACGTGCTTTCCAAAAACTACTTGTCGCAATTTTGCTAAAGGAAAAAGTTGCTTCTTTTATCGTAAAGTATCACATTTTCTACTCGGATTGCGCGAATTTTGGGACACCCTGTATATATATACAGGGTGCGAGAAAAGTTCCGGGACGGCGAAATATCTCGAAAACTAAGCATTTTAGGAAAAAGTGTTTCAGACAAAAGTTATAGGGTTTAAAAAGATCTATTTACTGATCTTATCAGTTTGACCTTGGATGGCGTCGCCAAGGTCAGATCGAAATTACATTAACTTTTTTAAATGGAACACCTAACTTTTTATTGCATATTCTTGTAGCTTATCTCGAGACCTTTCCAAAACATTACAAGAAAGTTTATTTTCGTTGAGTACTTTCCGAGTTGTGAGGCTTGAAAGCTACAGTGTACTGTAGTGTGGGTCCAGCCACTCTTGCCTTAACTGGCCGGACACACGCCACACTTGCCTTAACTGGCCGGACACACGCCACACTTGCCTTAACTGGCCGGACCCACGCGCCACTCTTGCCTTAACTGGCTGGACCCACACTACAGTACACTGTAGCTTTCAAGCCTCACAACTCGGAAAGTACTCAACGAAAATAAACTTTGTTGTAATGTTTTGGAAAGGTCTCGAGATAAGCTACAAGAATATGCAATAAAAAGTTAGGTGTTCCATTTAAAAAAGTTAATGTAATTTCGATCTGACCTTGGCGACGCCATCCAAGGTCAAACTGATAAGATCAGTAAATAGATCTTTTTAAACCCTACAACTTTTGTCTGAAACACTTTTTCCTAAAATGCTTAGTTTTCGAGATATTTCGCCGTCCCGGAACTTTTCTGGCACCCTGTATATATATATATACAGGGTGACCCATTTTAACTTAGGCAGCCAAATAACTTGAAAAATAAACACACTACGAAAAAATGTTTAGAATCAAAATTTTGTCATTTTGAGAGGGACGTACAATGACGTTAAAATCAGCCCCCCTCACCCCTTTCCCGGCGGTGAGGGTGGGCAAGTTTGAAATCTTAAATGGGAACCCCTATTTTTTATTGCATATTCGGAATCTTTGGCTAAAAACACATACAATTTGTCTGAAACATTTTTCTCGATTCATGATAGATGGCGCTGTAATCGACGAAATTCAATTTCTTCGATTTCTCTTACTGAGAACCCATGCTTACGATTCTGCAATAAATTAACAATAAAAATACCACGTTTTCATTGTTAATACTCAAAATCAGTCTTAAAACAAACTTCTCATTATTTTTTATTACTCATTGATTACTTCTCAAGAAACTGCTTTTAGCGTAACCCGTAGCTAAAAGCAGTTTCTTGAGAAGTAATTAATGAGTAATAAAAAATAATGAGAAGTTTGTTTTAAGACTAATTTCGAGTATTAACAATAAAAACGTGGTATTTTTATTGTTAATTTATTGCAAAATCGTAAGCATGGGTTCTCAGTAAGAGAAATCGAAGAAATTGAATTTCGTCGATTACAGCGCCATCTATCATGAATCGAGAAAAATGTTTCAGACAAATTGTATGTGTTTTTAGTCAAAGATTCCGAATATGCAATAAAAAATAGGGGTTCCCATTTAAGATTTCAAACTTGCCGCCCTCACCGTCCAGGGAGAGGGGTGGAAAGGACTGATTTTAACGTCATTGTACGCCCCCCTCGAAATAACGAAATTTTGATTCTAAACATTTTTTCGTAGTGTGCTTATTTTTCAAGTTATTTGGCTGCCTATGTTAAAATGGGTCACCCTGTATATTGTAACATTTTATCTGCCTCCCTACTTCGTCCTCCACCTAAGCATAGCGCAAAGAGGCGCGTGTGACCGGGTCGGACACTCAGCGAGAGAGCGAAATTTCCGGCGGGACTGCGTAGCGTATTATTTTCATTTACTTATTCGCGGCCTATTTCATGTAACCGCGGACACCTTGACAAATGTCGCCTAAGGACTAGCAGCGGCGAGGGAGACGGACAGCGGCAAGAAAAGGAGAAGGCAATCGTCCAAGGCCGGCGCACGGGAAGCCGCCAACGGAAAGGAGGACGAGACAAGACGTGGCGACAGATAAGCGCCACGCAAAAGAAGCTTGCAAGTGGCACAGCTGATGGACAGGCTGGGGCGAACAAACCGCCAGGACGAGGGCCGTCGAATGCCGGCTGTCCATCGAGGAGGGAAGCGGCGAAGAATCGTCGCAGGAAAATGCTGCTGCTGTCATCCGCGAGGACGACGAGAGCGACGAGGATGTTGGATGCCGACGGGGACCGCAAGACATCTGCGGAGACCAGACACTGTACTGCCGTGATGTCATGGCTAGATAAGGGCGGCCGCTGATAGGCCGCGCCGCTTGGCGCAATGATATCGCGCACCCCGTGGGAGGGGTAGCGCTTATCGATCGCGCGTCGAGCGCGATCCTCTCGGTTTTTGCGTGCGACCCGGTGACGAGAGCGCGTGCTATCGGAAAAATGCTATGAGAAAAATATTGTCCTGTGCTACCGGAAGTGGCTATCGGATGCCCGGCCTGGCGATCTCTGCCTGGGGTCCTGGAGACGAGGAAGAGGACCGTGCCGAGAGTCGAGGTAACCCGTCTAAACGCTGTGTAAAGCCACGAGCTGTCGGTGTCGACCGGCTCGCGCTCTGAGGTGGAGCCATTAGGTTAGTGTGCGAGTGCGTCCGCCGTGTGGGGATTGAACGCACTTTCTTAGTGTTTGGCTGGCTCTCCACCTCAAGCCCGAGACCTTGTCGACGCACCCAGTTGTCGGCTGCCGCGTGTACTTTAGCTGTCCCGCCGTAGAAGCTCGCAAACGATCGGCTTCCCGGGAAGCCGCAAAGCCCTCGCGCACGTGCGCGAGTCGTGTTCCGGCCGCGATTGCACGGCCGCCCCCGTTATCGGTGCGTTGTCGTATCGCGCGTTTTAGGACGAATTTTGTAACTTGGCCGCGACGACGGCGTTGTTGTCAGCGGGTATTTTTGGTTGTGCTACGTTTAAATTAATTAATGCTTGTTAGCGAAAGTTCGGCTAGTGTGTTCTCGTCGCGCTGTTCAGAACGCGCGTGATTGGCTATCGAGTTTTGCGCGGGACCAGCCGTGGTTCGCGCCGTTAGCGTAATTGTTGTAGGATTTAATAGAATTTTCGCGTTCTGCCTATTCGTTTTTGCCAACTCTTCATCTTTTTCGTTCTTTTCTTGCTTTGACTTATATTTTCTTCGTGTTTGGCTGTACTCCGTCTCTATCATACGTTATAATATATGTTATTTCTACTTGTTATATCGGCCTGATTTTACTTGGTTTCTCGCCTATCTATCTCCACCCGTAAGAGAGCTACGTAAGAGAGCCGCTCCGTCCCTGTCTCCGCTACCCCACCCCTCTACCGGTTAGAGGAGTTACCTAGACGCGTGTGAGCGACGATTTCGCGTTTTCGTCTGGCGATCTATCGCGTGTTGTGGATCCGCGTTTAGCGTTGAAAAGTAAACCCGGAGACGCTACCGGTATCATTGCGTCTGGTGCTCAATTTCGCAATTTGGTGTGAACATATCTCGGTTTGTTCGTCGCTCACGCGCGTGTTTTGCACGTAATTCCGGTTCCTTTGTTTGATCGCGTATGTCGTCGCTGCTATCCGACGTCAAGAAAATACGTGACAATATATATGTACACACACGCACGCACGCACGCACACATATACGCCTGTGCGCGCGGGCGCGTGTGTATGTGTTAACAGGGGATAGAAAGCAATATATATTGAGAAAAATTTGATATTCTGATATTTCGTCGATGATAGTACAACTTAGAGGGAAAAGATTCAAAAAGGCGTTCTTGGGGACGAGGTGAAAATTAGGATAAGTGGAGGGAAGAGAGACTGGAATCGTGGCTTTGGGTGGGAGTCTTGGAAGAACGGAGCAAAACTCTTCAAAGATAAAATCATGAGGGCCGAGGTCATACGCGCCTTTGAGGAGAGAGGATGGAGCGACAAGATATGATGTAACTAATGATTCCAACGTCTGGTGAGGACCGGGGGTGAAATAAAATCGAGGAGAGGGAGGTTCGTATGGGATTAGTTCCAGTATTACTATACTGTGGGCGGGGGAGGGGAAAGAAGAGCAGAGACAAATAACTTTATTCAGGAATTCCACGCTAGTGGTGGAACTCGCTGGAGAAGCGGGGCTGCTTGAGATTAGCGAATAGGGGGACTGGGAAACGAGAAGGGAGGAGTATCAGGGGCAATTCTGTATGTGAGTGTTGAGGAGATTGAGAGAGTTGAAGGGGGTTAGTGTTCGTAAGGAGATTCTTGTTGTTTGAGAAGGGGAGGTGACGGAGACTGAAAATGTTGCGGAGACTGTTCAAGTTCCTGAGCGTTTCTATTTGTGGTTTGAAAGAAATCCCCGTAGGCCCGGTTGAGGAAGCATCGTGCCCCGGCGAGGGGCTTTGGACGGGAACGCTTCGTGGACCGTTCAATCTGGTTATGACGTGAGTTTCTCATTTGAGATAACTTAAAATTAAAAAAAAGAAGAAAATAAAAGGGGGAAGGAACGGAGGGAATAGCGAGTGACTTACTGTTTTAGAGATCCTTGAGCCAACTCTGTACTCGAACTCGTATAATATAAGTCAGAAAATTCCTGGCTCGGACCCGTGGAAATTCTGTTTGCAATAACAGGATGGATCCGCGACAGCTCTCTATGGTGGTGGTCGGCAAGCACGGTAGCAGATGTAATATGTATATAAGTTCTCACTCGCGGGAGAATTACTTATGGATTTTTACTGTAAGGTTCGGCACTTCACTGGCAGAACTTGTTGCCACACAATGACTTGGTACTGATGAGGAATCGACCGCACAGACTTGAGCATTCAAGATGCCACGGACTGTGCGACAAACAGGATCGGGATGGTAATGTCCGCTCCGCTGGAAAATTCTCTATTTTATACTATTGTTTCCTTTGTTCTAAGAGGGCCGTGTGCATCGATTTTTATTGTCTAAAACGCCTACGCGCGGTTTAACCTTTTGCCTACGGGATACGTGTTCGGCATCGAATTACGCCGTCCACTCAACTGGTCTCGTCACTTCTTTTCCATACTTCCCGGTAATTAATGTTATGAGAACGTGCGTGATCCGTCATCTAATTACTAAGAATCTTAACAGATTTTGATTTAATGTGTTACGGGCGCTGAGTTTCCGAAAGCCGAAAGTGGTGTATACTCGTGCCTTTCGACTTCCTGATTTGCCACAAGAGTTTATACCTTTCCGGGGTTGAGCTACGGTGTTACCTCAAAGGGCTCCCATAAATTACTTTTTGTGTCAACGAGTTTATTTGTCTAGCTAATATGACGATTTGCGATGACGTTATTATTTGACATTTTTTTGTAATTTATGGTGCTTCGATTTGTGACATTTCTTTTATGATTTATGATGTTTTAATTTTGTGACATTTTTATTATAATTTATGTTTTGATTTTTGTGACATTTATCTTATAATTTATGGTGTTTGGATTTTTGTGACATTTCTGATTTGCCTCAGTAGCGTATTTTATGTCTCGCTGTATTCCAGGAAATAGAAGTGAGATTAAGTGGGTCATCGTTGCTCGGCCTCCGCCCTATAGTGTATCCGTCGTCGAAAGAAAAGAATCGTTACGTTGCTGGACGTAACACCTTCCTACATGCACTTGTATCCACTTGTGTTCGCAAAGGAAAGTCCGAAGAGTCTTTCTCACATCCTCGTCGTGAACCCTACGCGAAATCTTAACGTTTTAATAATCATAACTGTACGAAAAAAAATTGTCCTTGGCGACATCGTGTTGTTCTCGTCTCAAAAAATCCTTTCAAACAAACCCTCACACGACCTCACATTGCATTTAAGATTTTTTCGCCCCACCCCCCGCTCCCACTCTTTTCTTCGCTCCCCCCCCAGGGATGGCAAAATGGGTGATTTTGGTGTTATGTGTAGATTGTGTGATACCATTGTAATCCTATAAATTTCAATCAGATGTTATTTTTCATTAAGTACTTTCCGAGTTATGACGCTTAAAAGTTACAGTACATTGTAGCTTTCAAGCCTCACAAATCGTAAAGTAGTCAACGAAAATAAACTCCCTCCTAGAGTTTTGGAAAAGTTTCGACACCAGTTATTAGATTCTGAAATCAAAAATAGGGTGTTCTATTTAAAAAAGTTTTATGATAGCCAAGTGACCGTAATCAGCTGACATTTTGTTGTCACTTATTCCGCATTCAATTTCATCAAACTAGAACAAAGGTGTTTTTACAAACTGTCTATTGTCCTGACATCATTAAAGTCTTCATTTAAATTCAGCAAATTCCCAGTAAATTGTTATTATGCGTGCACTACATTCAACTGATGTGTTTGATATCAAAATGTCAGTAAGTCATTATCACACATGATATTTACACGTGAAGCTTTGTTGTTCAATTTGATTACTACCCTAATAGTAATTTTCTGCAACACTGCAGTAAATTTTGCAGCAGATTCTTGAAGGTTCTGCCAACAGGACATTATGATCTGCTTCCTCATTATACTCAAGTCTTCTGAAAGATTCTGCAGTCAAATTCTTGCAAGAAATTTGTATATATTAGCTGCAATATTTGCAAAATTCTTTCATCAGAATATTAATATAGTCTCAAGATGCTTCCCTACCGAAAATGTAGAATTAAAACCGATTAAAAAAAAAGTAATCCGAATTGATCGGGATTTTTGCACCAAAAATATAAAATTTTATGTTGAACAGCGTTCCATACATCATGTTTCAAAAAAAAAGAGAGCGAGTATTTGCCTCGATATCACAACATGTAGCTCTTAAAAAGCTCACTGAAGTATGAACCTTGGTATGAATTGGAGAGTCGGCCGCGGTGGCTCCTAGATATAATGTCTGTGACCGCACTTGACTTACGAGTAATCTCCCGTGGCGTGGCCGCTTAGCGGTGGCTCAAGCACTCACTTGTTTGCGTGGGGTCTTACATACGGCGGGACCGAATATTGTCATGTCACCAAATTGTCGCTAATAAGCTGCAATTTAGAATCTTTAACAATATTCATCAAATATTCTACTTCTTATATTAAACTTTTGGTATCATACGTGCCATCATTTTGTTGACATATTGCTATCATTATGACATATACCAATGCAAACTCATGACGAGCAGACAGTTTGCTGTCAACATGATATGTTATTATTAATAAAGATTTGCTCTTAACATTTCATTAACTGATGTTGTGTTTTTGCTCTCCTGTTGCTGATTCAGTTTTACGTTAAATTCTCTAGCCAGCAAATTGCCTGCAAATTCACAACCACACATGCAATGCATTATTTTGTCCGATGTGTTGAATCTAGCTTGGTTATCTGGGTTAATGTGATTTCGATTTGACCTTGATGACGCCATCCAAGGTCAAACTGATATTATTAGTAAATAGATCTTTTGAAACTCTATAAGTTTTGAAACACTTTTATGTAAAATGCTTAGTTTTTGAGATATTTTGTTGTTTTGGTACTTTTCTTCCACACTGTGTGCGTGCGTGCGTGCGTGCGCGCGTGCATGCGTGCGTGCGTGTGTGCGTGCGTGTGCGTGCGTGTGTTTGTGTGTGCGTGTGCGTGCGTGAGTGCGTGCGTGTGCGTGTGTGCGTGTGCGTGTGTGCGTGTGTGTGAGTTAGCAGGGGATTGGAAGCAATATGTCGAGAAAAATTTATTATTCTAATATTTCGTTGATGACAGCGGAGCTTGGGGGGAAAGATTTAAAAACGCGTTCTTGGGGACGAGGTAAAAATTTGGATAGGTAGAGGGGAGAGAGACTGGAATCGTGGCTTCAGGTGGAAGCTTCGGAAGAACGGAGCGAAGTTCTTCAAAAACAAATTCATGAAGGCCGAGGGCATACATGCCTTCGGGGAGAGGGGATGGAGCACCAGGATATGACAGAATATAACTAATGACTCTAACGTCTGGTGAGGACCGGGAGTGAAATAAAATCGAGGAGGCGAAGGTTCGTATGGAATTTCTTCCAGTATTTTTATACTGGGAGTGGGGGAGGAGGAAGGAGAGCAGAGACAAATAACTTTGTTCAGAAATTCCACGCTAGCGGTGGAACTCGCTGGAAAAGCAGGGCTGCTTGAGATTGGCGAATATGAGGGACTGGGAAACGAGGAGAAAGGAGTATCAGGGGCAATTCTGTATGTGAGTGCTGAGGAGATTGATAGAGTGAAGGGGTTGGTGTTCGTAAAGAGATTCTTGTTGTTTGAGAAGGGGAGGTGATGGAGACTGAAAATGTTGCGGAGCCTGTTCAAGTTCCTGAGCGTTTCTATTTGCGGTTTGAAAGAAATTCCCGTAGGCCCGGTTGAGGAAGCATCGCGCCCCGGCGAGGGGCTCTGGACGGGAACGCTTCGTGGACCGTTCGATCGGATTATGACGCGAGTTTCTCACTTGAGAATAATTAAAATTAAAAAAAAAAAATAAATAAAAGGGGGAGGGACGGAGTGAATGTTAAGTGACTTACTGTTTTGGGGATCCTTGAGCCAACTCTGTACTGGAACTCGTTTAGTGGTCAGGAAATTTCTGGATCTGGCCCGTGAAAGATCTGCTCGCAGTCACTGAATAGATCCGCGACAGTCGTCTACGGTGGTACGCGCCAAGAACGGTTGCAGATGCAATATGATGTTCTCACTCGCGAGAGAATTAATTATGGATTTTTACTAAATTTTTCGTTCGGTACTTTACACTGGCAGAACTTGTTGCCACAAATAACTAAGTATTGATGAAGGTTTGACCGCACAAACTCGAGCATTCAAGATACCACGGACTATGCGACGAACAGGATCGGGATGGTAATGATCGCTCCGCTGGAAAATTCTCTATTTTATACTATTGCTTCCTTTGTTCTAAGGGGGCCGTGTGCACCAATTTTTGTTATCTAAACGCCTACGCACGGTTTAACCCTTTGCCTACGGGACACGTGTTCGGCATCGAATTACGCCGTCCATTCAACGGGTCTCGTCACTTCTTTTCCATATTTCCCGATAATTATTGTTATGAGAACGTGCGTGACCTGTCATCTAATTACTAAGAATCGTGACAGATTTTGATTTAGTGTTCTATGGACGCTGAGTTTCCGGAAGCCGAAAATGATGTATACTTGTGCCTTTCGGCTTCCTGGTTTTAATGTTTGCCGATGGAGTTTTATACGTTTCCGGGATCGAGCAACGTGTTTCCTTAAGGGGATGCTAAAGTCGTCCTTTTTTACCGACCGAACGTTAATTTTTGGGCAAGCCGTTCTTCTAATTGCATTTACAGATTTAAAAATCCTTTTCCACGATTAAAGTATACATGTAGACAGTAATGTATAATGGACGCTATATAAGGATAATGAAAACAAAAAAAATTGGAAAATTATTCTCAATTTTTTTTGTTTTCCTTTAGCATCACCTTAAAGGGCTCTCATAAATTACTTTTTGTCAACGATTTTATTTGTTTAGCTAATATGACGATTTCCGATGACGTTATTATTTGACATTTCTTTATAATTTATGGTGCTTTGATTTGTGACATTTCTTTTATAATTTATGTTATTTTGATTTTTGTAACACTTCTCTTATAATTTATGGTGTTTTGATTTTTGTGACATTTCTCTTATAATTTATGGTGTTTTGATTTTTGTGGCATTTCTCATTCGCCTCAGTAGCGTATTTTATGTTTCACTGTATTTCCGGAAATCGAAGTGATATTAAGTGGGTCATCGTTGCTCGGCCTCCGTCTTATAGTGTATCCGTCATCAAAAGAAAAAAATCCTTACGTCGCTGGACGTAATAGTTGAATAGCTTCAAGAGTACTTTATAACAGTAATAAAAGAAAATTAAAAAAATTTTTTTTCTTTTTTTCACTACTTACCTGTTTTTTAAAATTTTTATTTCTTTTCATAGGCACAATAAAGCTTATTTTATTACGAATTCAGCGGTATAATAAAGTTATGTTCCGACATTCCCATTTTCTAAAAATAATTAAAAACCTCTCTATACGCATGGTACATGCACCTGTCCGTGCGCTACGGAAGTGTCTTGCTCCGATTTTAACGAGCCTTTAATATGCTATAGTACAGATCAACATAAAAGACATGTATTTTTTTTATACATGCCCGTTTTCACTTGTAGAGGGCGAAACACCCCTTTGAAAAAAATCGCTTTTTTCTTGTAAAAATTATATTGTCAAAACTATAAGGGTTGGTTTATAATAGCCGTTACCGTAAGAAAATCACCAATCATAGTCGATTATTCTTCTATAAATCGACTATGAGTTGCCGATTTCTTACAGTTACGGCTATTATAAACCAACTTTAAGAAATAAAAATATACATTCTGATTGAAAATTAAATGGTTTGGAGAGCACTTTTATGACGGTGATAACACAAATTTTTTTTTTTTTATTTTTTTAATACTTTTGTCTACCACTTTTAACTTCTTTTCTCCGTTCTTTTTTCATAACGGGAAAAGGGTGTTGAATCCTTAGCTACGCATAGCATCAGGAAATTATTTTGTTGCTATGTATACTCGCACTTTAAAAATTTTCAAAATGCAAAAATAAGCGGAACAACAGGAAGTTTGACAGACTATCAGCGTTAGCAAATTCTGTATTGCCTCCCGATTTGTATTGCGACCGATTTGTAGAACTATAATTCTGCACAATTTGTCAATAAATAAAATCCGTAAATCGAGAAGCGGCAGAGTACTATTAAGACCGCGTCGTCCGTATTCTAATTCGAGTATCCCAAAAATCTTAGAGTGCTGCCCATCAACGGACGCAACAGTATTAATTGCCACGAATTTGTAAATATAATAGTATTTTAAATATTTTTAACTATTAAAAATTATTATATATTATCTTCATTTGATATATGTTTGTTATAACTTTGCAGAGAAATATCTTGTGGAACTTTTCAATCTAACGAAGTTAATTTATTAAAATAACAAATATGGCAATACCAGAATTAATTTAATCTAACGAATTTTTCTTTTCTGACAAAAAAAAATTCCACAGTATGTACTCGTACAATATTTACGATATGCTTAATTACTTTAAGAATGTAAATTAACTATTAATTTTTAATATAAATAATAGGATAAATATTATTAACAAAATTTTTTAAAAACAAGGTAATGGTGGGAAAAAATTTTTTTTTAATTTTCCTTTATTACTGTTATAAAGTACTCTTGAAGCCATTTAACTTTTAATTAGAACATTTTTCTCTATTTCTTATAGTTTCGACGATATACTATACGTTCACAAGTAAAAAACAGATTTTCTTTCAAGGGGTGTTTCATCTTCTAAAATTGAGTATTGAATCGTATAAAAAAATACGTTTCCCTTATTTTTATCTGTATTACAACGTATCAAAGACTCGTCAAAATTAAAGAGGGACACTTCCATAGTACACGGACGGGTGCGCGTATCATGCGTTATGGGATAGTTTCTAATTATTTTTGGAAAATGGAAATGTCGGATCATAACTTTGTCATATACCGTTGAATTCGTAATAAAACAAGCTTTATTTTGCTAATAATAAAAAATAAAAATTTTGAAAAAAATGGGTAAAGGAGAAAATATAAACAATTAAAAAAAGTTTTTTTAACATTGTTATAAAGTACTCTTCAAACCATTTAATTTTCTAATTGAACATTTTTCTCTATCTCTCATAGTTTCGATGATATACCATTCACAAGAAAAAAACCGATTTTTTTGCAAGAAGTGTTTTATCTCCTAATAGTGAAAACGGGCACGTATAAAAAAATATGTGTCCCTTATTTTTATCTGTACTACAACATATTAAAGACTCGTCAAAATCGGAGAGGGACACCTCTGTCGCTTTACTTGTAAGTTGAGAAATAGAGACTCATTTTTGTTTCCTTGGCAATTTAAGTTGTTATTTTATTGCACAGCAATCTGCTTATCTTTAATCTGCCTATCAATTTTCAATTGTTCTATCAAATAAAATCGATTTAATAAACTAGATAAAATATGTCTCTGAATAATAATAATAATAATAATAATAATAATAATAATAATAATAATAATAATTGTTCTTATATTCTTTGTATTACTTATTTAAATTTTAAGTTAAACTTTAGTTAATCTTTTTTGTTATAATTTTATTTTAAAACATTTGTTTAAAAAATATTAAGCAAAAGCAAAGTGTCAGTATTGGTGACTTTCCTCCAATAAAAGAAAATAGATCAAACTGGATTTGTGTTTTAAGGAAATGTATTAATTTGTACATTAATACATTGTGTGTTTAAAAAATGTACAAATTAATACATTTTCTTTATACATAAATCTAGTTTGATCTATAATTTTTTATTGGAGGAAAGTCATCAAATTTGGCACTTTGTTTTTACTTAATGATTTTTAATCAAATGTTAAAAGTAAGACTCAAATTTAATACATTTTGTACATAACACAATATAAGTGTAAAAATGTTTTTATATTTGGTTCAATGATTTTTTTATAACAAATAATATAATAATTAGTTTTAACAATTTCTAAAAAAAATAATACTTTACATTGAATAATTTTGTAATTACCATTAAATAATGATCAATAAATATATCTCGAAAATTTAAATACACAATATATAATTTTCTAATCACAAAAAAGATGAAATTGTTTCTTATAAAATTATTAATGATATACCTATTAAGGTAGGAGGCTTTGGCAAGGATTTGTAATTGCATTCCTCATCTTCTTCTGAAAAAGAAAAAGTCTGTCTTTTTATAATTTTTCTTTTTTTTCTGTTTACCAACTGAAACTTCCGAGTTTAAATCTGATGTATCTTCAGCTTTTTTGCATTTTGCTTTTTCTCTTACTGTTTGATAATGCAGAACTTGTGCGTTGGTTGTAAGCCGACGCGTTCTTGCCCCAACGTTTTATTGCTAACAGGATGCACCGTGAGAGTCGTGGGACAGGTAATCGACGCGTGGAGTCTACCGGTCGAAATAATATGTTCGGTTCCTTGTACCAGGATTTATTGCGACAGTTCCAAACTTTGACCGCTCGTCAAAAATACAATGTCGTACAGATAATGTTGTACCGGTCTTTTACGGCAGCAACGGAGTGTTTATGTAATTTGCAAGGAGAAAATGAGCGAACTTCATTTCGAAAAGCTCACTCTATTTATATCGTCGGGTTTTCCTCCACGTCTTTGTCTTAACAAATCATGTAGGACATGCTCTCGACAGAAAGATCATGCTTCTCGATTGGCTGTCGCCAAATAGTCGTTTTAAGTGCAAAACACTCGCTATCATGTAATTCTCTAAAAAATGTTAAAATAAATATTTAGTTTATAATAGTATACATTATACTAATTGCGAAACCATTGTTTAGACACTATACTATTTTATTACTAATTTCTTTAAATTGTTATTTGAATGTGATGATTTTACATATGCATTATATGACACTTTTTGCATATGTAAACTACTAATTGTTATATTATCAGTGCCACAATAAGTTTTAGTACGTGGAACTAATTTTTAGCACTCGGACAATAATTTGAATAAATTATCTATATAATGATTAACTTTATAAACAATCATTTTCATGACTATAATAATTAAATATAAATCATTCTGTATAACATAAAACACTTTCTATTAAATAAAATATCTTGAATAATAAGAGAACAGAAATAATAATACACGTAAAATATTTTAAACGTTAATTAAAATTATAATTATGATACGAAATAAATTAAATTGCGACTTTATTCTAGCTAAAAACAAAAAATCTTATATTTCATATTGTATGATTACCATAGGTCCTGTTTCGGAAAATGTTAATGTTATATGAAACCAATGTGTTTGGCTCTTCATTTTTTCGAATAGCTGCAATCACTTTATTGCGCTGAAAAGGTGACCAATAATATTTATTGTTGAAAATCTACAAAGTTGATACAGATTCTATTAAATTTTTCTCATTAAATTTGACTACAGTCTACGATCATCTTATCATTTTTATTTCTAAACAACGAGAACAGTATCAAGTGTATTGAGAGAGATAGAGAGATAGAGATAGAGAGAGAGAGAGAGAGAGAGAGAGAGAGAGAGAGAGAGAGATTGATTGATTGATTTGCCGTTTATTAATATTCTAGGGCATAGTCCTCTAAGAATATAACATAAGAAATAGAGGTACATACATAGAATTTATGGCGCAAAGTATATAACAAAAATAAAAATAAACCTAAAATAAAACAACTAGAAAACAAAAGAAGATAGCAAATAAGAATGTAAATAGGACACGTGCGCAAAGATAATAAAAACTAAAGGAAAAAGAGAGAAAACAAATTATTTAAGTTAAGGATTACGAATAGAATTTATTTCTTACAGAACAGTTAAGTGACTAAAAAGAGAATAGAAATAAGTTGTATTTGAAAAAAAGCCATGTGTAAGAGCCGCAAAGATAAAAGTGACGTAGCGGACCAAGGAAAGACTAAGCTCGAGCCGAGAGTGGAAGCGCCGCAGCGCGACCGCCGTTCTACAGGTAACTAAAGAGCAAGCGCTTGAATTTACCAGTCGAGGTGGCTCCCCTGACGGCAGGAGAGAGATTATTCCATAAGGAGCACGCTGTCGTATGAAAGGAAGTTGGTAGGTAGAGGTGTGACAGAAGGGGACGGCAAGGTCAAGGGAAAAGGAGGGTGAAGAGCCCAGGTGTGAGAGGGGACGGTGAACTCATACAGCACAGAAGGCTGCAGAACTATTGTTGCAACATTGCTGCAACGTTGCAACAATATTGTTGCAAGTTTTGTGCTGTATGGGAAGAGAACGGAAATTTTTGGAGAGGTAGGGGGGAGTCGAGCTAAGGATGATGGAGAATAAGAGAGAATATGTAAATCGAAATAATTGATAAATAGACCATTAAAATATTGATTATGAAGTTCGTTACAAATTGTTATCAATCTTTTATCTAGAGGCGCGGTCGCGACTCGCGCCTGTGTAGGAGAAGACCCTCTTTTACGCGAGTCAGCGAGTTCCAAGCATGCGAGATTATCAGATCTCAGTAATGGCTGAACCGATCAAGTTCTGAGTAGTCTCAAACGATAGCTTGGCCCCGACTTGTGTAATAAAAGGGTTTTTATTTTTCCTCCCCGTGCCCTACGAACGGAGATATCGCAACGCAAAGTCCAAATCTCAATTTTTACATTTAAGAAACGTCATCGTCGCCAAGATTTTCTTGTCCAGTACATATTTTCGACACAAAGAGGCGTTCGCTATTATATTATATTAGCTATATTCAATCAATCATGTCATGCACCTTCATTTAACCTGAATAGTAGTTGTCACCTAACGCAACTGACCATTCCGTCACGGCAATTCCGGTGCGAACAATCCTTCAATCCGTTTTCCGCCCGGTTAAGAATAATCAGTACAAAATTACCGTTTCAAAAAAAAAAAAGATAAGAAAAGGCACCAAGTGTATGTGCGCGCACCTAAAAACCTTTTTTTTTCTGCAACTGGTACTATCTCTGTGTTAAATGAAAAACTTACTATGCCAGCCCATGTCGTAATATCTTGAACTTTAATATACCTTTGTAAATTACAATATTACATTTTATTCCATTTTTTTTTCTTACAATTTTGCCAAGTTGAAATCATATCTTTTATTACAAAAAAATACAAATTGCTTGACACTGCAAAACGCATGATATCAGTATAAAATTACCTTTTCAAAAAAAAGGTAAAGAAAAGCACCAAGTATGCGTGTGCGTGCACTTTATCTTTATTTTTTTTCTAAACCCAAGTGATATTATTTTTGTATTTTAACAGAAAAAATTTTTTATGCTAATTTAATTTTATAAAATCCAAGTAGTACTACTTCGTACTTTATATTTTCATTGAAAAATTTTCCTATTCTAACCCAATTGGTATGTATTTGATTCGCTAAAACCTAAGTAACAGTGTAAATCGTGTCTTATTACAGAAAAAAAAAAGAAATTACATATTGCTTAACACTACAAAACGTGTGATATCAGTACAAAATTACCTTTTCAAAAAAAAAGATAAAAAAAGCGCCTATGTGTGTTGCGCGCAACTTATTTTGAAATTGTGTAATTTAATAAAAATGATATACGTTTATTAAAAAAAAAATGTGTAACGTTGCCGATTTCCTCTCGCGCGGACTAGCTCGTCGGAGCGGTGCGATTGAAAGGGCTCGTGCGGGAAGCGGAGGAAAGAGTCGGACGTGCGTAAATAATGAGTCGGCGGTATGTGCGTGTGCTAGAGTTTTACATGTCCTTTTTATTTTGCGACGTTCGAATGGGTACAGCCGCTTGTTTTGCGCGCGGACGGACAGAATACAAGAATTTAGAACGGCGCGCGGACGGACAGGTTTCGGTGAACTCGGCTATTTACAGTTTTCCGTATGTACAGGTGCTTCGCGAGGTGTCGCCAGGCGACGGGACGCGAGTGACGCTTGGATGCGGGCGCGGCTTTCCCGCGGTGTCGCGATGTGTGTAGGGCGGAGCTTCGCGGTTTGAGGTGGCAACGCGCGAATCGGTAGGGCTACCGCGGCCGCGCGCGGGCCGATGATGATGGCGGCTGGGATGCCACGAAACACGCCGAGTACCTCGGCCGAAACCCCGTGTCGGCGATTCCGCTTGGTTGCGTTTCGTGGCGGAGCGGAATGTAACCGCGGCTCGGGAGCTGATCGGGGGTCCTCCTCTCGCCAAGGACCTTGACGAGAGTTGGACGCTCGGGCTCGAGAGAATGCGGAGGATGAGGAACGGTGCGGAAATCTGCGGAGTACCTCCGCCGTGGCCAAGCAACCTTCGACCACTTCTATTCCCGGGAGTGTCAGGCGCAGCGGATCATCGGGTGATGCTGGCTGACGGGAAACAGGTCCCTTTTCCCGGAGCACGCGGCCCTATGTATACCCGGCGACTCCGTTTGCCTCCGTCATTTTCGGCGCTTGACGGCGGGGTCGCCGGAGTGGGGCGAACGCGCGCTCCCTCGCATGCGCGTGCGCGCCGACTTGACGCGCGCGATGGACCGACACGATCTTAGCGCGCGAAGTTTCTGTTGACTTTTATATTTGGGTGCCCGAGGCACCCCCGGTTATAGCCCGGCGGCTCTCTTTCTCCGGCTGTCGGTGGCCGGGGACGATGCATCGTATTTTCGGGGGTGTGCATCGTTACAAATGTGTGAAATCTTTTAAAATGCACCTATTATAAAGAGAATATACTTTTTCTACAAAATTATAGTAGTCGTTTGTAATTTTGTATTTGTAATTTATTTGAAAAACATTCCTATTCTAACCCAACTGGTAGTATCTTCAATTTTTATACAAAACCCACGTGGTACTATCTCTGTATTGTTATTGAAAAATCTTCGTATTTTAAAAATTCAAGTGATAGCATCTTTAATTCTCATTGAAAAATTTTATTCTAACCCAAGTAGCATCTTCCTTAAATATTGTGTAATTTAATTCAACCTAAATGCATTTTTCCAAAAAATCTTTTAAACAATCAAAGTACTATTTTTGTATTTTTATTGAAAAATCTTTCAATTTTAACCCAAGTGGTTGTATTTAATTTTAATAAGTTTCAATGGAATATTTAATTTAAAAGTTTAAAGAGGAAACGGTACAAAATGAGAAAATTTTATTAAAATAAAAAATTTTTGATGTACAAAAACATGGCGCTGCTAGATAGGAAAAGCAATGAGAAGAATTGAATAATTTCTGTACAAAACCTAATTGCTACTATCTCTGTATTGTCATTGAAAATCTTCCAAACCAAGTAGAATTTCTTATGTCTTTTCTGCTTTTCCTATCTAGCGCCATGTTTTTGTACATCAAAAATTTTTCATTTTTATAAAATTTTCTCATTTTGTACCGTTTCCTCTTTAATCTTTTAAATTAAATGTTAAATATTCCATTGAAACTTATTAAAATTAAATACAACCACTTGGGTTAAAATTGAAAGATTTTTCAATAAAAATACAAAAATAGTACTTTGATTGTTTAAAAGATTTTTTGGAAAAATGCATTTAGGTTGAATTAAATTACACAATATTTAAGGAAATACTACTTGGGTTAGAATAAAATTTTTCAATGAGAATTAAAGATGCTATCACTTGAATTTTTAAAATACGAAGATTTTTCAATAACAATACAGAGATAGTACCACGTGGGTTTTGTATAAAAATTGAAGATACTACCAGTTGGGTTAAAATAGGAATGTTCTTCAAATAAATTACAAATACAAAATTACAAACGACTACTTTAATTTTGTAGAAAAAGTATATTCTCTTTATAATAGGTGCATTTTAAAAGATTTCACACATTTTTTTTTTTAATAAACGTATATCATTTTTATTAAATTACACAATTTCAAAATCAGTTGCGCGCAACACATATAGGCGCTTTTTTTACCTTTTTTTTTGAAAAGGTAATTTTGTCATTATTAACACAGCAATTTTGTTCACTTCTTCGACAAACAATTTGTTCCAGTATTTTAACATTTTTACGTATCATTTTTAATATAGTTTGCAAATAATTTTCAAATGGAAAAGCACTAAATTCCTGTAGAGTTCCAAATGTTACTGTATTGTCATGTAAGTGTAATAAATAATGAATGTTGATTGAAGCATTTTTTTTGCCATACAGAATAATAAAAGTATTAAAAAATATTTTAATAATGATTTAACATAATCCGAATAATAATTTATATGCTTTAAATTTGACAAAATTGATACTGCTACGTGCAAAATTAGAAAATTTATATATTTATCATAAGTAATAACAGATTTTAAAGCAATGCTTCTAGTACACATCAAAAGTGTCCTGAATTTAGTTGCTTTCCATTTTTTATATTCAAATATTGATCGTGGTTTACGATTAATTTGGTATAGTATGTTATTCTTCTGAGCTTTTAATAATTTCCATAATTTTGACATTTCATTAAATAATAATTTAGATCGAAGTTTTCCAAAACACCATAATTTGACAATCAATTTCCAAACAATTCTTACATAAAGCAAATGCATTGGATCTAACGGAAAATATTTTATCATGTCTATGTTGGGAATAGATTCCAGGATTGAAGTACCTGTATGATATTCTGATTGTAATTTTATTTTAAAATCGTTATTTGTTCTTAAAGGAAAGTTATTTAAATAAGAATAGCTCACTCGATCATGAATGTATTCACTTTTTGCTGTACATTTCGTACATGAATAATAACCGGAATAACCTTTTGTAAAAGTATTAAAAAATTTAGCAAGTGTGTCACATATAAAAGCGTTAATTTTAAATGGATAGGTTTGATCATTAATTCTTATTCCATGTGTAGTTAAAGTTATTACTTCTTCTGTAAAATCTGCCAAAAATATGTTTGCATCTGCAGATTTTTCATTCCTGTAATAAATTCCGACAATATTAACATCATTATAATTTTCAACTAAATTGCACAAAATAGGATCAAAAGGCGCGGTCGCGTTTCGCGTCTATGTTTTCTTTTTCTCTGAATGAACGAAGAGAGAGAAGACCGAGCCTCTTTTACGCGAGTCGGTGAGTTCAAGCATAACGAGATTATCCGATCTCAATAACGGCTAAATCGATCAAGTTCTGAGTAGTCTCAATCGATAGCTTGGTGACGAATTGCATAATAAAAGTGTTTTATTTTTTCTCTCCGGCCCTACGAGCGGAGATATCGCAATGCAAAGTTCTAAGTCTTGACATTTTTATTTAAGATACGTCGTCGTCGTCGCACTTCAGGAATTCTCCTTTTTACATTTTTGACACAGAGTGGCATTGGCATACATTAGTCAGTCGTATGCGACCTTGTAGTACCTATATCAGCCGTATGCGACCTTATGTACTTGTGATGTATACGCACCGGCATACCGTATGCGATATCGTGTACTAGTGGTGTACACGCACCGGCAGATACATTAGTCAGCCGTATGCGACCTTGTGATGTATACCAGCAGTATATGGGATTTCACAGTTGGTCGCGCACTGTTTTAATTTTTAATTGCATAAAGAAATTTACTTGGATACGAAGATTTTTTTGAAAAATAATGTAAATAAAATTACGATTTTTAATAATAAATTAAAATTATGTCATCACGGCAAAATAGCTTCCATTCATGATACTCTTATGTCGAGATATAATTTTAATTAATTAATGAAACTTGTAAATCTCTTTAAATAATAACTTTTTAAAATAATCTGTATTAAAAAATAATTTCAATTTGAATAATTTATAGAAATGTTAAAATTATCTATGATAAACCAGTTTATTCTGTGAAATATATATATATATATATATATATATATATATAAGGCATTCTCCGTCAAAAAGGCTACCCCTGTTGCCCAATTTTTGAGATAAAATGTTCTATAAGGGCTTAAAATTTTCGTTGAAATGTCTAGTTCTGGATGCCGTTGAGATTTTTGGAAAATTCAAAATGGCGGACTCAATATCACGACTAGAATGGAAAAAGTCTTTGAAAAAATGCATAATAACGTGAATAAATGTGCAAAATGTCACGTAGCGGTGGTCTGATCCCTATGTATACGAGGTCTGTTAGAAAAGTATCCGACCTTATTTTTTTTTGCGAGAACCTGATGGATTTGAATCAAGCGCGCTTGCACGAGCCGACCTTTAACCTTCGTAGACATTAGTGAATTTTTTCGCACCTGTTGATAACGTCAGTCGCTGGCAAGCAGCGTTTGAGTGAGATTATGTGTAGTGCTCTCGTCGCAGTGTCGGTTTTTAGGTCTCGATGCAATTGCGAAGGCTACTTGATCTCAGATATCTTTTCAGGTGCGACTACAGCTAACGTACATAAAAAAACGTCGGATACTTTTCTAACAGATCTCGTAAGTGTGTGAGTGTGGTTGGGGAGGGGGGTAAGGGGGGGGGGTTACGCTTGCGTGTGCACTCGTGTGCGTGTATAAATGAATCACGTAAAATTCAATCCTTGCTCAACATGGTCTGGCTATCAAGACATTTGCAAAATTTTGGATTATTTTATCATCCTCGTTTTGAAAAAGTACGTCACAAAAAACCTACGGTACAGAAAATATTGTTCATTAAAAAACATTTTCTCCACAGAATAATAGTAAGATTACTTAAAATTACTTCGAAAATTATATTATCCTTTATAACATTTTCTGCAATTGCAAATGTTCGTAACAGATTAGTTAGTAGAAAAACCGCAAATGGGAAACATACTTTGTTAAAGTCAATTTCGTTAGCATACTTTTTGTAGAGGAGATCTGATCCTTGTATATATGTGTGCACCCCCACGCTTTTTTTATGAGGTAGTTGATCTATATTAGTCACTTTGACTCTTACGCTGCTTGATTTACGCGAATCCCCTGGCCTCTCACATTTGGGGTGCTTGATTTACGTAGGTCCCCTTGCCTTTCACATTCGAGGTACTTGATTTACATGGGTTTCCTTGCTTTTCACATTTGGGGTTCTTGATTTACATGAATCCCTTTGCCTCTCACATTCGGGGTACTTGATTTAAGTGAGTCCGCTTGCTTCTCGCATTTGGGGTGTTTGATTTACTTAAGTCTCCTTGCCTCTCACATTTTGGGTGCTTGATTTACGTGAATCCTCTTGCCTCTCACGTATGTACGTATGTATGTGTGTGTATACAAGGTGATTAAAAATAACATATTGGTCCCGAGCTGGCATATTCGTAATCGAATTTTGAGACAATTCTTTCTTTTGTAAAAATTTGTCCGGAGTTTAGTTTTTAAGTTACAAGAAGAATTAGTTAACGTATGACGGGTCGGATACAAGTGGTAGACAGGGGCGGCGCGACTCACTGTTACACGCGGGTGTTTCCCTGAGGCGCCTCCTGCGCTCAAATGACTGACAAAAGTACACGGACAGCACATTCCTATTGAAACTTTCTCTCTTTCTCTCTCTCTGTCACTTTAATTATGCTACATTTAACTTGTCAAATTTCGATATTTGTCATCCGGCCGTCAAATATTGGGATGACCGTGAAATCTTCAAATAAGTTTACATTATTATAATGATTGTACGCTCGAAAATAATAACATTTAATACAAATGAGATTACTTCAATATCATTTGCAGGTTAAAAGTAGCACTTTTAAAATGCACAAGAAGGGAAGGGTTGATGTAAATCGTATTAATCAATATTTTTATTTTGAATTGCCGCGGCTTTAACCAATTGTTCGACACTCTTATAACGACATAACCAATAACATCCAGTCGACTGTTTGATATCGTCCAGTGAACACGTGTTGTGTGATCGTAATGTAAACATGTATTTCTTCGAGTAATTTTAACGCATCTAATGATTGTAGTAACCAGAGTAGTGATTAATAGTAATTAATAAAGTCGATCGATAGGTTCGTCGCGTAATTCCGCGTTTATCAATCAAGTGCAGAGTAAATAGTGTAAATGTGGTGAAATGTAAAACAACTTCAAGGAACAGATCTGGATAAAAGACAAATTTACATTGAACTGTCGCATCGTGGAAACAATAAGCTGATTGCTGTGTGCGTGAGTAAACGTGTTTAAATTTGTTCAAAGCCTTCTCCCGTCTCACACTCTCACTCACTCTCTCTCTCTCTCTCTCTCTCTCTAATTCCTTTCTTTATTGTGCATTTTAAAAGTGCTACTTTTAACTTACAAATGATATTGAAGTAATCTCATTTGTATTAAATTATATTATTCGTGGGCGTACATTTATTATAATAATGTGAACTTACATAAAGATTTCACGGTCATTCCGATATTTGACGGCCGGATAACAGAGATTAAAATTTGACAAGTTAAATGTAGCGCATAGTTAAAGTGACAGAGAGAGAGAGAGAGAGAGAGAGAGAGAGACTGACTGACTGACTGACTAACTGACTGTGCTTTTATTATATTCTAGGGCTCAGCCCTCTAAGAATATTACAACGACAAGGTTATTTGGACAGTATACTGCCAAATACTGCCCAAGTATAACTGTGATAGTGCATAACATTAAGATAACAAAAGAAAATATAACTAAATAAAAATAAAAATAAAAGTAGAAAATAACAATAAAAATAAAGTAGAAATTCAACTTAATGTAAACAAAACGAACTAACATAATAAAAAAAAATTATTCAAGTATGTACATGGGAAGACGCAGAAAGAAAAATGAAAAAAGGAATATACATATATATATATATATATATATATATATTTAAAGTGTGCAAATAAGTGCAAGAAATTGAGTAGAAATGTAAAGTTTAAAGACTAAAGATCATGGGGTCAGTTCCCACCCCTCTGCTGCAGATGACCGAAGAAAAAGTCCTTGAATGATTTTAACGAGTTTGCCTCTTTTACGCGAGGTGGGAGAGCATTCCATATAGCACCACCTGGGAGGAGGAAAGAATGTTGATAGATAAAGGTGCGACAGGACGGGACCGCCAAGTCCCAAGGAGAAGGAGGAGAGCGGAGATGGGAGAGGGATCTAAAAGCAGGTTGGAAGTTCCTTGTAAGAAACGGAGAAAACCGGAATGGATTATCAAAAATATGAGGCAGCAAATTAGGTATTCTCTTCGGTCATCTGCTGTCAACCATCCCAGCTTCTCGCATCACGGGGACACATGCTCATTCCGACGGAGATTGTAAATGAACCGTACGCATGCGTTCATGAGACGTTTGAGCTTCAATTGCTGTTGTCCTATAAGGTGGGTGAGCACTCTAGCACAGTAGTCGAAAAGCGGGAAGGCGAGCGACGTAATTAGCCGCACTCTTAGGGCCACCGAAAGACCGTCCCTGCAGCACTTGAGTCTATAAAGTTCCCCGTTCACCCAACATGATATATCCAAACTTGATCGTTTTAGTTCAGATTGATTGTCATTTGGAGTCCCAGGTTACGAACGGAATCCGTTAGTTTTATTGAACTGTTGTTAAGATAAAGTTTTATGCTCAAAAGAGAGATAGCATTCACAAATCTTGCGCTGCCCAAGAGTACGGCCTTTGTTTTATTTACATTGGGTCTGAGTCAATTGCTCCCAATCCAACGTTTAACCGCAGTTATGTCCTCATTGATCAGCACGACAGCTCTGGTAAGATCATGTAAGGGAAAATGAAAGTAGATCTGAAAATCATTAGCATAAAGTAGTTGACGGCAATGACGAAGTGAGCGCCTCAGATTATTAATAAAAATAGAGAACAGTAATGGGGCCCAGAACGGAACCTTGAGGGACCCTTTTTTTTGTTCACGGAGAAGAAATGCGTTACCGCATACCCCAGGCCTCTGTGGAGGGCTGGTGGTTATGTGGGGCTCTCCCCCGCCGGCGACGTGCCAGCGAGGGCTATCCACTAAAACCTCTCCGGGTGTCCTGCCCTGGTCCATGACTGGGGGGCTCCGGGAACGCGTGCAGCATGCTTCCGGAGCCCCCCGGACCCAGTCGGCCTCTGGCGGCCGACTCGTCTCGCCAGGGGCGCTTTAGTGATAGACGCCCCTGGCAGGGCTTAAAGACTTAGTCTACCCTAGGTCGGGGGAGAGGGACACCGTCCCTCCCCCGCCTCTTCCCCTGTTGAAGTTGAGGATATAGGCTCGGGGATCCGGCCCCCGCCGGATGGTTCACGGGCCTCTTCGCGCCGCGCTGACGGCGGCGCGGCCCTACTTTCTGCCCTGGGGGGAGAAGACCCTTCCCTCTCCCCCCACCTCGGCGAGGCAGCGGGGGGAGCGGCTCCGCGTTATGCCGCAGAGTCGCTCCCTTCGAACCATCAAGTCAGATCTGCCTCGCCGGGCTCACCGGTGTGAGGAGCCCTCCTCCCGCGGCTGCGTGTCCCAAAGGCGGGGCTGGTAGCCGCAGGGAAGGAGGGTCGTCTCCTCCTTTACATATTGGCGCTGTCGCTCCCCTCCTCCTCAATTGTGCGGAGGGAGGGGGCGACAGCTGCTGATCTGCTGGCCCTCCGCCGTCTTTTTGCAGACGGGCCGCGTAAGCCCGGGGGGCGGGGGGCAGGCCTTTTTTTTCTTCGGGGCGGCCGGGGAGGGAGCCAAGATGGGTCGTGGCCCCAGTCCCCGCCACCCCTACTATCGTTACCTTCGCCGGGGGGCATGCGTCCCCCCCGGCCTCCTCTCTCTTCTCGTTTAAGCCTCCTCCTTCTGCCGCATTACTTGCTCGCAGAAGGAGGAGACCGCGACCCATGCCCTCTCCCTGCTGATCATCTGGCTAATGATGGCCCGCAGGGAGAGGTCGTTGCCGATTTCTTCTCGCAGGACTTCGCGCAGCTCCTCCCACGCTGGACAGTGTTCCAGCGTGTGCTACGCGGAGTTTCGGTCCGCCTCGCAGTGGTCGCACTGCGTCGTCGGCTCCTTGCGTATCCTGCACAGGTACTCACCGAAGCAGCCATGCCCGGTGAACACCTGTGTCGTCCGGTAGGACAGACCGCCCCAAAGGCGGCCCATCTTCGTCCAAGTGGGGTAGGACGGCCTCCAAGATCCGAGATCCTGTCGCCGGCGGGTCGTTGGCGAGGCTCTCTCGCCAAGCTCTCATGGCCCGCCGGCGTGCCCTCTCACATAGTAGCGTGGCAACCCTGGGGGTAACCACTCCCCCCTGCAGGCGGACAGCCTTCGCTCTGGCGTATGACCATGCCAAAGCATCGGCCGTGAATTCCACCGGGGGGAGCCCCGCCAGTACCAAAGTCGCGCCAGGGGCGGTGCGGTACGCGCGCACAATCCTTCGCGCCAGCCGCCGCTGCACACCTTGAGGGACCCCGGCCCTAACCGGCGACCAGGATGGAAGAGAGCCATCAGGCCCCTTGACCCGTTGGAATCTTCCGGAAAGGTATGACTGAAGCCACGCTAGGGCAGATGAAGAAATAAGGAGGTTTTTAATTTTTTGATCAAGATGCGGTAAGAGACAGAGTCAAAAGCCTTATTTAGGTCAAATAAAACAAGCAAAGTGACCATACGCTTGTCCATAGCCAGTCTAACGTCATCCGCAAGTTTTATTAAGGCAGTCTGCGTGCTGTGTCCTTTCCTGAAGTCGGTCTGATAGGGGTCTAGGAGATTATGTGTTGATATATAGTTCGCCAGAGAGTCTAATGCAATCCTCGCAAAAAGCTTGAAAAAAAGCTGAGAAGGGAGATAGGACGATAATTGGACGGAGCAGAGGAATGGTTTGTCATAGGAAGGGGAAAGACAGGATGTTTTTCGGGAAGAGGAAAAGGTGGAGAAGTTGAAAGAGGAGTTGAACAGGTTGAGAATGACTGGGAAGATTACAGGAAGACATAGAAAGATGAGGCGATGGTTCAGACCATCCGGCCCGGTGGAGTTAGAGGAGCTTTGTCTGAGTGCCCCTAGTAGACTTTCTGGTAGAATGTAAGGAAAAAAAATGTTTCAAAATCTGAGAATGGAGCTATGGGACCAGAGGAGAGGGAAAGAGAGAGGGAAAAGTTTGAGAGAGAGGCAGGAAGGGACTGGTGGTCCAAGGGAGAGAGAAGATGCAAGGAGGTAAAGAATATGTTGAGGTCCTCGAGAGGAATATTAAGATGAGTGTTAGAAGATCTGCATTTTGCGAGACCGAGTGAGTGCAGTTTAGACCAAAGTTTCGCTGGGCTCTTGTTAGCTCCAAGACGATCGAGCAAATATCGGCCTCTGGCCGCGTCGATATGCAATTTAGCCAAGTTCCTCAGGGCTCGATACGTTCACCTCCTTTAGGTGAAGGGCGACGAAGAAAAGATCTCCTGGCGGCGTCTCTTTGGCTTAATAGGGCTCTAGTGTTTTGAGTTAGTCAGGAGGCAAGGAGCTTATTAGCCACAAATTTTTTCAGGGGAGATGAGCTTCAATGGAATCATTGATAAAGCGATAAAAGAGAATAATTTTTTGATCGATGTTTCCCATGGTGTTAATGACGTGTCAATTATGAGAGAGCAAGGAAGCTAGGAAGGCGTCATGATCGAATCAAGCGAAGTCTCTGATCCTAATGACCTGAGGCGGAATTCGGTTAATCAGAAGATCAAACGTGACCTCAATCAGGTCGTGATTAGACAGAAAAGGGAGTGGCTGCTGTTGAAAAGTGTCCACGAGGTTCTTGTCACTAACAAGGTAGTGATTCATTTGCTAGTGTGACACAAGAGTATGATGGGTGTCAGCAAATGGTACTATATAGAGACGATTAGAACGCTGAAATCCTATAGAATCTGCGTCATGCGAGACTTGATTGAGGTCAACATTGAAGTTCCCGATGATTATGGCGGCAGAGAAGGACGGGTGAAGTCGCTCAAAGTCAGATTGGATAATTGAGAGATGTCCAAGTTTGGGAGGACAATAAACGATACCGAGTAGAAGAGGTCGACATCTAGTCGTGCAAACCCTGAGGAGCAGATACTCCGGTTGATCGCAATAAGGTAACATCCCAAGCACCAAAGTCTCAATGCCACGTAAATGTCAACCCCTCCACCCCTACCCTCTCTATCTCTGCAGATTAAATAACAGCCCGGAAGCTGTACAAAATTATCCGGTACATGCGGTTTAAGATAGGTCTCCGATAATGCTATCAAGTCGAAAGTTTCCCGGCCGAAAAAGTCAGCAAATTCGGAATAATGGGGGAGAAGGGACTGACAGTTGACGTGGCACACTCGCAGCCACACCACCCTCCCAGAGAGGGGGAGGGGGCGCCGATTCTTACTTATTACGCTTTGTTGAAGTCTTGGGGATGGCCTCGCGACTTGCGTCACGATTAAGGGACCCGTTGCAACGGCTTCAACCCTTGCCCCAACCAATGCGAGGGCGGTCCGCGAGGTATCGCGCACAATAATATGCGGAATACGCGATAAGTGCCCAACCTACGACGCAAGGGGAGGCCCAGCTCCGACCAGCGAGGTCAGCTGTTCCTGGCCACGCAATCTGACCGGTGATACGTCCTGTTGCCTCCTGACATAGACATACCCATCCCGCACCCAGGCACGGTGTAGACGGCCATCCCTCACGGCTCCCCTCGCTTCCGCGAACAACGCTCGAGTTGAGGGGGAAGCCTTTCGTTGATATCAAAAGTCCCGGCCTGGATGTCAGGCACCATCGATCCATCAAGCAACCCCTTCGTCTTTTTATCAGCCAAAAATCGATTTCAAACCTCCCGCAAAAATAATTTAACAATCAAAGGACAGGGGCGGACCCCCTTAGCAGGAATGCGGAAACACTCGATAATGTGATCGAGGCTCACCTCGACGCCCAGTGCTCTCTTTGACAAGTTAAATGTAGCATAATTAAAGTGATAGAGAAAGAGAGAGAGAGGGGGAAGAGGGGGGGGGGAAAGAAAGAGATTGATTTTGATTAATTGACCTTTATTTAGTTTTCACAGCTATTTCTTGTACATAATTATTATATATACATTAACCCTTAAACACACCGATCCTGTAAAATACGGAAACACATTTTTGGGTTTGGGAGACTTTTTCAACTTTGAGAAGCTATAACTTTGATTACAATCAATATTTTTCTATGATTTTTTTTTAAACGAAAGTTTAAAATCTCAGGAGTGTGACTGCACAATTGGCATTGCCGAAAAATAATTTATTGTAAACTATTAAAAAAACTATTAAGCAAAAATGAGAAATTGGTCAAAAATCCACTTTTCCTTCAAAAAATCATATCTTTGCAACAAAAAACGTTTAAGGATTTTCAAATACGGCGTTTTAAAGCTAAAGAGTCACACTTTTAAAATAAAATTTGGCAAAGTCATTCCTTTTAAAAAGTATAATTATGTAACATGGAGAATATGCGGTATTTTTGGGCATCTAAAAATTTACTTAAAAAAAAAATCACCTTTGCAACAAAAAACTTTGAAGAACTTTACAATACGGCGTTTTAAAGCTAAAGATACTTAAAAAAAAAATATTTTATTGTAATTTCTATTAAAAAATTAATGCATATTTATGTAACAAGGCGAATATGAGATATTTTTGATTAAATCGTGTCTAAAATTAAAAATTGATGTGTTTCATAATATATTTCGGGAAAACTCTCTTTTCTATAGCATTTTGTAGTATTCCTACTTTAAACAGAGTATATCCGCAGTAACATTCGCAAACCGACCTGTTCGAACGTATTTTGTCCAGCTTGTTTATGTAAAATGCTCACAAAAAAGTTTCACTTACACACTATATGGGTCACATTAACCCTAACAGAACTTTGCTGCCATGCCGTTCGATTTCTAGATGACCAAAACAGTTGATCAACCATATTAATCAAAAGAGGAGATTTCAAACTTTTTTTACGTCTTGGTCCGAACCTCCTATCTCATTCCGTCTTCACATAGCAAGCGTTCAAAACTTTATATGGAGTCTCTCAGACCCACTTAAGTGTTTAAGGGTTAACTATATGTTAATATTAACTGATATGTATTCTTTTAACAGTCTCTTGAACGCTAATTCTCCACATTGCTTAATCACAGTGGGTAACGAATTATACATTTTTATACCTTCATAAAGAAGGCTTTTATGAGCACTTCTAGTTCTACGGAAAGTTACTGCTAAGTTTCCTGTCTGCCTCGTTTGTCTATCGCATTCTTCACCCACCATCTCTATTTTATTGTTTAACGCCTCTTAATCCATGCTATTTAATATTTTAAAGATAAATACATTAACGTTATAACATAATCGTTGCCTTGCAGACATGAACTGTAAGGCGTGTAGCATGTGTTCAATTTTGGTAAATCTATTGCATTGTAGAATTACTATTGTGGCATGGTTTTGAGCTATCTGAAGTTTGAGTCTTGAGACTTTCATGGTCATTGATATTGTTAACCAAGAGGGTTTCCGGATGGATGCCACGTGCGTGTTGGGCACTTTGCCGACGTTTCGCAAACATTGCAGTTTGCACGTGGCATCCGTCCGGAAACCCTCTCGGTTAACGATATCTGACGTTTATTCAATTGCGTTTCCCAACTAATAGAGTGGCACAGTACTCGAAATGAGGTGCTATGATGGACTTATACACAATACATCTAGTATATACTGATACAAAGTTACCTATTCTATTTAAAAAGTCTAGTCTTTTTCCTTATTTTCTTAAATATATAATTGCAATGGTCTTGAAATCTGAGTCTATCGTCTAGCATTATACCTAAATATTTCATGGTTGCTACTCGTTCTATTTCAATTCCATCCAGACACTTCATGACAGTATTACCTTTTAATTCTTTTTTAATACTTCTAACTATCATATATTCTGTTTTATCTGCGTTCATTTTTAACTTATTTATATTCATCCAATGTTTGATTACATTAAAAGCCATATTCATTTTTACTTCTACATCCGCACTACTTTCTCCACTTACATATATAAGCGTGTCATCTGCAAACATTTTTACATTGCACCCTTCTGGACAGACTTCAATTATATCATTTATATATAATATAAATAGCAAAGGTCCTACTACTGAACCTTGTGGTATTCCATATTCTGTAGGCAATAATTTAGACCATATCTGATTGAATCGCACCTGTTGTTCCCTATTATTTAAGTATGATTTGAATCACTCTAAGGTCATTCCTCTAATTCCGTATTGATACATTTTTTTAAACAATCTTTCTCTATCTATTGTTTCAAACGCTCTCTTAAGGTCCATGAAGAAAACACCTATCATTTTTCCCTCGCTCACTATTAATTTTCATTCGTCTATGACGGATTGAATCGCTGTTTCATACGAATAATATTTTCTAAATCCCGCCCGATGTTCTGATATAATACCGTTTGTTTCCAAATATGTTTCAATTTGTTCTTTTATTACTAATTCTAGCACTTTTTCATATATTGGTAACATTAATAGGCCTATATTCGCTCGTTTTCTTGGCTTTATCTATCTTTGGGATTGGTATTATAGTAGAGGTTTTCCAACCTAGAGAGAGAGAGAGAGAGAGAGAATGAATGAATGAATGAATGAATAGGCGTTTATTACTGTGCTAGGGCAAGCCCTCTAAGGACAGGCAGATACATAGCAAGAACAGATAAAGAAGAAAAGTGTCGACTTAAGACTAAATTATAAACATAAAAAATAAAAAAAATAAAATAAAAATAAAACAACTAAAGTAGAATAACGATGCATAGAATACAGATAAAGTATCGCAATAACAAAAATAAAGATAAAGACTAAGAAATGCTCAGAAACGAAAATACATAACTATACGAAGATTGAATAGCAAGGAACAAACAATAAGTGAAAGAAAATAAATATGTATAATGCCGCAAAAGAAGAAAAAACAAATGAAAGTAATGATTAGGGAATATGCGTGGAACAAGAGAGAACAAAATAAGGTAGAGTAGCATGAGAATTAAGGCGGAGGCTGGGACTGAGACACACCACGCTGCTGCAAAAAATCGAAGAGGCCACGTCTGAAGGAGCGAGTAGACTCAGCGCTGCGAACAGCAATGGGGAGAGAGTTCCAGAAAGAGGGAGCGGTAAAGGCGAAGGAACGCTGGAATGTAGAGGTGCGGCAGGAGGGGATCGCTAGGTCCAGTGGGGAAGCTCTGGAGGCCGCTCTGGGTCTTGGACAGGGCAAGAGCAAGGAGGCTAAGTAGGGAGGGATGCCGGTACGGAGGATGGCAAAGATGAAGCAGCCGAAGAGGTAAAGTCTCCTGTCATCCGCCCGCAGCCAGCCAAGCTGAGAATAAAAATGTGAGACGTGATCATCCCAGCGGAGGTCGCAGATGAAGCGTACGCAGGTGTTCATCAGACGCCTGAGCTGAAGGCGATGCGACCCGGTGAGGTCTGTCAAGACGGCAGAGCAATAGTCAAAGATAGGGAAAATCAGAGAGGACACGAGGCGAACGCGCAGGGGACGTGAGAGGCAGTGCCGGTAATACTTGAGGCGCCAGAGTACGCCATTCACGCGCTGGGACACAGACCTGACCTGCTCGTTCCAGGTAAGAGTGCTGGTGAAGATCAAACCAAGATTGACCACCCGATCGGTGACCTCGATAGGAGTGCCGTTAATTTCCAAAACGATGTTGTTATTAGCAAGAATATTATTGACATAGCGAGCACTACCTAGGAGGATGGCCTTAGTTTTCATGGCGTTCAGGGTGAGTCGGTTGTTGCGAGCCCATTGCTCTATCGCGGAGATGTCCTCTCTGATCCTCCCAAGCGCGTATTCGAGATCGGCAGGAGAGAAGTCCAGGTAGATCTGCAGATCGTCCGCGTAGAGTAGATGTCGGCTGTGGCGAATCACTGTCCTCAGGTCATTAATAAATAGAGCAAAAAGCAGGGGGCCGATAACGGAGCCCTGAGGAACGCCTGCTTGGATAAGACTCCAAGAAGAGAAGCCGTCGTGACCGCGGACGCGCTGGGACCTGCCAGAGAGGTAAGACTCGAACCAGCGAAGGACGGGGCGGGAGATGTGGAAGTGCGGAAGCTTACGCAGAAGCAGCTCGTGGCTGACGGAGTCGAAGGCCTTCGAGAAGTCGAATAGGATGAGGAGGGTGACCTTTCTCTGATCAACGGCCCGTCTAACGTCGTCCGCCAGCTTGACGAGCGCACTCTGTGTGCTGTAACCGCAGCGGAAGCCGGATTGGAGAGGATCGAGGAGATGGAGAGAGGAGAGATGGAAAGAGAGCTGATTGAAAACGATGCGCTCGAGGATCTTGGAGAGAAAACAGAGGAGAGAAATAGGGTGGTAGTCGGAAGGAGAGGAGGGAGTTTTGACCTTGGGAAGAGGGATAATGTGGGAGCGCTTCCAAGAGGAAGGAAAAGTGGAGGAGTTCAATGATAAGTTCAGGAGATCGAGGATAATATGGAAGATGAAGGGGTGACAATCAAGAATGAAGCGGCGACTCAAGTTGTCAGGACCTGCGGCATTAGAGGAGCATCTGCTGAGCGCCCTATGGAGGACAATGGGCGTGATATGTAGAAAGTAAAATGAAGAGGGATCGGATAAGGAGATAGATGAAGATGGGGAAGAGCTAAGAGGAGAGAGAGGGACCGACAGAGGGGAGGAGGCAAGAGGATGAGGGGAGAGAGGAGAGAGATGAGCGGAGCAGAAAAAGGAGTTGAGTTGGTCGAGAGAGAGGTCAAGTGTCGAAGAGGAGGAGCGAGATTTGGCAAGACCCAGTGATCGTAGCTCAGACCACAGCCGAGCGGGCGATGCTGCAGAATCCAAGCGTCGACCGAGATAGCCACTTCTGGCAGTGTCCAGAAGGATATTCACCCTGTTACGCAGGGATCGGAAGGTGGCCAACCTAGCAAGAGTGGGACACCGACGAAGAGCTCTCCTGGCCGAGTCCCTTTCGTTCATGAGTTCGCGAATGTTCCTGTCAATCCAAGGAGCTGGAGGCCTCCTAGCGCGAAAGGTGCGGAGTGGAGCAACGGCGTCGAGAGCGGTCTGAAGAAGGGCAGTGAAGGCATCAACCTTGTCGTCCAATGCAGTGGACTGGTGAAGGGAATCCCAGTCAAGGGAGACAAGACAATGAGAGAGCGTCTCAAGGTTGATACCAGAGAGATTGCGAGCAGAGATGACGCGAGGCGCAAGTCTGTTAAAGTTACAGTTGAGGGTTACCTCGATGAGGTCGTGGCAAGACAGGAAGGAAAGGGCGTGTTGATGGTGAGACAACGCGAAGGACTGATTGCTGACTAAGCAGTGGTCTATGCGGGAGTGAGATGTAGCGGTATGGTGGGTGTCGGAGAACGGAATAATGTGCAGACGATTGCTCTGACAGAAGTCGCGTAGGGAGGCGGCGTCATGAGACTGGCGGTTTAAGTCAATGTTAAAGTCGCCTATTACGACCGCCGCTGGGAAGGAGGGGAGAAGTCCCTCGAACTCCTGCTGAAAAGTGACTAGATAACCCAGCTTGGGTGGCCGATAGACGACAGCCAAAAGGAACGGCCTCTGACCAGCTGCAGAGATGCGCACGATCATGTACTCGGGTTGGCCGCAGTAGCGCGCGGGCGAGGTAGCAAGCACGCTCGCGGACAGCCCGTCGCACACGTAGACACCAATACCCCCTCCCCCCCGACCCACACGGTCAACCCGCAAGAGCGAGTAACCAGGGAGGCGAGCCAGATTGTCAGTAGCAGGGGGCTTAAGCTACGTCTCGGACATAGCGATGATGTCGAAGCGGTTGCGAGAAAAATAGTCGCGAAACTCGATGAAATGGGGGAGGAGGGATTGGCAGTTGACATGGCAGAGACGGAGGAACCCAGCAGCAGCAGAGTCGACAATCGAGGTGCGTCAGGTCCTACGCGCGGACGAGGGCGGGACGACAGCCGCACAGCCGGCCCCAGGCGCGCCACCGGACGCCGCCGAGGGCACACGAGGCTGACAGCCGGCGCCCGCGGAAGGCGAGGCGCCGAGGACGAGGTCGCCAAAGTGGAGGCGGCAGAAGAAGTCGACGAACCTCCGGGGTCCCCGGCGGCAGCGGGGGGCGGAGGGCCGGCTGTGAGGCTGTCGAGATGTCCAAGATGGCGAACTCTGATGGGTGATGTGTCCGAGTGTCGCCGGATGAATACAAGGCCGTTGCGGATCCAGGCGCGGTGCAGCCTACCGCCGCGCACTGCACGCCTAGCCTCGCCGAAGATAGTCCTCGCTGACGATGTGAGTCTCTCGTTGACGTCAACTCGAGAGCTCAGCCGACACCTCGGCACCCTCGAGGACGCCCTTGGCTCTCTTTCCGTCTATCCATCGGTTTCGCGCCTCACTGGAGGACAGCCTGACGATGATCGGTCGCGGTCGGTTCCCCTTGGATGGAATACGAGTGGCAGAAATCAGATCGGGAGAGGCCTCTATCCCGAGTGCGGAAGCCACGCCAATCGCGACGGCGCGAGAGTCCTCGGAAGGGAGCTCTTTAACGCCAAACAAGATGAGCTCATTGTTTAGTTTGGCGCGCTCGAGCGCCTCCAGACGCTCCTCGAAGTCGCCAGGTGACATGCCCGGGCCGCCGGAAGGTCGCGCCTCCAGGGCGCGAACACGGGCATCCAGAGCAGCCTGCCCCGCATCGACCCGGCACACAGATGCCGCCAACTCCTCAGTTCTGGCCTCGATGGTACCGAGAGACTGTTGGACGCCTCTCTCGAGGGAAGCCAGCTGCGTCCTCATGGCGGGAAGCTCTCGCAGCTGATCCCTCATGGCCGGAAGATCCTGCAGACTGCGCTCAATGCCCTCCACCTTGGCCAGCACAGTGGCGATAAGATCCCTGAGATCCGAGGGAGGAAGAGCAGATGACGTGGCTCCGCCACTCGCAGGCATCGGGCCACGGAAATCAGACAGGCCCCCAACGAGACCCAAATCACGGCAAGCAGGGCATGGAAGCACCTGGGAATCGGACCGCGACGCACGATCCAGCAGGCTTGACGCACACACTTCATGATAGATGTGCTTGGGATTTCGGTCGCAGCACAAGGCATCAGTGATGGAGATATAGCGCTTACAAACCGTGCACGCAAGCGTCATGGCGACGAAGGATAAGCTGATTGGCTGGAAAGAGAGGCTGACTGACCAGTGAGAGAAACCGATTGGCTGGCGACTTACGAACGTACTCGAGCTCGGCGCGTGCAGCGGTCCGCAAATCAGCATGCACGAACAGACTCGTCCGGATGACGGCGCGCGCGACCACCGGTGAAAGTGAGGTTATGCCGTAGCAGTAGATTAAAAACCGTGAAAGGAGAGCGAAAACGGCGGAGGTACTCTCACCCAGGAGGCAGGCGCCAAGCAAAAAAGCTCTTGACAGGAGAGACTTGTAACAAGCAGCCCCGGAGGGCAAAAAGCGGCAGCAAAGCTTCGAAAGCGACAGAGCAGAAAAGGCACGTCAAAGCGATACTCACACACACAAGAGAGAGAGAGAGAGAGAGAGAGAGAGAGAGAGAGAGAGAGAGAGAGAATGAATGAATGAATGAATAAATAAGCTTTTATTGCTGCCCTAGGGCTAGCCCTCTAAGGGTAGGTAAGTACAGAGTAGGTACAAGAAGAGGTACAGATGCACTCATACTAACTGATAACAAAAATGAAAATAAAAAGTAATACATGCGGAAGAATATCACTGACAGGCGAATTTACAACTAATAACAAAATAAAATAAAAATAAAAATAAAAATAAAAGTAACAGAGAAAGAATATATTATAAACAAAAAAAAAAAAAGATGCAAACAGAGGACATTATCCAGGCGCAAGCTAACATAATATAAAATAAAGTAAGTGATGTGAAAATAAAGTGAGCAAGCAGTAAGATAATAATATGTACGGAAAAGTAGGAGCAAAAATGAAAATATGAGTATGCGTATACATGTATATATGCGTAATTATTAGGAGTATAAATAAGTTTCCGCTCTTTCACAAAAAATGGCGCCACTAGTATGTTATGGTTGAAATTTTCTGTTGTAAAACGTTATATCGTAAGGTTGGACATCTGGCAACAATAACCTTAAAATATTAGTGATTTTGTATCAGCATCATATATCTTTTTTCGTGCGAATATGTCGAGTTTTGAGCCGAATAAGCGTCATTTGCGGGAGCTTTTGATTTACTTCTTTAATTTGAAGAAATCTGCAGCCGAGGCGCATCGATTGCTTGTAGAAGCATATAGTGAGGCTGCCTTAAGTGAGAGAAGTTGCCATGAGTGGTTCCACAAGTTTAAGAACGGTGAATTTGACGTCGAAGACAAAGAACGTAGCGGAAGGCCGAAAGTGTACGAAGACGCGAAATTGGAAACATTATTAGATGAAGATTCGTGCCAAACGCAAGAAGCACTTGTACTTACATTAGGAGTGACTCAACCAGCAATTTCACATCGCTTAAAATCATTGGGAATGATTCAAAAACAAGGAAACTGGGTTCCATATGAACTGAAGCCGAGAAACGTTGAACGCCGATTTTTCACATGTGAAATGCTGCTTGCCAGGCATAAACAAAAGGGTTTTTTGCATCGTATAGTCACTGGTGATGAAAAATGGATCCACTACGATAACCCAAAGAAGAAGAAATCATGGGGATCACCTGGCCATGCTTCAATATCGACAGCCAAGCCGAACATTCATGGAAAAAAGCTCATGTTGTGTATTTGGTGGGATCAGCTTGGTGTCATGTATTATGAGTTGCTCAAACCGAATGAAACCATTACTGGGGCTCTCTACCGAACACAATTGATGAGATTGAGCCGAGTACACAAGGAAAAACGTGCCCATTACTACTCCAGACACGACAAAGTTATTCTTCTGCATGATAATGCTCGTCCACATATTGCGGCGCCGGTCAAAACCTACCTGGAAACACTCAATTGGGAAGTTTTACCCCACCCGCCGTATTCATCAGACATTGCTCCTTCTGACTACTACCTGTTTCGATCGATGGCGCATGGCCTGTCTGAGCAACACTTCACATCATATGAAGATACAAAAAATTGGGTCGATTTGTGGATAGCTTCAAATGATGAAGCATTTTTCCGACGCGGTATCCGTATGCTGTCAGAAAGATGGGAAAAAGTAGTGGATAGCGATGGACAATACTTTGAATAAAATATTAGGCACCGTTCTTTCACAATAAATGCCCAATTTTTGATAAAAAATGGCGGAAACTTATTTATACTCTTAATAAAATAACATAACATAGACATAGAAGATTTAGCAAAAAGAGCGATAGAGAAAAAAAAATAAAGAAAAGATGAGCGAGAACAGATACATACATGTATAAGAATATATTCTAAGGAAGGAAAATGTAAATAAATAATTTATCCCAGGGGCTGAGGAGCCGCTCGTTGCTGTAAAAAGCGGAAAAGATCCCGCTTGAAAGAGTCGAGCAAATCAGCGCCACGTATACGGGTAGGAAGAGAGTTCCAGAAGATGAGTGCTGGTGCGGTAAAGGAACGCTGGAAGATAGAGGTGCGACAAGTAGGTACGCCGAGAACCAGAGGAGAGGCTCTTGTGGTAGCCCTGGGCTTGTGACACGGCAATAACTTACAGGCAAGATAGGAAGGTATGCCGGTGTGAAGGAGAAAGATAAAGCAGCCGAGAAGATAAGATCTTCTGTCGTCCGCTTGTAGCCAGCCTAGCTGAGAGTAATAAGGAGAGAGTGGGTGCCGATAGCGCACATCCCGATAGCCCACCAACCAATCATATTGACTTATCTAACCCAACCTACGGAAAATCTCTAGGCATCTATTATTGTGAGTGGTTTGTGTGCTATCGGGATGTGTGCTATCGGGACCCACCCATAAGGAGAGACGTGGTCATCCCAGCGGAGGTCATAGATGAAACGCACGCAGGCGTTCATCAGCTGCCTGAGTTTAATGCAAAACTGTCCCTTGATGTCGGTCATGACAACAAAGCAGTAATCGAAGTAGAGAAAAATCAGAGAGGACACAAGGCAAGCACGCAGAAAACGCGACAGGCAGTGTTTGTAATACTTTAGACGCAACAAGACGCCGTTTACTCGCTGAGACACGGATTTAACTTGCGCGTTCCAATTAAGCGTGCTGGTAAGGGTCAGACCAAAATTGACCACCTGATCGGTGACCTCGATAGAAATACCGTCGAGCTCGAGAGCAATATCGTTGTTCGCTTGGATGGTATTAATATAGCGAGCACTACCCAGAAGTATAGCCTTGGTTTTCCCAGCGTTCAAGGTCAGGCGATTTGCACGAGCCCATCGCTCAATCGCCGAGATATTCTCCCTGATCCTTCCCACCGCCTGCTCAAGGTCCGCTGGATGAAAGTCGAGGTAGATCTGCAGATTGTCCGCATACAGAAGATGTTGACTGCAGCGAACGACTGTCCGCAGATCGTCAATAAAGAGGGCGAAGAGCAAGGGACCAAGGACGGAATCTTGAGGGACGCCAGCTTGGATAAAAGACCAGGAGGAAAAGCTGTCAAGACCGCGGACGCGCTGAGACCTACAGGATAGGACTCGAACCAGCAAAGGAGGGGATGAGAGATGCCAAAGAGCGGAAGCTTACGCAAGAGCAACTCGTGACTGTCAGAGTCGAAAGTCTTTGAAAAATCGAATAAGATGAGAAAAGTGACCTTCCTGTGATCGACAGCCTGCCTAATGTCATCCGCCAGCTTCACGAATGCCATTTGCGTGCTGCATCCGTGACGAAAACCGGACTGGAGAGGATCGAGGAGATGGAAATAGGACAGGTCGGAGGACAGTTGGTCGAAAACGATGCGCTCGAGGACCTTGGAAAGGAAGCAGAGAAGAGAGATGGGACGATGGTCGGAAGGAGAGGAGGGAGACTTGACCTTGGGAAGAGGGATGATGTGGGAGCGCTTCCACGGAGAAGGAAAGGTAGAGGAGTTCAATGATAGGTTAAGGAGTTCGAGGATAAGGTGAAACGTGACAGGAAATTTGTCGAGAATGAAAGGCCGACCAAGGTTGTCAGGTCCAGCAACGTTGGACGAGCGCCGAGTGAGCGCCTTGTGAAGGACGTCGGGAGTAATGTGGAGAAAGTAGAAGGAAGACGGATCAGATAGCGTGGCCGATGGAGAAGGACAAGGGGTAGGCAGCGGGGAAGGAAGGGGTGGGCGAGAGAGGAAAGAAAGATGAGCAGTGAAGAAGAAGGTGTTGAGTTGGCCAAGAGAGTGGTCAGGGGGCAAAGTGGAGGACTGTGATTTGGCTAGGCCCAGTGATCGGAGCTCAGACCACAAACGCGCAGGAAAGGGTGCAGTGTTAAGGCGCCGACTGAGGTAGTCATTTCTGGCAGCATCCAAAAGAACATTTACTCGATTACGTAAGAGACGAAAAGCTGACAGATTGGCAGGAGAAGGACACCGGCGGTATGCTCTCCTGGCCGAGTCTCTGTCACGCATGATGAGATGGATGCTTCGGTCGATCCAGGGTGCGGGAGGTCTTCTGGCACGGATAGAGCGAATCGGAGCCAGAGTATCAAGAGCCAGATTAAGAGACTCGGTGAGAATCGCGACCTTGTCGTCTAATTCATTGGATAGGTAGAAAGAGGTCCAATCAAGCGAGGTCAGAAAGTGCAGTGTCTCGGGATTGAGGTTGGAGAAATCGCACATAGAAAAAGTACAAGGCGGATTTCGGTTGAAATGTCAGTCAAGGGTTACCCCGATGAGATCGTGGCAAGAGAGAAAGGAGACAGCGTGTTGGTGGTGCGACAGCACAAAAGACCGGTTACTGACAAAGCAGTGGTTTATCCGAGAGTACGACGTGCCGGTGTGATGAGTGTCGGTGAACGGAACGATGTAAAGATCGTTGCTCTCGCAGTAATCATTTAGTGAGGTAACGTCAAAGGTTAATTTGTTAAGGTCAGTGTTAAAATCGCCGATCACGACCGCAGCAGGGAAGGAAGGAAGAAGCCTTTTGAATTCGCTCTGAAAATTAACAAGGTATCCCAGTTTTAGTGGACGGTACACAACTGATAAGAGAAACGGCCTCTGCCCGACGGCAGAGATGCGCACGAGTATGTACTCGGGTTGACATCCTACTGAGGACAGGACGCACGTGACGCAGCTACGGAAGAGGGTACCAGAGTCCCAGCGCTCGACAAGGCATCAGGGGGCATGGGGCCGACCATGAGACTGACAAGATGCTCACGGTGGCGGACACGCACAGGCGGGGTATCAGAGTGTCGTTTTATGTATATGAGGCCGTTGCAAACCAAGGCGCGATGCAGTTTGCATTCTCGGACGGTCGTTTTCGCCTCGTTGAAGAGCGATCTTGCGGACGAAGAGAGTCTCTCATTTATGTCAATCCTGGAACCGGCAAACTCCGCAGACACCTCCACGCCCTCCAGGACACCTTTGGACCTCTTCCCATTGATCCATTAGTTGCGGGCATCATTCGAAGACAGCTTAACAATGATTGGCCTCGGGCGATCGCTCCTCGACGGAATGCGTTTGCAGACAGGATCTCGCCGGGAAGTACAGCAACTTCCAGCGCCGAGGCGACCCCGGTCGCAACGGCTTGAGTGTCCTTAGTAGGATGTTCCCTCACTCCGAAAAGGATGAACTCAGAGCTGAGCTTAGCACGTTCAAGCGCATCAAGTCACTCCTCAAGGTCACCCGCAGAAGCGCCACCGCCCGAAGGCCGCGCCTTCAAGGCGCGGACACGGGCATCCAGGTCAGACTGCCCAGCGTCGAGTCGACGCACCGCGGACGCCAATTCCTCGGTTTTGGCCCCAATAGCGCCCAGAAACTGCTGAACACTGAGCTCCAGCGAGGTAAGCTGCGCCTTCATCACTGGGAGATCCAGCAGCTACTCTTTCAGCGCAGGAAGATCTTGTAAGCTACGCTCGATGCCTTCAATCTTGGCCAGAACAGTGGCAAGAAGGTCCTTGACTGGATCAGACTGAGCAGCGGAAGTTGGAGCACTTGACGCCGAAATACCACCCACCGACACAGGACCCCGAGAATCGGATAGTCTTCCGGGAAGACTCTGAGCTCGACAGGTGGGACAGGAGAGCACTGTAGAATCAGAAAACTCCGATGTAGCGCCCAGTTGGTTGTAAGCGCAATCCTCATGGAAAATGTGCTGTGTTTGGATTGCGATCACAGCAGAGAGCGTTGGTCGCAGAGATAAAGCGCTTGCAGATAGCACAGGCTAGAGGCGGCATGGTTAGACAGACGACCTGATTGACCAGCGACTCACGAACAGACCCAGGCTCGGCGAAGCGATCAGCACTCGAACAGACTCGGTCGGCAACACGAGCACGGAGCGACGGCGTGACAGGCAGAGGTTAGGCCGAAGAGACGACACAGTAAAATCGCAAAAAGAAAGCAGAAGCGGCTCAACTACACCCACCTGAGAGACAGATGTCGAGCAGGAAAAGCCCTCGACAAGACTATCTGCAACAAGCGGCCCCGCAGGGCAAAAAGCAGCAGCAAAGCACGAAAGAATAGAAGAGCAAGTTAAGGCACCTCTGTGCAATACTCACCGAGCAGAGAGAGAGAGAGAGAGAGAGAGAGAGAGAAAGTTTCAATAGGAATGTGCTGTCCATGTACTTATGTCAGTCATTTGAGCGCAAGAGTCGCCTCACGGAAACACCCGCCTGTAACAGTGAATCGCGCCGCCCCTGTCTACCACTTGTCCGGCTCGTCATACGTTAACTAATTCTTCTTGTAACTTGAAAACTAAGCTCCGGACAAATTTTTGCAAAAGGAAAAATTGTCTCAGAATTTGATTACGAATATGCCAGCTTTGGGACCAATATGTTATTTTTAATCACTCTATACTCGTATACACATACACGCACACGTACACACGCGAGAGGCAAGAGGATTCACGTAAATCAAGCACCCCAAATGTGAGAGGCAAGAGGACTTATTTAAATCAAGTACCCCAAATGTGAGAGGCAAGGGAACTTACGTAAATCAAGCACCCTGAATGTAAGAAGCAAGCGGACTCACTTAAATCAAATACCCTGAATGTGAGAAGCAAAGGGGTTCATGTAAATCCCGAATGTGAAAGGCAAGGGAACCCATGTAAATCAAGAACCTCGAATGTGAAAGGCAAGGGGACTTACGTAAATCAAGTATTTCAAACGTAAGAGTGACTAATATAGATCAACTACCTCAAAAAAGGAGCGTGGGGGTCTTTTTAGCAATTTAAAATAATGTACAATATTGTTTCATTCCATTTTGTTTCAATGTCAAAAAGATAAAAGATAAAAAATAAAATAAATCATTAAAAAAATAGACAGATGCAGAGATCTGTTGTTGTAAATAGTCCGGATTAAATCTTCGAACGCCTGTAAATAGTTCCACGAATTGTCTGTCCGTTTTTCATCCGTTGTTTTTCCGCCTGCTATTATTTTCTGTTACATTGCGTTTACTATTTTCTTTCTTTTATATCACGCTTATTAATTTCTTAATTTTTTATGTATTACGTCATCATTTTTCTTCATCTATTGTTTCTTTTGATTTATGTTACAATAAATCTCACATATTCTTGTTAACTCAAAACATCGAGTACGTAATTAATTCTCTCTCTGCAATTTCTTGCGCTCTCACCGCCGTTACCATCGCCTGTGCGCAAAGCGGGATCGTTTCAAATTTCTGTATATGTATTATCACAGCCTTTTTCAATCGTGTAAAACAGTCGATTGATTTATTGCAAAACACTGAAATTGTTTTTAGTGTTGTTTTTCGACGAACCAGTCCAAGTATTGTGAGTACTGTTCTATCAAATAATTTTTCAATTAACATATAAACCGCACGTTTTCCTCCGAATCCGCAATAAGCAACATGCTTTATATTAACGTGATTATAAAAACGTTAATTACAAAAATAATTATATAATTATGAAATTAAAATTAATAGCAAAATGAGCTTACATACCATTTTTTTATCCAGTAACATTTTTTTCAAAATTTTCTAATGCTTTAATACTTTTAATTTGCAAAGTAAACATATCTTCTTTTTTGTTCTTATTAGTAGGGTTTGCTGAAATTTGATTATTTAAGAATTGAAACTGTTGTTGGTTTTGAATAAGATCAAGTATGTCATTTATTTGGGATAACATTAATATTCACTACGTGGTTACGTATATCAAAATTTATAAAAAAAAAAAATTTTACACATCTTGATGGTTTAATTTGCATATATTTAACGACGCAATGTGATACTAATTAACTGTTTATTACGGAAAATGTCTAGGGGTGATTTGTAAGGTGAGTCTGTAATACGCTTGTGTTGTGGCAACGCTTGGGGATCGATTGTATACTCTGAGCCGGATGGAGAATGTCGTATCTACACGTACACAAATTGCTTAGAAACGTTCCAACTGCCGTAACAATTACGGAACAAAAAAAATGTGTGTGTGTTAATGAGCGATCCTTGCGATAGTTCTTGCAGTCTACAAAAATCTCACCACTTCGCCGTCAGCAAATCTCACCACTTCGCCGTCAGCAAAATTACAAATATTATTAGAGGTGGTAACAGATCCCTTTTCCATCGTAAATTTCAAATATTTTTAGACGAAGTTAATGCTAGTTATCCAGATCTGTTAATGAATTCCGAAATCAGATGGCTAAATGCAGGAAAATGTTTGCAACGTTTTTTTGCGCTTCGGAAAGAAATTCCAGACTTTTTGGAACGTTATGTTCTAAAAAACTTATTAGAGTTGCAAAATAAATTCAAAAGTACCGATTTTTCAAAAAAATTAACTTTTTTAACACATATGACTAATCATTTAAATATTTTAAATTTACAACTTCAACAAAAATGCTATCAAACCATTTCTGATTTAATAAGCAATATTAATGGATTTCGCAATAAAATAAATCTATTTTTAATTGTAATATCTAAAAACGAATTACACCATTTTCCTTGTTGTAAAGAAATTATAAAAGATCTAGATGAATTGGAAGAAGTCGACGAAAAATCGGATTTTAGTATAGTTTTGGAAACATTGAAATATATTGCTGATCAATTCGAAATTTGCTTCAAAGATTTCGATGTAATAAAAGAAGAATTACGTATCTTCAATAATCCCATGAAAGTCAAAATTCATGACCAAATAAAATATAGACAAGAATTATGTGATTTACAAGTAGATGAATTTATGATTTCCAGGACTGAAGTAGGATTAGAATTTTTTAAGATCTTATCAAAAGATAAATATCCAAATCTTAGAGACCTTGGACTTAGAATTTGTTCTATGTTCGGATCTACATATAACTGTGAAAGTGCATTTTCAATCATAAAACATATTAAGTCTTTGAGGCGTACTTCACTAACAGATTCATCATTGATACATTCAATGCGAATTGCTGTTACTCCGATAAATATTAATATCTCAGCTCTTGTAGGAAATGCAAAAGATTCGCAAGTGTCACATTGACGTTAGAAATATAATTATTCATTTTGTACTTTTTCCTTTTTTTATTTTTAAGAAATAAGTAATACAATTACAAATTTAAGAAAACAAATAATAAAAGAATAATAAAAGAAACATAAAAATTAAATAAAAAATATAAAAATATAATTTAATATAATACAAATAATAAATTAAAAAGTTTAAAAAAATAATAAAAAATAAAAATGTTAAAAAAAAAAGAAAAAGAGAACTAGCACCAGCCATGTCCACGTCGTTGATTCTAGGCAAGACAGAGAGCGGGATTTCTATTTTAAACCGAAACTTCAAACTGACATAACTTATATATGTAAAATAATTTTGTTATATCGTACATTGTTATACTTGTTTAAAAATATATTAGAACTTTTTATTAAAAACTTTTATTAAAAAACGCACTTTACTGTTTAAAAATTATGTCTTTTTATTCTTTAACATGTATTATTTTTCTAAGTGATCACTGTTTTTACAATAAACTTAATTCAAACTATTTAATACTATTTTGAAATAATACTATTTGAAATAATACTTTTGAATAAGTCTCTGTTAGTTTATGAAATAAGAAGAGGTAGCCATTTATGGAGACACCCTGTATAATAGCTATCACAATTTTGAAAACAATGATATTAAAAATATAACGGATTGCAATTTTTAGCATGTTTATTTTTTAATTTCGGTAGCATCGAGAAATAAACAACTATCTGATCCCATTTAGATTAGGATTATTAATCTAATCATTAATTTTTTTGGCACAATTTCTCTAAATTGATATAAAGTACATTTTGAGAGAAATTAAACTTGACAGAAACAACTGCAATTGTTGTTAAGAATAAAAAATTAATTTTTAAATCTTTATTTGATGTTCTCTTGTTAATGTGTCTTCGGACAAATTACAAATTTGCTTACGCCGGCCCTGAGAGCGCGCGTTATGAAGAGTAGAAAGCAGTCAAGAGAGGGGGTAACTTCAGGCGGGGAACGCTTACCTACGAGATCTTGGTAGGGAAACAGTCACGTGACCGATTGGAAGGCTCTGGCTTATGACTTCAAGTCGCACCGCTTTGATTGCTATGCGCAAAAATATGCCTGTGTAGACCTTGAATCGCATGCGATTCTTGTATTTTCTTTCTTTAATGTACAATAAAATGTCCAGCAAAAATCGATGTTGGTGAAGGATATCGTTTGTTGCACATACGCGTAAAATAGGGAGATTTTCCATTTTAGACAATGAATCAAAAGCAACGTATACACGAACATATAATTTTCACTTAACTCTTCCCACACAGAACAAAATATGCAATAGATATTTAATGGATATCTACATATCTATGAAACACGCGTATCTGTTATAGATATCTAGTAGGTGTGTAATGAATTGCCCATATATCCTTATCCATCGAATATCTACAGAAAATATCCGTCTGGATATGTGGACAACACGTGGATATCCAATGGATATTCTTTATAGTTACTCGGTGGAGTCGGTACATATCCACCGAATGTTTACGGAAGATATTCCAGGGAGTACAGACTCCCCTCTTGGAAACAGAGGGGACGACTTCTTCAACGCCGCCTGGCTCTGGACCCGGAGACAGTGAACTAAAATGGGTCACGTGACCAATAGTGGGGAGTAGCCGCCATATAGAAATCTATGCGCGCGCGCGCACATAGCTATATGCATATAGCATATACTAAAACCTAAATTCTTGAGTGATTGTATTAAATTTTGTTGTTATTAATATTATTTAAATTGCATTGAGAAACACCCTATACAAAAGTGTTCAGACTTAATAAGGAGCCAGAAAACACTTTTGTAAGTTATTTTTCTGCACAATTTTAAATAATGAAAATAATAACAGAAATTATTAACATCACTCAAGAATGTACAACATTAACATATTTTTCTTTGTATACCCCGTTGATTGGGTATATTAAAAAAATGCAATGCAACATATTTTCCCGTCCCACTTAGCAGACTGCGGACTGTCGGATATAGAAATATTAAATATCCGGTGTGGTTAAAAAATATGATGCAAAGCACTTTAAGTGCACCACGGCATCAATCTCATACATCACCATTCACGCATAACAAAAAATAATTAATACAAATAATGTTTAACATACATTGACATACGTACATACATACATACATACATACATTGAACAATACTTAACAATTAATATCAAATCTTATACATCACCATTCACGTATAACAAAAAATAATTAATACAAATAAAACATATACATGACATACATCGACATACATACATACATACAATAACATACATTGAACAATATTTGACAATGCATTAAAAAAAAAAAAAATATATATATATATATATATATATATATATATGCATACATACACACACATACAACTTAAAAATACTTTACAATACATTTAAAAACATACATACTATTTTTCACTCATAAAACAAATATAATATTTTGATACAACGCAATTCATTGCAGGGTAATCTAACTCCACCGAGGAAGATATTCTCAGTTCGAATAATACCTCACCTCTTAGGGCAAAAGTAGATTTTCATCATACACACTCCTAAATTTTTTCTCAGATGCGACTTGTCTCTCTTTCGATAAGACGCCGATCTTTCTTCTGATCTCATCTCCACCTCCTCCGACCTGAAGGCATGTCTTCCTTTTGAGAAAACATGACTTCTTCAGGACAGATGATCCAGAATAGAAGAATCCTACCTACACCATTCATTAAACTGTCCATTCACACTTCACACTTACAGTAACAATCTTTTATACATAATACATTATTTTTTTTTTTTTTACCTAAATGTCTCTTCTTTAATATATATTTTTTTTTATACTTATATATTTCGCGCGCTTTCCTTATTTCCATAATACCCTTGACATGTAATTCAGAATCCAAATCGTTGTTTGATATCAATGAATTTTTTTTTTACATCACCATATTAATGTTTTAATTGAAATTACGCGTACTGTGACTTTAAATATATTATAATGATGCTCTATACACATATGCCAATTTGTATCTACATTCCAAGTTTCAAAATGCTCTAATAATACTTTTAAAATATTACGACGATGAGATCGCGTGTCTAACAATTTAATAATCCTTCTTACTATTTGTTTTGCAAATACTGAAAATTCATTACTTTTTAAACTATCATTACATTCTTCACAATAATTAAGTTCTTTGACAATGACGGTAATAACTTCATCTAAATAATTTGGTAAAAATTCCGTACTTGATTCTTCGCTAACAACAACAGTAGTAAACATTTCATGTGGTTCGTTATCATCACTAACTTCAACATTTGAAAGATTATCTTCCAAATACTCTTCCAGGGAAAATAACATAAAGGAATCTTGGCTAGCTTCACAATTACCGCCAACAATAGATACCGATTTCATGTTACTCACTAGAAGTGTAATGAAAGAATCTTCAAATTGTTTAGGTGTTGGATTTGTATTACGAACCGCATGACTTCTAATTTGACCGAAAAAGTTCTCAATTGGATCCTGATTACAATAACGCGTTTTAAAAGATGTAAATTCGTACTTAGAATGAATTATTTTCCAAATTTTTTCGAAACCGTCTATAGTTAATAACTAATTTTTTAAACTAGGCACTGATTTTATAAGTTCGCGTGTTACTTTGTCAACGTAAGACAAATTTCTGAGCATACCTTTTGCATTCGTCCAAAACACATGATGTACACTGTCCTCTACCACTGGAGATCGCAAATCGTTGTCTTTTACCTCACTACTGTTCACGGAGTCAAATAAATCATTAAAAAAATTCACTACCTCTGCTGTTGCGATTCCTTCTTCCATATCAATTTTTACCTCATTATTATCAATCTGCACGGCACCTACAAAAAACAAATTATTGATGTGAACAGATTCATCTTATTATGATGTTTAAGATATACGAGGTGTGTTCAAAAAGTATCGCGAATTTTGAATTTTCGCGGGTTACGTATATTCGAATTTCGATCTTTTTGTGGAGTTATGTTGGTACTCATGTCTCTCACTTATGCCGACAAGCTCGGCCATTTTGAATGTTCACTTAATTGTTGACAGCTGCTTTGCTTGCACGTGTTTTGGATCGTCTTCGATTTTTACCTATTCAAAAAAATGGATCAAAGAACCTGTATCAAATTTTGTGTGAAAAACGAAATTAAGTGCGCGGATGCATTCCGAATGTTGACTGTGGCATACGGAGAAGCTACCTTGGACCGAAGCAACGTTTATCGGTGGTACAAAATGTTCTCAGAAGGCCGAGAAGATGTGAACGACGAAGAGCGTGCCGGACGCCCGAGCACTTCAACAACAGACGAAAAAATTAATGAAGTGGAGAAAATGGTATTGGCCAATCGTCGAATCACCGTTAGAGAAGTTGCTGAGGACCTAAACATATCGATTGGCTCGTGCCATTCGATTTTTATCAATGATTTGGGCATGAGACGGGTCGCCGCGAAATTCGTACCAAAATTGCTCAATTGCGACCAAAAACAGCATCGCATGAACATTGCTAATGAGATGTTGGACTCTGTCCGCGACGACCCAAATTTGCTCCAGAGGGTCATAACTGGTGACGAATCGTGGGTTTATGGTTATGACGTGGAAACCAAAGCTCAATCATCTCAATGGAAGCTGCCGCACGAACCAAGACCGAAAAAAGCGCGCCAAGTTCGGTCGAATGTGAAAGTTTTGCTGACAGTTTTCTTCGATTGCAGGGGCGTGGTGCATCATGAGTTCTTGCCACAGGGTAGAACGGTCAATAAGGAATATTACCTGCAAGTTATGCGCAATTTGCGCGAAGCAATCCGCCAGAAACGCCCGGATTTGTGGAAGAACAAAAATTGGCTTTTGCACCACGATAACGCCCCTGCTCACACATCGTTGCTTGTGCGCGACTTTTTGGCCAAAAACAACACACTAATGATGCCGCAGCCACCGTATTCCCCAGATCTGGCCCCCTGTGACTTTTTCTTGTTCCCTAAACTGAAGAGGCCCATGAAAGGACGACGTTACGCTACGCTTGACGAGATAAAGACGGCATCGAAGGAGGAGCTGAACAAGATAAAAAAAAATGATTTTTTGAAGTGCTTCGAAGATTGGAAAAACCGTTGGCACAAGTGTATAATATCTCATGGGGATTACTTTGAAGGGGACAAAATAGATATTCATGAATAAATAAATAATTTTTGAAAAAACACAAAATTCGCGATACTTTTTGAACACACCTCGTATATCTATATTAAATAAAACTTACATCTTGATCTTGTAAGTGTCTCAATGCAGCTCGCAACCGTTCCACTCAGCACTTGCGTTGCATACTTAACACGCATTTTTTTAATTTTGTCCTCAATAATATGTTCTTGCGTTATTTTTTTTAACTGTGGACGTATTATATTTATCTTCTTATCTATTATCCATGCTGTCTTCACGATATCCCACGATGCTACACGTTGAAAACTGTTGCAGCTAATCGCTAGATCTTTGGTTAAGAAATTGTTTCTTATTCCTTTAATAAGATGAGGAGGATCGTATAAAGGAACAATCTCTACATTTCCAACTTCAAAAGTTTGAGCTGTAAATAATAATTTAAAAAATATATTTATACGTAATGTGCATAGAAATACCATTAATATAAATTATTTACCTTGTGTTCTTTTTTCTAAATTCCGTTTCATATCTGTTTGTAATAATAAGTGTTTAATAGCGGCTGTATTTGTAGCTCCTTGGTCACAGACTGTTGCAATTATGTGGAAACCTGCTTTGCTTATTTTATGTACGTGTTCTTTGATACATCTAATTAGTTGGGCTGTATTTGTCGTTTTCGAGCAAAAGTTGTAGGATATTGGCATTTTCCACCCCGTATTTAATCCACGCAACATAAATAGAAAAGCATGATCTGCGACTTTGCTTGTGCGATTGTTGCCCCAATCTTCATAGCCATATATAATATCCCTTCGCACATCGTACATGACATTAGATTGTATAGATACTTCGTCCCATATTAAGATACAAACTTTATCCTTAATTGTCATTTTTTTGGATATATTTTGCAAATGTCGCAAAATCAAAGAGTTTAATCCAGGAGCTAAAGGAATCTTTTGAAGTACCAACTGTAATGTTTGTATTGACGGGATGTGTTGAAAAACATTTCGTAAGCAATTATAGCCACGCTTTCCCATCGTTTTGTATAAAGTTAGAGCTAAAGCTTTTTCTTTATTTTCGTATCGACGTTCCTAGAATATATTGTAAAGTAAAAATATATGCATGAACACAAATATTAGAAAAATATTTGTCTTCTATAAATGTAATACACATTATACACATGCATAACATTTCTGCCAAATTGTGTTAACCAAAAATGTGTATATATCATGATTAGTATAATCTAATGCAATAAATGTATAAAATAACAAGAAGCATATTATTTCATGCAAAACCATACCAGAGGCAAAATACTGATTAATACATGAATGTACAACAACAAAAATTATTTCAAGCAGTATATGACATGAAAAAGTTTATTTCAATAAATAGATTAGCAAAAAGCATTCTATGAAAGTAAGACAAAATACAACATTACGTACAATTAACTAATCAAAAATAAGAATGTGTGTGTGTGTGTGTGTGTGGTGTGTATACACACATATATATATATATATTATATAAATAAAATTCCAAAGTTTCAGTTTTCGGTATATCTTTATATTAACAAATTATAATTAGCAATCAGATGTGGTTTCTTCTACACTAAAAATATTAATATTCGTGCATGCGTAGACAGAATTTTCTCAAAAAAATGTGCTGAAAAATCACGCAAAGAAATAAAAGGTTATAATTACATAATGGAATATTGTGTTAACATATTATAAAATTAAAATATTTCATATTTGTAATATTTATTTTTTCTAATTTTATCTCCACTCAAGCATGAATGTATTATTTGAACAAATTTCAAAGTTAATAAATTGTGCCAGCAAAAGGCATATCAAAATTTCATGCAAGGTATTATATAAGATGACGGAATATCACAAATATATAACAAAATTTGTTAACATGAAAACAGATTGACAATAGAAATCGAGCAGATACAAAACACCGATAGCAAGAAAAAAAAACCAAGTTACAGTTACAGTGAAACTCACTTCTTCTAGCATAACGGATTTCTGAATGTCGCCCATCCGTACCGTTTGCATTTCTTCCACAAAGTAATTATTACTTTTTTTGTTATCACATTTGTCATTCAATGATATTAATATTGATGGGACAAATGAGAACCTTGCTTTCCTAGAGGCATTGAGAGCCTTATTTTCCTAAAAATAAAAGCATAAATAAAAGAAATTTGTTGTATTATCAAATACAACAAATCTTCTTTTATTCTTTTTAAATACATTCTATATGTACAGAATCCTTCAAAATTCTGGAATATTACCTGAAATAATACTTACAATATACTTAGTATGTGATGTACTTAATGATAGATGAATCACTTAATTACATTGCTTACTAAATTGCTAAAGAAAAATTTATAAGCACATATAAGCATGCATGCAGTGTACTACAATAAATTTTATACATGTAAATAAACATGCCGGAATAAAATTTTCACTATTACAAGTATATACTAAAAAAATATAATTTGATTATATTATTGTATCTATTTTTATATTTCTTGCGGGGATAAATGGCTCCTACATATATATTCATAACGTTAAACATGTTATGAATATATAACAAATATACGAATACATTTAAAAAAAATATATTTATAAATATTTATCTAAAAATTATAAATTATAAATATATAAAGCAACTACTATATGTAAAATACTGTTATACATATATAAAGCACTACTTTAAGCATATATATTAAACAAATATATTATAAATAACATTTAAAAATAAAACTAATTTATATAAAAAGATATATATGTACGAAAAATACTACCTTTTTAACCTCTTGTATAACCCGGAAAAAAATTTTTTAATATATATGGGCAAATGTTATATCTAATCATATATTATTATATATTAATATAATATATAATTATAGATATAACATTTGCCCATATATATTAAAATAATTAATTATATATATTTCCTATTTAATTATATGCCCAGATAGTACAGAGAATTAAAAAAGAATTTAAGCTTATGCCATCAATTTAGAATTTATTTTGAGATACAAAAAAAAACAAAAAAAATTTTTGTTTGCATCTCAGAATAAATTCTGAATTGATATCAGAATTCTTTCTTTTTATTTCTTTTTAAATCTCTATGCTATCTGTGCATAATCATGTAAATAAAAAAATTTTTCCCAGGAATAACTTTTTATTAATTAATGAGCATACCTCTGGTGCATGAGAAAAATTACGAGAAATCATCTCAAAGAATGTTTTTTGAACGCCGGACAAATTCGCAGTAACATCTTTCCAAGTTCTGCGACGACGTATATCCTTTCCCTTTTCTTTAAATTTGGAAATGGTTTTGTTCCTTTTGGACAGCAGTTTTCTATAGCGTCGTACTTTGGCTCGAAGCTGGGTGATTCTTCTTGGAACAATGTCTTTAGTGATGTTCGTGTATTCTATTTTATTAATAAATTGTACTTCTTCGGCTGTTGACGTTGATGCTACTGGCACAAAATCAGAATTGTCTTCAACATCATCCAAAGGTTGCAATGTAGCAATAGTACCATTATCAGTAAAACTGATATTGGCACCATCTGCCACATTTGCATTTAAAAACAATATTGGCATTGCATTGTCTTTGAGACATCGCTTCTGCCCATATGGTTTTATCATCTCTTCGGGGAAATGTAAAGTACAAATTCTTAATTTAGCTGTAACATTTTTCGGTGCATCTGTAACATAAAAAATTGTTTAAATTTTTAAATACAAAAAAATATTTAACATAATTTATTCAAGCAATTACTTACTTATCAAGTTGTCTAATCCGATTGTTTTTAACCAAGCCTGCATTTTAATATGTTGGGTGGGAAGCTTATGACTCGGGACTCTTGCTGATGAAGTGCATCCCGGCACGCAACATTTCCACACCATTTTTGTTAACTGTAAGAAAATTTAATATATTTTATTAATAAACTAATCATGTAACCATTAACATGCAAAATATGCAACTTAAATATATATAAGTATATACTAATATTATTATTATATGTTAATTATAGATCTATTATAATTAAATTAGTTATAATTATAAAGATATAAAACAAATTATAAGTAGATATAACATAAATAGAAGATAAATATTTAGTTAAATATCAAAGAAAATAGTCAAAGAAAATAGAGATAAACTAGGTTAGATTGAGCACTAAATTAATATACTATTATTGCTTCTACTGTTATTATTATTGTTATTAGTACCCGTTAGTGATAAAAATGATAAATAATTAGATTGATAATTACCCTTGTTTTTATTGCCTGTTCTTGCTCACTCTCACTCACTTGGGTTTGTTTAGACTTGATGAGACTTGCTCAGTTGGCGCCAAAAAATAAGGAGATATTCTTTGGATTGGTGCCAAAAAATGATAGATAATTATATTGATAATTACCCTTGTTTTTATTGCTCGTTCTTGCTCACTCTCACTCACTTGGGTTTACTTTGACTTGCTGAGACTTGCTCGGTTGGCGTCAAAAAATAATGAGATATTCTTTGGGTTGGCGCGTACTCCCACTCCGTATCACGTGATCTATTTTAGTTCAACTACATCCGAGTCCAGAGACAGATGGCACTACTGTATACATGTCTCCTATCTAGAATAGGAGTTTGTACCCCCTGGGATATTTACGTGTTATCCACATATCCATGTCCATGGAATAACCAAGATATCCACGTATTGTGGAGGATATACACTAGATATCCACGTATTGTATTTATGTCCACCAAATAACAACGAAGGATATCCACGTGTTGTCCTCATATCTATGTCTATCGAGTAACTACGGAGGATATCCATTGGATATCCACGTGTTGTGCACATATCCATGTTCATCGTATAACAACCAAGAATATCCACTGAATATCCACGTGTTGTCCACATATTCATGTCTACCAAATTTTTTTGAGATTTTGATCCGCCATTTTAAATCGGTTACTTTGATTTTTAAAAATCTGTCTTCAAATTCGTAATCAGCGACTTAAACAACCCTCAGATACAAATTTGAAAACAATCAGTTCGATACTAATAAATGTGACAAAAGGTTAAAAAATATAAAAAATTTAATTTGCTCTACTTCAGCGAAAAAAAGTCGGACCATAGCATTCAAATATGTGTTAGAAAAGTTAAGAATAACACTTTAATGTGACATCCAGCTGGATGCTGAAAAAAATTGTTAGACGTTTTATAAATCGTGGAAAATGGCCAAAAATCTCATTTTTTTGCATTTTTAAATTAGAATATCTCAAAAACTTGACGTGATACGACATTTTTGCGGCAAAATTCGTAATCAATGCATCAAAATCTTTCAGAAATGACTTGTTTACTTTAAAGCCAAAAAGATTGTAAATTTTTGTCGAGTGTTATTTATATAATTTATATTACAAATATCTAAGGCTGAATAATCAAAGGGCTAGCGAAAGTGTTCGCGCGGGTATGGATTCCGATAGCACATGGGACCGATAGCACACCACCACTCACAGCGGTCAATGCCTAGATTTTTTCCGTTGGTCAGGTTAGATAAGTCATGATGATTGGTTGGTGAGCTATCGCACCATGCGCTATCGGATCCCGTCTGTTCGCGCGATATTCAAGATACAAGTTCCTTCCTGTTCAAATCAGTTTTACTTTAAATATAACTTTTTATTAATGATATCACAAGTGTACGATTGTTAGTGGTAGCGTATTAGGTTATTGTCCTGAAGATCTTAAGTTCGAATCCAGTCGACAGCGATACGTTTTTAAAAAATGTAAAATAATGTGTAATTGTAATTAGCTAAATTAGGAATCTTATATGCGAAACAGTAAATAACAGATTAAGCTATAATATTTGTTAAGAAACTAAAAAACGTTTTTTAATATTACCTTTATTTGTATATTAAGTAACACATATCCTGTAGTTATGTCATGGATGTTTGGTGGATACTCGTATATACGAGGTGTGATCAAAAAGTAAGGTGACTTTTTGAATTTCACGCGCTCTGTACACTCTAATTTCAAAATTTTTTTTTTGTGTTGGTACACTCGTCACGATCATATGTTCACAGTTTTGACTATATAGCATGTGTTGTTTTTATGTGAGAGGCATAAAGGTTAGACTCGTGTTTGCGTGCTCGGCGATTTTTTGCTGTTGAAAATAATGGAGCAGAGAGTTTGTATTAATTTTTGTGTAAAAAATGGTATTAAGTGTTCAAAAACTCTTGAAATGTTGACAGTGGCGTACGGTGAGTCAACTTGAAGCAAAAAAAATGTTTATAAACGGTATAAGTTATTCCAAGAGGGCCGAGAAAATGTTGACGATGAACCTCGCTCTGGACGCCCCAGCACGTCAAAAACCGACGAAAATGTTCAGGAAGTGAAAGAAATTGTGTTGAAAAATCGTCGAATCACAATTAGAGAAATAGCTGATGATCTTAACATATCGTTTGGCTCATGCCAATCAATTTTAACGGATGTTTTGGGTATGACACGTGTGTCAGCGAAATTTGTTCCAAAATTGCTTAATTTTGATCAGAAGCAGCGTCGCATGATGAACGAGTCAAGAACGAGTCATGAACGAAACCAAGACATGTTGAACGATGTCAATGATGATCTTGATCTGCTCAAAAGGGTTATAACTGGTGACGAAACATGGGTATATGGTTATGACGTCGAAAACAAAGCCCAATCATCCCAGTGGAAGAGCCCAGGAGAGCCAAGACCGAAAAAGACACGCCAAGTTCGTTTGAATGTGAAGGTTTTGCTCACAGTTTTCTTTGATTACCATGGCGTTGTGCATCAAGAATTCCTACCACAAGGTCGTACGGTAAACAAGGAGTATTACCTTGAGGTTATGCGGCGTTTGCGTGAATCAATAAGAAAAAAACGTCCGGAAGTGTGGAAAGAAAATTCATGGATTCTGCACCATGATAATGCACTTGCGCACACATCGTTACTAGTGAGTACTTTTTTGGCCAAAAACAATACTATCATCATGCCTCAGCCACCGTATTCACCAGACTTGGCCCCCTGCAACTTTTTCCTCTTCCCAAAATTGAAAAGGCCTATGAAAGGACGAAGATTTGCGACGATTGAGGAGATTAAGGCTGCATCGCTGGAGGAGCTCAAGGCAATACCCAAAAGTGCATTTCAGAAATGTTTTGACGACTGGAAAAAGCGCTGGCACAAATGCATTGTATCAGAGGGGGATTATTTTGAAGGGGATAACATAATTTTGGATGAATAAATGAATATTTTTTTATGAAAATGAAAAGTCACCTTACTTTTTGATCACACCTCGTATTGCGTTAGATATCTAGTAGATATTCAACGGCTCTCTTTTGGCGGACATTTGGATATCTAAAGCATGTCTAGTGGCTGTCATTTTGATATTCATAGATATCCTTAATATATCATATTATACTCCTACGAGTGCTACGTATAAAATTTTTCAAGTGTCATAAGATATGATTTACAAAGTGCACATGAATATGATAACGAAACGAGGTTAATTAGATCGGATGCACCTTATTAAATCTATTTTTATCTTTCTATCTTTTTCCAATGCATATTTTTACCTTTCTCAGCAAAAATGTGGTTCGCTTTCTCAGGTCTGATTCTAAGTCATACTTTTTTAATTCTAGCTTTAATGTAAATGTATATTTTTAACATTTGAAACAAGTGTCAAATAATTGAATAGAGATATAAAAATATGAGCACTTTAAAGATTTCATACATTTTTTTGAACAAACGCATATCATTTTTATTAGCTTACACAATTTTAAGATATTTATTTTAAGTAAATACTACTTCGTTTTAAATAAGAGATTTTGTAGAAAATTTAATCATTTTGATTAAAAAAATACTTTTAGGCGCACGCACACAAAAACAGGCGCCTTTTTTTTTACCTTTTTTTGGAAAGGTAATTTTGTACTGATACTACATAACTGTAAAGTTTCATCAAAATCGGTGACCCGGGTTACGTGTGTTGCCCTTATAAGCAGATTTGTATCAAACGCAGATTAAATCTCTCATCAGATATAATAAAAAATGACGTCAAATACAAACCAAATTTGTCTTTAGAAACGAAAACAGATCAATAACAAGTCTTTTTATTAACTTTTACAATTAAGACAGAATCAATTACCGTGCGTGGATATACATAGAAGGTAAATATATCCGCTATATATTATCCATCCGCGCATATTATACCTCTTACTTGTATTACTACCGTGCGTATGTTTCTTTTGTAATTTACTTAGAATAAATCTTGTGTTTATTATAATAGTTCTATTAATCCGCGTCGTTACTAACCAAACGTCTTTCCTTCCTCTCGCTCGAACCATTTCCGCTGCGCCGGCAGAGTTAATCCGCACACGGAAAGTCGGTTTATTTCAAGTCCAACGTGGTATCTAGAGTTATCAACGAATGCCAATATTTGCTTCAAATAAATATTTGACGGTCTTTTTCTACGAAACAGATATTGTAAGGTTCAGATCACATGCAAAAACAATGTAGAATTTCCGAAATTCGACTTAGAAGTTAATATAAAAGATAAACGTGCTTGAAAATTTGTACATGCAATGAAGATGTACCGTGGTAAACAGAACAGCAATCATGTGACACAGATTTTGCATTAGATAGCACTGAAATTGAAGAATAAAGACACATAATATATTCATGTGTGCATTGAATAAAAAGCATCAGCCTGCTCATCCGGTCTTAGCAATATTCCCCTTATCCTTCACCCCGCGTACCACTCAACTTTTGCTCAAAAAAAGAATCTGTAATACCGATGTCGAGAAAGTTCGACCTTAAATTTAGCTTTTCTTTAAAACAAGACCTTCTGTTCTATTATGTTTTTTACTTATTTTATAAGATTTTTTATCAATTGATAGTAGAGAATTTCAAAAATCTTGAAAAATATTTTAAAAATTTCCAATAGCTCAACCGGCGATATGTCACCACTGGTTAAAATTCAGTCGCCAAGTCAATATGTCAATAGCCTAATTTGCAACATGTAGCTCAATCTGCCGGCAACCCCGTAGGCAATGGCCTTATGAGCCATGCAAACTCTTCTCTTAACTTAGAATTATATTTCAAGATCAACAAATATATCTTGCGCAGTTTGGTGAACTTCCCAGATAGCACATGGACTTTGTTGTACGGCTAGCGTATAGAATTAGGCCTAGGCCCGATGGACTCTAGGAAGAGGTAACGACCTACAAAATTGTTGACCAAAAAAAGGAGTCCGAACGTTTTATAAAAGCGTATATTTATGAACGTTTGATAATGCTCACGAGTGGCGGCTCGTGTTACACTTGTAATATCTCGTGTGATACAAGTATATGTGGCTAACGGTGTGACTGAGTTTTTTTGTAGCTCTTTCGTAAGTGTAGCTGACGTCTTGACGGAAGATGTGCTTTGTATTGTTGCTTGGGTAGTTCTCCGCCGCTTGAGTGTCAAGCGGCGGTTTATATAGATCGCTACTGCGAAAGGCTATTGCCGATCGCAATTGCGATGTTTGGGTTTTCTGCATGCTCAATTTGTGTAAACATTGTTCCTATTATTTTGGGCAATCGCCGTTAGGTTTTAGGGTTCCTGGGTTATCCGTGTTACGACAATGCTTTTAGATTTCTTATATGCTTATTATGCTTTTATGATTTCTTCCCGGTATATAGTAACTAGAGACCGGTTGCCATGCGCCAGGTCGTTATCGCTTGACTATAACAACATCCACAAAATGTCCAATGAACGTCCGACATTGGGAAATTCATAGGACATCCGAATAAAATATTTACTTAGAACATATAATACTGGAAAGACCATAGCCTCGTTTGTTTGTTTGAAAATAGATTGACAAGGATGGAGAGATGAAATGATCCTAACTTGTAATACGCATGCTCCATATAAACAGATACGTACAGTCGTGAGCTAAAAGGTTGCAACACATTTTCTTCGATGTCATTAATCGGCAAGCCTAATTGGTTGGATCCACAGGTAAGAACCAATTACATTTGCCGTTCGATGAGCAAGTCTACATTCCAAAAACTATCGAAGAAAATGTGTTGCAACCTTTTAGCTCACGACTGTACGTAGTGGACGTTCAAGCTCTTCTGAGCATGCGCATTACAAGTAAAGATCATTTCATCTCTCCATCCTTGTTAATCTACTCGCCGACGCTTTCAAGAGACTATGCGTTCCTTCCAATATTATATGTTTTACGGGTCTATAGGACGTCCTATAGACCGTTTTGCACAATTTCGGATGTCAATTAAATATCCAAAAAGGATCTAAATGGACATAATTTTTAGTACCCTTCCGAAAAAAATTTATTTATAAATATTTATTTTAATATTGTAAAAAAAGTTTTCTTAATGTGTGTTGAATAAAATAAAAATATTACTTAAAGTAAAAAAAATTGGGAATCTTTTTCAAGAATTCTTTTTTTAAATTTTCAAGTGGCTACCCACCCAAGTCGTAATCTTGCCGAACGTTGCTGGATTTCTGTAATTACTGCGAACTGATGCGTGATGATTTGTGAACACTTTGTGTTAAAACACATACTTATATCAAGTCAATACCTATACGTTATTGAAAAGATGAAACATATAATTAAAGCATATATTATTTATATAAACATATATAAAATTATAAATTTCACAATTATGACTTGGATGAGTAACGGTTTGGAAATTTCTGGAAAAAATTAAAAAAAAATTCTCGATTTTTTTTACTTTAAAGAATACTTTATTTTATTCAATGTCAAAAAATGTTTTTTATAATGTTACGTCTGGCGAGAAAATTTTCATTTTTCCGCGCCATCCGTACTAATAATAACCTAATCAGACTCCGGAAACATCCTCCGATCAATTAGATAAATCCCGCATCAGTCGATATCGCTCGATTTCAAATTTCATACGGCTTGGCTACCTCGTGCCGCCCCCTCGACGCGCAACACCCGCGAGCGTCCATCGGCGCGAGACAAACATCGTGCGCGCCGACCCCTCGGCTCGCGGCCCCCTCTGATACCGACAAGCTCCGCGCGTTGGAATTCTATTCATCTTTCCAATTTAATACGAAATATTAAGAATGGCAAATTTATTATTATCTAAGCGTGATCCACTCATGGACGCCTCCCACTGCTGTGCCATGCAACTCAGATCGAAACAACTTTAAAATCACGGCCAATAAAAATGCCAAATAATTTTGAATCAATCAATCTCCTACGAACGATAATTAAACCTTAACTTTTTATACATAAAACTATTGCATGTGCTTGGCGCTATCGCCTCGCACACTCTCAATATAAATTCTATTAAATTCTATTAATTTCCTGGGCACTGGATTTCGCGTCGGGGCTTGGTATGCGGTGCCCCCGCGAGTCGCGATCCCCGGAGAAGTCTACAAGCGCTCGCGCGATATAGGCGCAAGCCGCGCGGTCGCGGAACGGGGCGGGCTTCTAAGGGCCACACGTTACGAAAAACTATCGCTCCGAATTTTCCGCGAACCTGAGGAATCGTCCCGCGACACCTCTTGCCCATATCCTTGCCTATATAAGGAGCGAAATCGGAGCTCGAAAAGCAGATCAGTCTTGTTGGTCGAGTGAGATTCGCTGCCATCGGCGACCACCAACATTCAGACCTCCAGGTACGATCTCAGCGACGGGAGGGTTTTACTCCTGACGAAGACGTTGGTCTTCGGGGTGGCCCCGGTCGGATCGCCTCTTTTCCTCTCCCTCCTTTCCGCCAGAGATCCTGAGGGTTGAACCTCACCTAGCACCAGCTAGAGTGTGGCCTCACTCGTTTCTCTGCCTCCCTCCCTCTCCTCCGGCGTCGAAGAAGACTCGCTAACGCGACTCTTCGACGTCTCCTCTCTCTCTCTCTCTCTCTTTCCTGCGGCGTCGAAGAAGACTCGCTAACGCGACTCTTTGACACCGTCCTTCTTCTATTCCCAACCCGTCGAGGAAGATTCGCTAGCGCGACTCCTCGACGCTCTCACCGTCCCCTCTTCTTCCATATAATTTCCACCTTTAAGGGAGGCGTTCTAACGGGTAACCACTCCGACCCAGCGGATTCGTCACTCGTTACTTATACTCGATCACTAATCTATTTCACTAAATTTCGTAGATCTTCTATACCGAGCTCTCTCTCTCTCTCTCTCTCTCTCTCTCTCGCGTTAAGGTCGGTAAGTTACCTGTTCATATACGCATTAACGTGGCAATCCTTCACCCGTCTTAAATTTACCATGTCTCGCTCGAAGCACGTATGGGCAAACGCAGGGCACACCGCGCGTACGCCGGCGGCAGAAAGCGCTTCTTTCGCAAGATGACGTTTTACCCGCAGCCCCCATATGTAACCATCTACTATTCCGTAATCACGAAAATACATATACATATTCAGTTTAATCATTACACGCTCTGTCATTCATTTAATCCCACGCCAAGCTCGAGCACGCACGCTACTACTCCAGTAGCGTTAATAAAACGCTACTACATTTCCTAAACCTACTCATAAATCACCTAATAATATATCTCCCTACAATACCTCCTACTTCCCATACAAGGAATTTGTCGCGTATCCGGCCGTGTTATCACACGATTCGGAGCCGCGACTGGTGACAGCTGCCTTAAAACCAAAACTAACCAACGAACCAGACCTACGTCCCGGGATCGCAACCCTCGCGAATCCGCGGACGCAACAATAATATTAAAATTTATATTTATAAATAAATATTTTTTCGTAAAAAAATTGTCAAGTCAATGAAAGCAACACGGCGCGAGCAGCCTTACAACATTTTTTAAATAAGATTGACATTTTAAAAATGTCCAAATGTCAATATATTTAATTTGTATTTGCGGTAAAATACACATAAAATATTATGCCTGCACGGTAATAGCGCGCTTCCTAATTGACATCAAAATCCTATGCACGTCCAAAAATGGGCCATTAATAGGCGTCCAAAATCAAACATACGTTGGACATTCATTTAATGTCCTTGGACATGCGGACGTAAAATAGACCTAAAACGGATGTCCATAAAATGTCCTGTGCTATCTGGGTTAAAAATGCATATACAATCGCACAAGAAATATTAGTACCAACATGGAAACCGTACGAAGTTGATACACAAATTATGTGAAAAAGTATCCGCGTTTAGGTCTACTTAAACTGAAATACATATGTGACAGCTATGTCATTGTATCGATTTACGAAAAAGATGGCGCCATTCCAAAAACAATATATCGGTTTTTGACTAAAAAAACATAAGAAATTTTTTCCGTACTTGAGTTTTATATTATAACATATTTAAAAAAAAAATTTTAATAGCATTTGCAGCAAAACATTTAATAAAAATGACAGTTATAAGTATGTAACAATGCATGCATATTACATGCATTATTTCCGGCAAATACCAACTAAAGGCCGCTGTTCGGCTTTAAATAACAGAAGGCGCGCTTGCGCCTACCTAAACGCTTCAATTGACGATAACACCGCTAACGGCTGAAGGCAGTCGTTAGCACGAGGCAGACCTGGGCACGTATTATGCAGTTGTTTGGAATCATTCCGATCGGAATTATTCCGTTTTCCCTAGAAAACACAACAGAAATTTAGGGAAAAACGGAATAATTCCGATCAGAATCGATTCCGAACAAATGCGTAATACGTGCCCTGTACGCGATAGAAGGCCGCGCGCACGCGAATCACCGGCTAGTCTCAAGAAGAAATTTCCGCGAAAACTCGCCTGTACCAGCGGCCGTGGAGGAACGGGAATCCCGAGATAAAATCTCGAAAGAAAACAAAATCACGCGAAAACTGCCGAGCGCGCGAGCCAAGGGGTATAAAAAAGCCTTCGCTCGCACGCTCGGTATCCATTCACCGATCCCGATCCCGATCCCAATCCGCAACTCCTCTTCGATAAGAATAAGCGGTAAAGGTTCTTTGTCGCTGTCGAGGGACTCGACGAGCCGAAATTCGAGAGAGCACGTTTCTCTTTTCTTCATAATCACCCCGCAGACTAAGGCGGTAAAGGTTCTTTGCCGTTACCAAAATACTTGGTAGTTTCGGGTGTTCCTGATGAAATCCGGTGATTCCGCGCCAGCCAGAATTACTCCGACGGCTATTAAGCCAGACGCATCGCGAGAACGATTGATTGGGCGTACAAATGTACCGGGCTAACCCGCGTATTCGCGCCGTTAACGCGCCGTACAACGCGCCTTGCCGAAGATAAACACGACCGCGATCAGAAACTTGGCTAGCCAAGATACTCGGAAAAACCAACACCGATTCCACAAACTACGGGATTCCCTCGCAGCTTCGCGGTCAAGGCCGCTTATAAATAATCTGTAAATAACGCACCCTAATTGTTTTTTCAATATCGTTGTTTGTTCGAAATATTAGATTGTACCGAATTATATTTTCTACTCTGTCTTTTTTTTCTTTTCTGTCACTTTCTTGTAACCTGCCGCAAACGCACTGTTCACGGTTCGGCTTGAAAATATATAACTCGTATTGTTAAAAATGTTTCATTAGAAATAAATGTTATAATCTCATCAATCATATCACAGTACCGCGTACCGATTTACGAGGGCAGTCCAATAAGTACTTAGTCTACAAAAGAAAAACGAAAATTTTGGAAAAGTGGCGATTTATTTCTCAACATAGTCTCCTTTTAGCTCGATACATTTGACCCAGCGATGCTCCAACTTCTTTAATCCATCTGAAAAATACATTTTCTCGAGGTCTGCAAAGTAGGCCTCCGTGGCGACGATGACCTCCTCATTCGACTCAAATTTCTGCCCGGCGAGTGACTTTTTCAAGTTTGGAAACAAAAAAAAGTTGCACGGGGCCAAATATGGAAAATACGATGGATGGGGCAGCAGTTTCGTAGTGCAATTCGACCAATTTTGTCGTAGCGACGGCGGAGGTGTGAGTCGGTGCGTTGTCATAGTGGAAGAGCACTTTTTTCTTCGCCAAATAAGGCCGTTTTTTCTGCAATTCGGCGTCGAATCGGCCCAATAATTCGGCATAGTAGAGCCCTGTGACCGTTTTGCCCTTCTCCAGGTAGTCGATACAGATCACACCTTGTGAATCCCAGAAAACGGTGGCCATCACCTTTCCGGCCGATAGGACAGTCTTCGCCTTCTTCTGAGCACGTTTGCCGGGTGAAGTCCACTGTTTCGACTGTTCCTTGGTCTCTGGTGTGTACCAGTGGATCCATATTTCGTCGACGGTCACGAAACGACGCAGAAACTCCTTCGGATTGCGCTTAAACAGCGTCAAACACTGCTTTGAAAGGGTCTCACGGTTGCGCTTGTTGTCCGGAGTGAGTAAACGCGGCACCCATCTCGCCGACAGCTTTTTCATGCCCAAAATTTCATGCAGGATATGACCCACGCGCTTTTTTGAGATGCCTACTGTTTCAGCTATCTCGCGCACCTTCAATCGGCGGTCTGCCAATACGAGATCGTGGATTTTTGTCACGTTATCCTCCGTGGTAGCCATTTTCGGGGCACCTGGGCGTGGCTCATCAAAAACCGACATGCGACCACGTTGAAACTTGTTAAACCAATTTTTGACGGTCGCCATCGAAGGAGAAGAGTCACCGTACATAGGATCCAAGCGCTCTTTGATTTCGCTACGCGATTTTCCTTCCAAAAACAAGAATCGAATCACCGACCGATATTGCTCTTTTTCAATTTTTCTAAAATTTGGAGACGCCTTCCACACGCGGTCAAAACAAAACTACGAGTCCGATTCGGCTGAAATTTTGACAGTAGCCGTCTACGAGAATGTACTACACGATAGTAAATCTCTCTTGCGATACTGGCACCATCGGGCGGTGAGGCTAAGTACTTATTGGACCGCCCTCGTATTTTCTCTCTTCCGCTTTGAACCTATTCCGTTAATTTAACCGTGAGCTAATTCCGCGCATTAACGAATATCGGTTGTTTCAAGTAACATTATTATACAGAAATTTAGGATATTGTAAAATAATAAAAAAAACTGAACAAAATTGTAGCAATTTATTTCGTCATAAATATGGAAGTGCACCTACACAAATACAAAATACGCAATAAAACTCACTTAAATCGTCAAAAGCCGATACTATATATCAACTTCCGGTCTCTTACCGGAGTTAAATTTATCAACATAAAAATATATATAATTTTATTTTTTATTATGATAAAATTAAATCATTTTTGTCTAATTTAAAACACATATGATTTATCTTATCTTTTTCTAAACTTTAAGTTATCTAAAAACTTTGCATATAATAATACAGATCTACAAAATTTAAGGGAGAAGGTGGGGGGGGGGGAGTCTTGTGCTTTGAACTTTGATAAAATTTCTATAGGATTTCGATGCGCTGAAAACGACTACGTTGCCCGTTTTTCTTCAACACCTTCCATTTTTTAAGTAATCGCAAGAAAAGTTATTTTTCGAATTTGATTTCTTTATGATTTTTTTCTGGTTAAAGAAAAAATGATAGCGGGGTCAGTTTTACGGCATTTTACATAGAAATGTTCCCATAATACTAAAAATATTTATTTGCAACTTATAAATATGTTTTATGTAAACTGTAAACAAAAAGCTTTGAATAAAATTGTGAAAAAATGATAAAAAAATTCATTTTTGAAATATAAAACCAAGTAGTTCAAAAGAAAAAAATTTTTTTTAATATTACTATAAAAGGGTTTCCGCCGTTTTTTATCAAAAATTGGGCATTTATTGTGAAAGAACGGTACCCAATGTTTTATTCGAAGTATTGTCCATCGCTAGCCATTACTTTTTCCCATCTTTCTGGCAGCATACGGATACCGCGTCAGAAGAATGCTTCATCTTTTGAAGCTATCCACAAATCGATCCAATTTTTTATATCTTCATATGATGTGAAGTGTTGCTCAGACAGGCCATGCGCCATCGATCGAAACAGATAGTAATCAGAAGGAGCAATGTCTGGTGAATACGGCGGGTGGGGTAAAACTTTCCAATTGAGTGTTTCCAGGTAGGTTTTGACCGGCGCCGCAACATGTGGACGAGCATTATCATGCAGAAGAATAACTTTGTCGTGTCTGGAGTAGTAATGGGCACGTTTTTCCTTGAGTACTCGGCTCAATCTCATCAATTGTGTTTGGTAGAGAGCCCCAGTAATGGTTTCATTCGGTTTGAGCAACTCATAATACACGACACCAAGCTGATCCCACCAAATACACAACATGAGCTTCTTTCCATGAATTTTCGGCTTTGTTGTCGATGTTGAAGCATGGCCAGGTGGTCCCCATGATTTCTTCTTCTTTGGGTTATCGTAGTGGATCCATTTTTCATCACCAGTGACTATACGATGCAAAAAACCCTTTCGTTTACGCCTGGCAAGCAGCATTTCACATGTGAAAAATCGGCGTTCAACGTTTCTTGGCTTCAGTTCATATGGAACCCAGTTTTCTTGTTTTTGAATCATTCTCAATGATTTTAAGCGATGTGAAATTGCTAGTTAAGTCACTCCTAATGTAAGTGCAAGTGCTTCTTGCGTTTGGCACGAATCTTCATCTAATAATGTTTCTAATTCCGCGTCTTCGTACACTTTCGGCCTTCCGCTACGTTCTTTGTCTTCGACGTCAAATTCACCGTTCTTAAACTTGTGAAACCACTCACGGCAACTTCTCTCACTTAAGGCAGCCTCACCATATGCTTCTACAAGCAATCGACGCGCCTCGGCTGCAGATTTCTTCAAATTAAAGAAGTAAATCAAAAGCTTCCGCAAATGATGTTTATTCGGCTCAAAACTCGAGATTTTCGCACGAAAAGATATATGATGCTGATACAAAATCGCTAATATTTTAAGGCTATGTTGTTGCTAGATGTCCAACCTTACGATATAACGTTTTACAACAGACAATTTCAACCATAACATACTAGTGTCGCCATTTTTTGTAAAACGGCGGAAACTTATTTATACTCCTAATAAAATCGTTATTGATCAAGTTGTAAAGCAATAATTAAATTGATAGATTACATAGAAAAGCTTACATTAGTTTATATATACAGTGTAAGGGATAAATTAACAAGGGGAGGACCAGGTGAGTCACCCTAGAATTTTGATCCCAATTTTTTTAGTTATTCTGGAGACAAAAAAAAAGTTTACGTCTCCTGGCGTTTCATCGAATAGGTCTTAGTTTCGAAATAATAAATTTGTGAAAATTGCCCATACCGCGACGCACCATATGAGCCTTCCCGGTGACTGTTCTCGCAACCAGTGCAGTCGGCTCCGTGCGTTAGGTGCTTGTTTCACAATCGTAAGATCCAGGTTCGCTCCCGGATGTGTGTGCAATATTTTTTTTCTTTTTTTTTTTAATAAATGTATTTATTTATCTTGATGATATTAATATAGTATGCAAATTTCTAAAATAGAAAATTTAATTTAATATTATTTTCTAAACTTCAATTTAAATTTAATTTGAAGAAAATTTGAATTCAAGTAATAATATATTTTACAGATATGATAAAGTACGCTTGGTTTGCATCCAAATTAATTCCTGAAAGAAATGTGTTTCGAAACGTCAACGAAATATGCTCCCCTCCGGACTTACGAAAAAATAAATGTATATGTAATACTCCTTCATTTATTCATTATGCAAACTGTAGAAAATTTATATGCTTTAAATGTTTTTATGATGTTTATCATCCAAGTAATTGTTCCCCATCGAAATAATTTAATTGTGTAATAAATCTGCAATACTTAAATAATTAACTTTTGTAATAAAAGTATTTACATTCACATTTACAATCAGATGTTTGTTTATTATTCTTCTTTTACGATTAATTATTTTAAAAACTAGAAATTTAAAATACTGTTAATATTATTTCCAATTAAATTTTAAATTAAACAATTTGAAAATTTAGATACGTTGCCTTTATATGTTATACATTTCAAATAACTTATATATTATTATTATTATTACCTATTTATTATTTCAAATATTAAACTAATAATACTAAACTAATAATTTATTATTAGTTTAGTATTATTAGTTTAATATTAAACTAATATTAAACTAATAATACTAAACTAATAATAAAGTAAATTAATTCTTTTTCTTAACTTTCACTTTTATTCCACGAAAGGGCAAAAACATTATTATTTTATTTGTAAGTTGATTTCTTCTATAGGATACTAAAATTACCAAGAATATTATGGATAATGAAAATATCAAAATTAATCAAAGAGATAGTGACGTTACATAAGATGTAATAGAAACGTCATTTGAAATTACCTTGTTCTTTGGGATTAAATATTGCAACAATATATTGCAATGATATCACTGGAATATTTTAATGTTATTATCACTGTGTAATATTACAGTAATATTTTTGTGATATTTTTGTGATATCACTAGAATATTTCAATGTCATTATCACTGTGTAATATCACAGTAATATTTCTGTGATATTTCAATATTTCACAGTAATATGTAATATTTCTGTGATATTGCAATATTTCTGTGATATCACAGAAATATTACGTGCTATGTGGGAAAATAATACCTCCACATGGTACAAGAGACGTAACATGAAAATCACCTTTCTGTATGTACATTTCCTATTATCATAAAAAATAAATAAAGAATTTGAAACAACAAAAAAACTATACTAAAATCGTTAAAGAAAGCATATTACGTCTTTCTTTGTTTTATAATATAGTATAAATAATATAATTTTAAGAGAATGCTATATTGACGGAAATTACCGGAAAACACATTACAGTGTTCATTAATTTGTAAATTGGCTCACACATCACAAAATTTTTTTGCAGAATAAAAGTACGATCCAAAACAAATTTTGCGCTGGTAAATTTTTCGAGAAAATCGAACAAAAAGTTAGAAATTTATTTATCTTTGGCACGTAAATCAGTCAACCAAGGTTAACTTTTGTCATTTATTGACGTTCTATAGCTTATATGTATGAAATGAGATTAGCGCGGGCTTCAGAAATCTTTAACAAACAACACAGACTTTGTGTCATTTCAGTCAATAACCTAATAAAAAAGTTTAATAGATAAATGGCTGTACGTGTACAAATTTCGCTTAGCGCACGTATACGATGGCAAGTAGAGCAATGACTGCATTGAATTGTAGTTGATAGGTCATTTTGCAGATGGCGTTATAATCGGAGCAAGTGCGTTCGGTAAAATCGTGGGTTGCTCGTCTGAGGATTTGTGAATTTGATAATGTTCACCGCTTGATGAGTAAAAATGAGTTTTTCCATCGATTGATCAGTTTTCAACTTGCCTCAAGCTATTTCAATTATTTTTAAAAGAATTTTTGTATGCGATATTTTTTAACAAAAAACCTTGGATTCTTTTTTCCATAAATATCACATACAAAAAATAAACGCATACTAACGCATCTCGAGTCTCACAGGCGTAAAAGATATGTATGTGTGTGCGTGTGCACGCACGCGCATGTGCTAAGCGAAATTTGTACACGTACAGCTGTTAACGTATTAAACTTTTTTGTTAGGTTTTGGATTCGAATGACACATAGTTAGTGTTGTTTGTTAGAGTTTTCTGAAGCCCACAGCGGTCTCATTTCATACATACAAGCTACAAAACGTCAGTAAATGACAAAAGTTAACCTTGGTTGATAGATCCACAAACCGAAAATAAATAAATGATTTTGTTTTACATACAAAATCAAAACATTGCGTGTTTGTATTATATATATGTATGTATGTATGCGTGCGTGCGTGCGTGCGTGCATGCGTGCGTGCGTGCGTGCGTGTGTAATTATTAATATATCAAAAGTTGTTCAATGTACACATACACACACACACACACACACACACACACACACACACGGTATGTCCCAAAAGTTCGGCCAAATATCTTAAAAACTAAGTATTTTAGAAAAATATGTTTCAAACAAAAGTTGTAGGGTTTTAAAAGATTTATTTATTGATCTTATCAGTTTGACCTTGGATGGCATCGCCAAGATCAAATCAAAATCACATTAATTTTTTTGAATAGAACACCTTATTTTTGATTCCAGAATCTAATAACTGGTATCAAGACCTTTTCAAAAAGCTACAAGAAAGTTTATTTTCGTTGTGTACTTTCCGAGTTGTAAGCTACGGTGTACTGTAACTTTGAAGTGTCACAACTCGAAAAGCACTTAACAAAAATAAATTTTCTTGTAGTTTTGGAAAAGTCTCAAAATGAGCTACAAGAATATGCAGTAAAAAATATAGAATGTTAGGGAAGTACCGATACCCTTTAATTAAAGAATTACCAATACTCTAATATTGTATCTTTTATTGCATTTAACTTTCAAGTAATAAAATATTAAAGTCGGACATAAGATAAGAGCGCGCGAAGAGACAAGCGGTCGCTCGGCTGAGTCATAAGACCGTCCACTGTGGCCCGACTGTAGGCGACGCCGCGACGGTAAGTGGCGCGTGGCGAGGGAAAGAATAGCTTGGCACCGCACCGCTCCCCGAGTCATGCCCCCGCACCACACCGTGGTACGCGTCAACGCTATACACTCGCGATCACGATTACTAAGTATTTTGTTCTTTGTAATATTTATAGCATTTTTTACAACAAAAAACCAAACGTTAAATAATGTAACTTTGCGGATATAGTATGCTGACACCTTTCATTCTAAAGCACAAGAATACAATAAATATTACAAGTTTTAACAACAATACGAATTAATTATATTTGACTCCCACCATTATGTGTAATTTCAAAAATAAGTATAAACTGTTACTTTTTTTATACTTTTAAATACGGCACGATAATCAGAGAAAGTGCTGCTGATTATTTATCGCAGTTCTAATAGAATATTTCGCTCTACGATGATCAATTTAAGCATAGTTACAGCAGCAACATGCTTTTTAATGTTAGATTTTATATTTTTTTCTTATAATAATGTACTAAATTACATTTAATGACATTACTTATATTTACAATAACAATCTGTTATATTATTACGTAAATATTTCTAATGAAAACTGTTGCTAGAATTAAGATAAATTATAATCAACATGATACTATTTATCCGAGTGTGTCTTACCGTGCTTAATATGAAAAGTGTAAAGAAATGGTAATAGTTTAAATTTTTTATTTTAAATTACACATAATGGTGAGATTCAAGTAGTATTAATTAAAACTGTTTAAGGAGATAATATTTATTGTGTACTGTATACATCGCTTTGAGACACCCTGTGTGTGTGTGTGTGTGTGTGTGTGTGTGTGTGCGCGCGCGCGCGTGTGTGTGTGTGTGTGTGTGTGTGTGTGTGTGTGTGTGTGTGTGTGTACATAGGGTGTCTGGGAACTAGGAAACTTACCGCTTTGAGAACATAGAAGAGATGAAATGGGACAAAAAAGTCTTATACCATTTTGCGATCTTCACTATAATTATCAAGTTATAAAATAAAACGTATGAACCAATGTGCGGTAACACCACACCGTCGCGCCTAGCTCGTAGGCAATAATGTGCGGCGGGATAGGTGACGCGTCATTGTTTGAATTTGCACGACACGACGATCTGAATTCGCTGCAGCGCGTGTATATACGCTGCAAAAGTCACATGTGTTATTTATCAAATGTGTAAGAAGACGCTTTAGCTAAAATAACACATTTGTTTTTTGCAGTGTATGTATACGCGGTACGGCGAATTCAGACCGTCGCGCCGTGCAAATTTAAACAACGACGCGTCACCTGTCCCGTCGCATGCTCTTGCTTACGAGCAAGGCGCGATGGCGCGGCGTCACCGCATGGGCTCATACGTTTTATTCTATAATTTGATAATTATAGCAAATATTGCAAAATGGTATAAGACTTTTTTGTCCTTTTTCATCTTCTCTATGTTGTCAAAACGGTAAGTTCCCTAGTTTCCGGACACCCTGTATATATTGCGACCGCACTCGCGAGCGTAGTGCAACTACGTGATCGCCCATGACGATAAACCGACATGAAAGTTAGCTCGCAGACATTATTCGACTTTGAAGCGCAATAATTAAACAGCAGATTGGGCGCCAGGCACAAGCGAGCGTAACGCTCTTATCCGACAAAATTATCGGTCGCTGAAATTTCTTGCTAGCAAACACGGAATTATTTTATTGCGTTACAGGCAATAACGGACTCTCTTAACCGGTAGCTCAGCCACGGAATTGGCAGAGGGGGCGGTTTGTTGCGGGCAGGGGAATGGAAGAGAGTGAGGGCACTTAGAGAGAACACCTCCGTTTAATGGCAACATTAATAATATATTTCGGCCGATATCTAATATCACTCACAAAGATCTACAACGATGTCTCGCGACCCGGGTGCGGTCGGAAAATGCCACGCGATCGTCGGTACGAGCTCACGGAACGGAGAGAGAGTCAGGATTCAACTCCGGTTAACGGCAAACAACAAGCCGTGCACACTCAAAATTTTACACGCGCACTCTCATTCCACGCAAAATTATCAGACGATTCGGTACGAGATACGCGATAGCTAGACAGACACACATACGAACGCTACGACGGACGACACACACGAATATTACAATAAGTAACGCGACTTGGCTGTGGTGTCGGCGACGCTCTTAATAAACGGAACCGAAGAAGTTGAGACGCGACTTGATCGGATGAGGCATACGGCGGCTCAGCACGCAGACAGCACGCGATCACATGCGTGCTCCAATTTCGGCGGAAGATCTTATAGCAAACTTGAACTCTAATTGCAATTACCACGCGCGCGACTCATCCAATCGGCGAAATCGGCGGCTTTACAAAATTTTCGTTCGTCTCACCACAACGCTGGCTTGGCTCGAATAAAAGGTCGTCCTCGAACTGTAGCGGCTTCGGTTGTCCCAGCTCGTGACGGTCCGGCTGACGATCCACAACGAAGTGATCGATAGCGCGAGGAAATTCGGCAGGCGGTACACAGGATCTCTCGCCCCATACACGGGGCTTGTCGCGCCCCGCTATTGGTTCCGCTTCATTACGCGGTCCTCGCGACCCTCTAATCAGGCTGTCGCGCTGCGGCGCGCAATTTGAGGTAGGTCGGTGTTTTCAGGCTGCTTGCGATTTTCTCCGTGGTTTTTCCGAGGCCGGACGGCTGTCCCTGCGGACTCTTCGGTGTCCTCTGCCTCCGCGCTCAGGACCAAAACCGGGTACATCCTCTCACAGCTCCTTGTTCGGGGTCTCCCACGCGATGTCCCGTGTCGACGTCTTCTACGTACGACCTTCCTTCTGTGCGTCCTGCAATATTTAGCAGCCTTATTGTTGCGTACGGGCAAGTAAATATTCAAATTGAGATCACCTGACGTGCGCGCTACCGCAATCCTGCGCCGATCCGCGAAGTTTCGAAGTGACGGTCCTCTTTCTTGCAGCCTTCTTGTTGGGTGGGACCTCGTCGTTACAAAATCGGTATTTGCTAGCCGCCGATCCGCAAAACGTCGCTAAAATTTTAGGGACGAACACACGCACACAAAACAAGGACGCGAAATTAGTAGCGGACGCGCCGACACATCCGTCTCCGAGGACGTAGAGCCGCAGCGTGCGCTCCCCGGCCGGATCTTACGATCCCTGTGACGGACAGCCAAATAGGATGTCACGTCACTATATATACATATATACATATATATATATATATATATATATATATATATATATATATATATATATACAGGGTGATTCAGAACGACCCATGTGTCCCTGTAAAGACGTGTTCTTGAATAAATTCTGAGACGATTTTTCCTGTACAAAAAATTTGTCCGACACTTACTTTTTGAATAATAAGAGGATAAAGTTAGCGAATCACGGGCCGTGTACACATGGTAGACAAAGGCGGCGCAACTCACCGTCCGACACAGATAAGCGCCCGCGTCGGACGGTGAGTTGCACCGCCTTTGTCTACCATGTGTACACGGCCCGTGATTCGCTAACTTTATCCTCTTATTATTCAAAAAGTAAGTGTCGGACAAATTTTTTGTACAGGAAAAATCGTCTCAGAATTTATTCAAGAACACGTCTTTACAGGGACACATGGGTCGTTCTGAATCACCCTGATATATATATATATATATATATATATATATATATATATATATATACATGACAATTTACATCAGTTATTGTTACTGTGGGATTTCGGAATAAAACACGATGTGTTGCTCTGTAATGAGAGTTTTTTAGGTTTTATCATAGGTACAATATTTACAGTTCATGGATACAATATAATCACAGATAAAATATTTACAGTTTTATCTGTAATGAGAGAAACGACAATCGATATTATTTTTCCACTTTTTATTAAGACTTTATCTATTCCACTTATACTGTGGAAGCATTAGCACACGTGCTTCTTACGTCCTCTCCTTAACCTCTTCTATCAAAGTCTCTCAAGACTATAGCCGCGAACTCTCACGTTTCAGGGATCCAATTATGCGTTCAGCGCGGCAAATCCAAGTGAAGAAAATATATTTTCTTTATATATATGTATAAACGTGTAGGACATGTGTGATATTTCATTATTTTCTATGATTGAGGTCGACATACATTTTTGATCGATTTTTATCTCTAGTTAATATTTCAAGGGCAAGGGAAATGCTTGCAAATTGCCGGACCGCCCGTGTCTCCTCACAAGTCGGAGAAGACTTTTCTATTTCCTTCTCTCTCAAGCGGGCGGATCCCAATAGCGCACGAGACCGATAGCACACTACCACTCACCGCGGCCGATGCCTAGAGTTTTTCCGTTGGTTGGGTTAGATAAGTCAAGATGATTGGTTAGTGGGCTATCGCACCGTGCGCTATTGGATCCCGTCCCTCTCAAGCATTCTCTTTCTCTCTACAACTATCTTTTACGCTGTCTGCTTTTCTGTCATTACAGCTTTAGATACATGATTTCCGATTTCGTTTTGCCGACCATGCGACGAAAAGTTTGTAGCATTGCGTCAACTAGTGGAACTCGTTTATAGTCATAGATTTGATAAATTTGATTGAACAAGAATTTTTTTTTCGTAAAGTCTAGTATTAAAAAAAAAATCAAGAAATTTACAAATGCTCTTCGACAATTAAATTTAAATTGGACACAAAACATATGTAAAAATTGTAACACTTTTTTAACACTCTTTGTAAATTTTCATAGTAAATATATTTTTTGTGTTCTTGAAAAAATTTTATTTAATTGATAATAGAAGAGCATTTTTAAACTTCCTAATATTTTTTTTAATTATTATATATAATTGGTACATCATTTGTAATTATTTATACTAAGTACGTTATTATACAAAAATATTAGGAAATTAAAAAATGGTCTTTTATCAAATGAATAAAATTTTTTGAAGAACACAAAAAATATATTTGCCATGAAAATTTACAATAAGTGTTAAAAAAGTGTTACAATTTTTACATATGTTTTGTGTCCAATTTAAATTTAATTTAATTGTCAAAGACTATTTGTAAATTTTTTTTATTTTTTTTTAATACTAGACTTTACAAAAAAAATTCTTGTTCTGAAATACTGAATCTAAAACCTTCAGCATAATAGCCAAGAATCACGACCATCCAGCCAAAGAGATCAATTGACAATTCTCCTTCCGTAACTATATTGTAGGTGCTAAAAGTATTTTATCATTTTCTCAAGAATGCTTGAATAGCGGGTTCTACCGCAGTGAATAAATAAATATTACAATTCTATCAAATTTATCAAATTTATGACTAATAAACCGAGTTCCATTTGTTGACCCAATACTACAAAACTTTCGTCGCATAGTTGATAAAACGAAATCGGAAATCGTGTTTCTAAAGCTAAACGAAAGAAAAGCAGACAGCGTAAAAAATAGTTGGAGGGAGAAAGAGAACGCTTGAGATAAAAATTGATCAAAAATGTATGTCGACCTCGATCATAGAAAATAATAAAACATCAAATATTTTCTACACGTTTATACATATACAAGGTGGGGAAAAAGTACTGGAACAGCAAAATATCTCGAAAACTAGGCATTTTAGAAAAGTATTTTAGATAAAAGTTGTAAGGTTTCAAAAGATCTATTTACTAATATTATTAGTTTGACCTTGGATGGCGTCGCCAAGGTCAGATAGAAATCACATTAACTTTTTTAAATGGAACACCCTATTTTTGATTCCATCTAATAGCTGGTGTCAAAACCTTTCCAAAACCTTACATGAAAGTTTATTTTCGTTGAGTACTTTTCGAATTGTGAGGCTTGAAAGCTACGATGTACTGTCCCTGACGAAAAACCCGATAAAAAACGATAGAAAGTGCCAGAAACCTGATTCAAAAACAATAGGATTTTATCGTTTTGATAGAATTCTATTGTTTTTGAATCAGACTTCTGGCACTTTCTATTGTTATTTAACGGTTTTTTTTATCAGGAGTAATTTTCAAGCATCATAACTCGGAAAATACTTAATGAAAAATAACTTCTAATTGAAATTTATAGGGTTAAAATGGTATCACACAATCTAACACTTATAAATTTCAATCAGAAGTTATTCTTCATTAAGTACTTTCCAAATTATGACGCTTGAAAGTTACAGTACACTGTAGCTTTCAAGCCTCACAATTCAGAAAGTACTCAACGAAAATAAACTTTCTTGTAAGGTTTTGAAAAAGTCTTGACAACAGCTATTAGATTGTGGAATCAAAAGTAGGGTGTTTTATTTAAAAAATTTAATTTTGATTTAATTTTGATCTGACCTTGACGACGCCATCCAAGATTAAATTAATAATATTAGGAAATAGATCTTTTAAAACCCTACAACTTTTATCTGAAACACTTTTTTCTAAAATACGTAGTTTTTGAGATATTTTGCTGTTCCGGTACTTTTACTTTACCCTGTATATAGAAATCTGTCGCAGACTCGGAGATGTGTCAGAAAGTCGGAGCCGTTCTCTAACGCAAAAAGAGATTTGACAACATGGTCATAAAATCTTTGATAAGGATATATATGTTTACGTTTTACATAGTACTAATGAAGTAAAAAATTACTCATGAGTGCAAGCGAGCGCAAACAATAGAGTCTTGTTGTACACTCCGCGACGTTGGTTGCGGGCGAACAAAGTTGATAGAACGTTTTGCATACTTCACGACCGCGAGTGCGAGCGAGCGCGAACGATAGAGTCTTGTTGCACACTCCGCAAGGTTCATTGCGAGCAAGCGAGATAGATAGAACGTTCCGCACACTTCGCGACACTTGCGTGTTTACTTGTATTATCTAAACCCAGGGGAAAGTGGGGTTACTGTACGCATTGGGTAATTGTACGTTTTGTGGTTTGGCATCTTCTCGATGAATAGGGATTATATCACGACATTATTTGTAGACTGAAGGTATTTTTTTAATATATAACCATACGTTATATCATTTAAAAACGTAGTGAAAAAGTAAGAAAAAGTAAAATCATGATTTTTGTTGCGATTTTGGTATTCAGAAAATAAGGCAATAAATTTGTATTTTTACTTTATTCATTTAATCTTGTTATACCTAACAGAAGTACGTTTGTTCCTGCGTTCTTTGAGCTATTGTTTATTAAATTTAATTAAATAGTCATCAAGTAATTGTTTTTTTATCAAATCAAGTCCGCCGTGGACAATTTTACGCATCCATGTTGAAAGGCGTGAGACCAACTAGTGCTACTAGTACAGTGTAGTGCAGTGTAGTGCAGTGTAGTGCAGTGTAGTGCAGTGTAGTGCAGCTAAAAGAATGGACTATAACCTCATTTTTCCTTTGCGTATATTTATCCAACCGCGCGTACAATTACCCAAGGCGCGAGAAATTTTTTTGTTTATCCACTTGCCTCTTTTTGCTGAATATAGCATTATCAAATGAAAAATTGTTTAATATGACAATACATAATAATAAAAAAAGGTTTAAAGTTTTTATTTCTGTATTCGTATCGATTTCAACTTCAAAAATCACTTCACTGTGATAAATTTCCCTTAGGTGCGTGCAATTTATCTACTTTCCCTTGTAGTACCGTATGAAATTAAAAATGTCGACAATTTAACATTTGAGAAATTATCGACATTTTTAATTCCACGTAAATGGCAGCACCTTCACGTTGGAGTTCAAGCTTCACTATAGCATCCTCTTAAGTTATTGCAATAAATTTTTGAAACTTATGTCGCAATATTAGATTTGCCATTTTTAATTGAACAATTGTAATTACACAACAATAATCAGAGACTTACAAAATGACCAAATATCGAGTTTCATGTTATTTATACGCATTTTTAACATTCTATATTGTATTCGCTATTTTGATTTGTTTATTTTTGAAATTGGTGACCAAAAAACTATACACAATCTATTGCTCTCATATAATTTTATAACTTCTTAAATTTTATTCGATGATAGTCCGTCAGACTTGGGAAAATACCGCGACCGTAAGTGATGCGCGCGGGATGCATTTATGCTTTAAATTTAATAACTTTTTAACAAATGGGAATTAATTATTTAAAAAAAGATTTAAACTAGAAACATACAACTATAAGCCTAAATAGTCAAATATTTTCCAAGATTTCTTTTTTTTAGTTACTTGATTTCATATTTCGACATTTATCATTTTTTTACCATTTTTTTACAATTTTATTAAAGTTTTTCTGCTTACGGTTTGCATAAAACATTTTTAACTGAGAAAAAATATTTTTAGTATTGTGGAAACATTTCCGTGTAAAATGCCGTAAAGCTGGCCTCGCTATTGTTTTTTCTTTAGCCAGATAACAATCATAAAGTAATCAAATTTGAAAAAACTGTTTTTGCAATTATTTAGAAAATGGAGGGTGATGGGGGAAAAAAAGGATAACGTCGTTGTTTTCAGAGCATCAAAATTTTATCGAAATATTCTTCAAATTTTAAAGCACAAGATTCCCCCTCCCCTAAATTTCGTAGACCTGTATAATTTTTAAAATCTATTTATAATATTTCCATTATTTTCTTTTATCTAAAAAAAATGAGAATCTTATATGTATCTTATAGAATCTTATATTTACTTAAATTAATTTGTGTTAGGTGGTATATGCTGGTCATCTATCAGTAACGGCCGTTGTAAGGAACTTTTATCGCAAGGTACTACGAAAGAAAATTGTTGCGCATCTAACGCAGCAGCAGCAACTGCTTATTCTGATGAAGATCTAGATAGTGGAAGTCTTTTTTTCTGGAGAGTTCTTGGTGGAGGTGTGCAATGTCATCCTTGTCGAGGTACATAAACAAGCTATGCTTCTACTCTCCATAATATTCGAATAACAATTAAAATTGAAATTAGAGAATAATGTAGGAAGTGCAAGTCAAATGCGGTAGTTGGTGCGTCAATAATAATAGTACATTTATTTCGCTTTTAGTACTAAATATCACTTGTGTTTGTACCGTAGACGAGGAAACATCGACTAACTTTGTGCTATTATTTATTGTATTTATTATATTTATTTGGTTTTATGTCGGATTTATAATGACGTTTACATTTGAAGATCTATGTTATTTATTATTTTACATATTTCATGTCAATTTAAAGACCTTGATTTTAGCAATCGCTGATTACGACATGATTGTTCGTTTTGTCCATCTTGATTGTCAACATTGATGGATCACTATTTTCAATTTTTCAACATGGGAAAGCGACGTTACGGCTTGTCAATTTCTTACTTTTAAGTCGGAGACAACATGCTGAATAGTAGAAGTTCTCTTTTTTTCCTGTCAGTCAACGCGATCACTATTCTACACAGCTCTTAATACAACGTTAATTTTGAATCGTTGAAAATGACTTTAAGGGAAATCGAAACGCGTCCGATATTTGTATGCATATTTATGTACTAAAAGCGAAATACATGTACTATTATTATTGACGCATCAACTATCGCGTTTGACTCGCATTTCCTACGTTATTCTCTAATTTTAATATTGCCGAGTCTATCTTAAATATTTTGAATTAAAATTGATTTCACTCTCATGTGTTTTCATCTGAAATTAGCGCATATGTACATGCGTATGAGCGCAAAATTTCAGTTATTCAAGGAAAAGAAATCTAATATCTTTATCAATTCTATTATTTCTACTTATTTGACTAGTAACAATTGCATTATCTTCAATATTTGTTATACATAAACTTACACAGGCACAAATTGTTTTCATTCGACAGAGAGTTGCACGGAAGTAAGATGCGAAGAAGGAAAAAAGTGTGTGGTACGTAAAGGAAGACCGCGATGCGTATGCAGTCCAGAGTGTAAAGCACCGCGTGGTGGTGGTGGACCGGTCTGCGGAACAGACGGCAAGAGTTATAAAAGCTTGTGTAGGCTCAAAAAGCGAGCTTGCAAAAAGAGCAGTCACGAACTCGCGGTTGCCTACAACGGCCACTGCCAAAGTGAGTATGTATAAATAAGTTGATGATTGCCTCAGTATTATCGTAAAAACGTTTTGCTTTAATTTCCGAAAAATTTCCGAATCGAAATTTTAGTTCTATTTTCGATTTCAATTCGAACTTTTATGCCTATTCTGATACTATAAATCTTCAAATAGACTTTTTTTGATATCTTTTCAACCTATTGAAGTTATTACAGTTTTTGTAGAGGGTTTAAAAAGGTTTTAGGAGAACAAATATAAACCTCTTTTGAACTTTAATGAGAAAAATTTTCCAATAACTGCCATTTTGAGACTCAAGATAGAAGCTCAATAGATATAGGACTAAAATTTCGACTCAAACACTTTATTTTTATTAATTGTCAAAAGTATTTTATTTACGTAGTTATTCTTGTTTTCAAAGAATTAACGAAAATTGAAAAAAGATTATTTAAAATTTAAACACAATAAAATTGAAAAGAATATCTGGAGAGATTAGAGATAAAAAAAGTATTTTTTATCTTGGATTAAAAAACCAAATAAAAACCAGCTTTTTGTGGAAGAAAAACTTTTTTTTTACCTAGGTAGTAAAAGAAAATATATAAAATTTATGTTCGAGATCCACAAACGAGGCTAAGAGCATGTTCAAAAGCATCGCGCTGTCTTTACTGTAACAATGCACCCCCAAAAAGAATATGCATCGTCCCCGGTCTCCAACAACCAGAAAAAAGTCGCCGAGCTATAACTGGGGGCACCTCGGGCGCTCAATTTTAAAACACCGCAGATTACGCGTGGCAAAATCGTGCCGAGCCATCACACGCGCAAAGTCGGCGCGTACGCGTAAACGAAAGAACGTACGTTCGTCCCACTCCGGCGACTCCGCCGTCAAGCGTCGAAAATGACGGAGTCGCCGGGTATAAATAAGGCCGCGTGCTCCGATAAAGCCCCGTTTTTCCCGTCAGCCAGCATCACCGCCTGATCCGCTGCGCCTGACATCTCGGAAAAACAAAGTAGTCGAAGGTTCTTGGCTACGGTACTTTGCCTTTTCCTCCCTCTTTCCTCTCCCGCATCCTCGCGAGCGCGAGTACCCGACTCTCGTTAAGGCGAGAGAAAGGCTCTCGACCAGCTCCCGAAGGGCGGGCATCTCCGCTCCCGCTCCTCCGCAGAACGCAAGACAACGGAATTGCCGTCTCGGTGTTTTGGTCGAGGTACTCGATGCGTTCTGCGGCCTCCAGACCGCCATCGCTCCCTGCACGCAGGCTGCTGTCCTACCAATTTGCATACCGCAAACATCATGCCGCGAGCTCCGCCCACCGCGTTACGCTAGTCGTCGAAAACCGCGCCCGCATAAAAACGTTATTCGCGTTGTGGGCTATTATGTAGCCCGGGAAATATGTCAGGTCGTAATTAATTTGGTACGCGTTGTACTGTTAACCAGATTGACGAATGTATTATTACAACTTATAGAAGTTATACAGCGAGAATTACAAGAGTGATGCAATACAACTAGACGCACTGATTATACCGACACGCGGGCATGTGTGCGGGCACATGGATGTAACTCGACGACGTACAGAGTACGAATGCTTACGCAGCGCTGCTCGGCAGAACCCGGCTTCGACCATAGACTAAGAATAGCGTAGAGGGAACTCGCCGGTCGCCACACACTCCCCGCCGAGTGTAAACGAAAGGAGAATTACATGTGTTTCGAAGAAAATGCTAACTACGTTTAACAATATAGTTGGAAATTAAATTAACCTACTAATATTGAAAACTAATGCTAGACTTAAGAGCTACGCTGACAATATGGACTTAAAAACTAACGCTGAGAAACGCTAGGGATACAAAATGAGTTATAAAGAATACCAAGTAATAGTTATTTACTAAGGTCGAAACGTACTTTCTTTTTTTGCGGCGGGTAAGTTTTAACTTGTTTAGGGCGCGATTCAGACAACACAGGGTGTTCGTCATTATTCATTGACGAGGAAGTAAGAACGTCTGGGGGAGACGACCGTTAATGTCTTCCAGAAGAAAATGCGCCGGTTTTAAACGCTCCGTGGAAACGCTAATTGGTCGGTTATTGACGTCTAACGTAAATACTTTATCGGAATCGCGTTTAATGATCCTGAAGGGACCAGAGTATGGTCGCTCGAGAGGTTTTTTAACCGCGTCGGTGCGAAGGAATACGTGAGAGCCTTTAAGTTGCGTTAAGTTCCTTAAAGAAAAATGCACGTTTTTTGTGATGATGAGTTACAGGTACGGGTTTAATTTGACGGATGAATTCGCGAAAATCGCTAATGAAAATCTGCGGATCAGGGATAAAATCATCCTGTAGAAAAAATTCTCCAGGAACGCGGAGCACAGTGCCGTATACAAATTCGGCTGGAGAAGCCATGGTGTCTAAGCGAACGTGGGTACGTAATCCGAGAAGAACGGTTGGGAGGGTATTGACCCAATTTTCCGTACCGTGGCACATTAATGCTGCCTTTAACGAGCGGTGCCAGCGCTCTATCGTCCCATTTGACGCGGGATGGTAAGCAGTTGTGCGAACGCGTTTACAGCCTACGAGCGAGAGTAAAGCCGCAAAAAGCTGTGACTCGAATTGAGTTCCCTGATCGGTAGTCAGAGTTTGCGGTGCGCCAAACCGTGTGATCCAATGATCATGAAAGGCTTTAGCCACTGTTTTGGCCGAGATATCGGCTAAAGGAATTGCTTCTGGCCAACGCGAAAATCTGTCGATCAGTGTCAAACAATATCTATAGCCGTTATTTAACGGTAAGGGACCAATAATGTCCATATGGACGTGGTCGAAACGCCCATCAGGAGCGGTAAAATGAGAAGGTATCTGTTTAATGCGGGATACCTTTGATTGCTGACAGTCGATACAGTTATTTGCCCATAAGGCGACATCGCGATGCAGGTTAGGCCAAATATATCGTTGACGAATTATACGATCAGTGATTTTTGCGCTAGGATGCGCGGGGTTATGAAACAGATCAAATATCTGCCTCCGAAGAGATACTGGAATATAGGAGCGAATAGCTTCCCTTGATAATTCACAGTAGAGCTCGGAATTTGATGAACCCCAAACAAATTTTTTAAGTTTAAGAGAAGACTTATCGGAAGCTAACAAGTGTTTAAGCTCCTCGTCTTCTTTCTGCCGAGAGGCGAGATCATTAAGCTCAAATTCGGTCGGTAGGCGGAGTGCCTCAATGCGTGACAGACTGTCGGCAACCAAATTATCGGGACCTGGAAGATATCCAATATTTGTAGAGAATTGAGCGATGAATGACAATTGTCGTAACTGCCTAGGTGAGGCTTTATCAGAGCGTTGTTTAAACGCCTAAACCAGAGGTTTATGATCCGTTAGGATATGGAAATTGCGACTTTCAAGGAAGTGTCGAAAGAATTTAATGGATTCGTAGATCGCGGTTAACTCGCGATCATATGCGCTGTAGTTTTTTTGGGATGGGGTGAACTTCTTGGAAAAGAAAGACAAAGGTCTCCAAGAATCCGAGAACTTTTGTTCGAGAACAGCTCCCATCGAGAAGTTAGAGGCATCCGTAACTATGCGCGTTTCCGAATCATTGGACGGATGAGCTAATAAGGCCGCGTTAGCTAAGCTAGATTTTGCTTTAACAAACGCGTCTCCGGCATCAGGTGTCCATGGAATTTCGCGTTTATCATTTTTACGCGAATCTGTCAAAAAGGAATGAAGCGGAGCTTGTATGCGAGCTGCCTGTTTGATGCTGCGCCTATAAAAATTAAGGGCGCCTAAAAATCGTCAGAGATCGGCAATTGTACGAGGTTTAGGCCAATTTTGTATAGCAGCAACGCGTTCGGGAATTGGTTTGATATCGTCCCGACTGACTACGTGGCCTAAGAAGGTAACCTCTTGTGCACCAAGAGTGCATTTAGTTGGGTTAATGAATAAACCGTGTTTTTTGAGTCTTTGAAAGACGATACGCAAATGATTCTTATGCTCCTCTTCTGAGGAGGATGCAATAAGAATGTCATCGATGTATACAAAAACGAAATCTAGATCCTGAAGAGCGCGATGTATGTAACGCTGAAACGATTGAGCGGCGTTACGTAACCCGAAAGTCATGTAGACAAATTCGAATAAGCCGAAAGGGGTAATGACGGCCGTTTTGGGCACGTCCTCTTTAGCCACCGGGATTTGGTGGTACACTTTATAGAGATCTAGAACCGAAAAAATGGTTTTCCCTGCCAGATTGGCAGTGAAATCGTGCAGGTGAGGTATCGGATACTTATCCGGAATAGTTATCGCGTTGAGACGACGATAATCACCGCAAATACGCCATTCGCCGTTTTTTTTACGGACTAAGTGTATGGGACTAGCCCAGGAGCTATTTGAAGGCCTAAAAATGCCTAAACTCATAAGCCGTTTAAATTCGACTTTTGTCGCCGTTAATTTGTCAGGCGCTAAACGACGAGGACGTTCGGCAACGGGCGGGCCTGAGGTCGCGATATGATGCTCGACATCACAAGTTCCTGAAGGAATCATTTGATCCACCCCCGTTATATCCGGAAACTCTGACAGGATGTCCGCGAATTTAGATCCGCGATTTACTGAAAAAACTTTAGTATTTGATACCACTCGAATTTCGCCGACGGCGGAAAGTTTGGTTTTCGAGTCAATGAGCCGGCGCTTGTGTAAGTCTACCACTAGTTGATAGAACTTTAAACAATCTGCGCCAATAATGGCGTGGGAAACGGCAGCAACGCGGAAATTCCACGCGATAGGTCGCCGAAGACCCAGGTCTAGTGTAAGGCGACGCTCGCCGTAAGTATCAATTACTGTGTTATTAGCCGCGAATAATTTGTGCTCGGTCGGCTGTTTTTTATCGCAAGGCGTTGCGGGAAGAATAGAAATCTCTGCGCCCGTGTCTACAAGGAATTGACGACCGGTAATGCGATCATATATGTGAAGACGGCTTTGAGACGCCCCATATCTCCCGACCGTCTCTGTGCGAGGAGGGGGTTTTAGTTTTCCGTCGCGTTTTTGTTTTTCCACGAACAGGGCTTGCGACAAGATGTCGCTTTTTCTCCATATTTACGATGGATGAAGCAAAGTCCTAACTGTTTGTCAGTTTTTTTAGCGTCGCTCGGGGGACCGGGAGAACGACCTCGAGACGAAGATCTCCTGCGACGCGATTTGAATACCTCCTTGTTTAATGCGGCAAGCTGTTTTGAGATAGAGTTCAATTTCTTGTCAATATCTGACGAAGGTACCATGTCTTTTTGTTTAGACGCGGATGCGACAAAAGGTACCATGGAGGTGTTAGGATTGCTAATTTCCGTTATTCTATCCACAATTATCGCTAATTTTTGTAGATCCTGCTCATTTATCGCCGCTCTATGAGAGTCAGGAAGCTGCTCGATAAATAGAGACCGAAGAACTTGTGGACTGCATTGTCCATTGTTAAGGTTTTTCATTCGGTTTAATAAATGCGAGGGTTTTTGATCCCCTAAGACTTGACCTTTCAATAGGGTCCGCAAGCGCGACTCAGGAGAAATCGCATAGACGGATAGAATACGCTCTTTGAGGCTATTAAATAAATTATCGATCAGAGGATCGGCTTTGAGTAAATCCGCGATATGCGCGATCACTTCGCTGTCAAGGCCGGTGAGGAGATAATCCGCCTTGGTTCGGTCAACGGTAATTGCCGCGACTCGTAATGACGCCTCTACTTGTAGAATCCACGCCTCGGGTTCGCTTTTCCAAAACGGCGGGATCTTAGGAGCGCGATAAGCTTCAACGCGCGGCGGTTCGTCAGTCATAGTGACAATGGTATGAGTCGAGTAACAAAAACGACTGTTACTACCTGAACGCAAAAATTGGCGTAACAACTAGCGCCAAACCGCGCGAACAGTTATTGAAGACAGCGCACGATTAAAATGTGAACAGACAGAGCGTACGCGACAGAGACGCGAAACGACTGCTAAATCATTGAATTAACACTAACGCGTAACGTTGAGTTAAGTCGCCGGCAACACGACGATGTTGCTATTCGATGAGTTCAGAGGAACCTCGAAACAAAATGACTTCGAAAAGAAGGACGTGAGAAGTCGGTACACAATAGTAATGGTACGGGCGTAACGTTACGACCCGAATGACGCCACGATAGAAACGCATATATCCTGTGCGAATGCTAAAGCGACGTAGCTAGACGCTTAACAGAAAGTCGGCCTGCGATATTTTAATATCTGCCATAAATGGGCGTACGAAACGAGAAAGAAAGTGACAATGTCGTTGTGCGGTAGCCGCTGTTCGAAATACACCAATGGCGTGCGAGCGTGATACAGCGCTGTTGCTACGCGCGAGGATTCTCGATTTGAAATGCCGGGTCAAACACTTGACGCGGACGCGTACACTGGCACAGGCAAATAAGAGAGATAGTACATTACGAGGACGAAGGTCTCGGTGATCCTGAAGAGACGGAATGCACCGTCGAGATTTGCGATGAGCCGCGAAGATCGGCGATGTCCTGATGTACGCCTCAATGTCGGATGATGCGTCGCAAAATATTGCGTAACGCCACGTCGGTTACTGAGAGCTGCAACGGGCTGCGACGAGCTGCGAATAGTCGCAATATGCTGCGCAGAGCCGCTGAAGAAGAGGTAGCTAGCCGATGCGTCAGAAATAGCCTCGCCGGGGATGGAAATCCGTCGAACAGGCCACCCGTTGAAACGCGATGGCTGAGACGTTCTCGTCGAATAACGTGTCTCTCTACCGATGTCGCCCAATGGCGTGTCGTTGAGCCAACGGCTTTGCCGGCCGGCACGAAGGCACTTCCCTTTTCAGGAAAATCTGCGTCGTTCGCCAAGAATGCTGAGCAAAGAGGTTCTGGAACAGAGAAAAATGCCGTCGCGTGTCCCCCGGGAAGCCAGTGGACTACGCACGGGCCTTGACGAGACAATTTCTCGAAGCGCGCACCGAAACGACCTATCACGTTGGGGTCACCAATGTGGGCTATTATGTAGCCCGAGAAATATGTCAGGTCGTAATTAATTTGGTATGCGTTGTACTGTTAACCAGATTGACGAATGTATTATTACATCTTATAGAAGTTATACAGCGAGAATTACAAGAGTGATGCAATACAACTAGACGCACTGATTATACCGACACGCGGGCATGTGTGCGGGCACATGGATGTAACTCGACGACGTACAGAGTACGAATGCTTACGCAGCGCTGCTCGGCAGAACCCGGCTTCGACCATAGACTAAGAATAGCGTAAAGGGAACTCGCCGGTCGCCACAGCGTTTCGTCGCCTAGCGACGACTCGCGGACACCTGTACATAAAACCGTGTGTATACTCGCGTTTTGAATTTGTCCGTCCGCGCGTTACCTTTTAATCATTCGTTTTGTCCGTCCGCGCGCACATCTTAGTTGTAATCTTTTCTGTTCAGCATGTAAAAAAAATAAATGTATATTTGTTAGACATCATACACCGCCGCGTAATCATTTCCGAGCCCGACGTCTTTCCTCTCTTTCCGTTTGAGCCTTTTCTCTCGCACCGTTCCGGCGAGCTGATTCGCGCGGAGAAAAACGGTACATTACATTACATTAACCCAATAAGCGGGCAATATTTTTAAAATGCTCTTTAATGTTTTTGTAATAAAATTTTATTTAAAATACATTAAAAAACGTTTTAAAAATATTGTCTGCTCATTGGAAACGCTGAGCGTGTCGTGCTTAACTGACGATATTTTGCGCCAATTCTGGCTGCCAGAACATCACACGGGACTAATGGCATGCCGTTTGCAGTAGAAAAATCGAATCGGCTAAAACAATTATACAACATGATCTTAACGATCTTTCTGGAAAGATTGCTTAATAGAAAAACCGTTTTTCGGTCATAGATGCTCGCAATCTTTTGAAAAGGATCTTCGTCTATTTAACGGTGCGCAGAAGGCAAACAGACGCACTGTTCAGCATACTTCACCTGTAACATTCAGAGCATCCTCGTCGTTCTTTCATAAGTGGTTTTGAGTCGCACGATTATGCAGTAATAAAGTAAAATTATAACATTACGGTAATATATTATAGCTTTAATTTGTGGGACTATTACTTTATATCGAGACATAATTTTAATTAATTAATGATACTTGTAAATTTCTTTAAACAATTATTTGTTAAAATTATTAGAAATAATTTTAATTCGATAAATTTATAAAAATGTTAACATTATCTGGCAAGTCAGTTTACTTTGTAATTGACGTAAAACAATACTCTGAGTGAGGACCCAAATAAACGTCTGATTCTGATTTTTAGATTTTTTACAGTTATTTGAAACGTCAAAAAATAAAGAAGTTTGTCATTTCTCAAAGTATTGGTTTACGCCAATTACAAAATGAACTGGATTATCACAGATAATATTAACATTTTTATAAATTAATTGAATTAAAATTATTTTTTATTACAGATTATTTTAAAAAGTAATTGTTTAAAGAGATTTACAAGTTTCATTAATTAATTAAAATTATGTCTTAACATAAAGTAACAGTCCTATGAATTGAAGCTATATTGCCGTGATGGCATAATTTTAATTTATTATTAAGAATCGTAATTCTATTAATATTATTTTTCAAACAAATTTTCGTATCCAAGTAAATTTCTTTATGCAAATAACAATTAAAACAGCGCGCGATCAATCGTAGTATCCCATATACCGCTGGTATAAGCGCATAGCAGAGGACACCGAAGTTTCTCCATAACAACACCTCGTTTCATGTCTTCTCTCTCGACCCAGCGCCAAGTAAGGAGGATGCACTATTGAAAGGTCCCCCACCGCTTTCTACTCACACCTTGACCGCCGCGCTTCCACGAAACACGTACATACGCGTCGTGTGCGGTAACCGAGCGCCACTGCCAGAGAACATTTCTGCTGGTGCATGTCTCTTAAAAACGCTGCAGTGATCGGGAAGCGGGTAGTGGTGAGGCGCGCTACAATAATGCATTCTGGAGAAAGCATGATACGACGTGGTCAACTGCGGTGTCCTGGTCAACCTACCCCTGTCCAAAAGAAAGTTGGAGGTTAGAATGAAGAGGCACTGGTGTAGAATTCCTATAACAAGACAATGTAATATCAAAAGATTTCTGTCGCCACGCGATAGACTCTATAGCGGTAAGCTGTGAATTATAATCATATTTTTAATTACTGCCAGAGGCATTTACCGTGAGCTGGCTATTTTTAATTAATAGTCAAAAGCGTTTACTGTGTGCTAACCATCTTTAATTAATTATCAGAGACATTTACCGTGTGCTAACTATCTTTAATTAATAATTAGAGGCGTTTACCGTGTGCTGACTATCTTTAATTAATTGTCAGAGTCGTTTACCGTGTACTGATTAGCTTTAAATAATAGTCAGAGGCATTTACCGTGTGCTGACTACTTTAAATTTGTATTTGCCCATCTTATAGACAAACATAAGCAAAAGAAAATGGAGAAACTATGAAAAATTTTTGCGTTTCATGGAAATAGACAATGGGAATGAAGGATTTATTCTACACTACTCAAAAGAAAATAGGGAACACTTTCCAGACACCAAAAATTAGGCTATTTTCAAATGAATGTAACTCGGTGAAAAATCATCGTAGATAAAAAATAAAAAAAGCATTTTGAAGCTTGAAGATCCAACTTTAACGCACTATCAGCAGATTTTCAAAATTCTTTTAACTTCCTTGTCTTATGCAGTAAAAAAGCACACCCTGTTTTGTTCCTTAAAATTTCGTATTTTTGACACTTTGCAGCTCGACCAACAAATTTTTTTCGAACAATTCAAGTAAAGCTTCATAAACTACAACATTTTGCCTACAAAATGCTTTTTTTAAAATTTCTCTACGATTTCTTTGACCGAGTTACGCTACTTTGAAGCTAAACCTGCATTTTTTACAAATGATATCCGTACTCCGTGAAAAATCATCGTAGACAAAAAATCAAAAAACCATTTTAAAGCTCGAAGTTCCAGCTTTAACATGCTGTTAATGGTTTTCAAAAATTTTCTCAATTTCTTAGTACTATGCCCCAAAAAAGATACACTGTTTTTTCCTTAAAATAACGTATTTTTAACAGCTTGTAGCTCAATAAAAAAATTTTTCTCGACAAATCCAATGCAAGTGCCATAAAGTATGACATTTTCTCTACAAAATGCTTTTTTTAAAGTTTTCTCTACGATTTTTTTTGACCGAGTTACAAGACTTTGAAGATATACATTTTTTACAGTACATTTTTCCGAAAAATGACGTCTACCGCCGACATTAGCATTACCCAATGTGCACCACGTGGAGGTTGTCGGTCGGATTTTTGCACATCGTGTGTGTGTGTGTGTGTGAGTGTGTGTGTGTGTGTGTGTGTGTGTGTGTGTGTGTGTGTGTGTGGTGTGTGTGTGTGTGTGTGTGTGTGTGTGTGTGTGTGTGTATGTATCACAGCAGAGATAAGGACCCCGCAGTTCGTCACTTCTGCAGTATTTAATGACTCCAAACCCTCTCTGCTGTGTGTGTATGCGCTCGCGCGTATGAGAGTTCAATAGTGTGTATTTCCTCCTCTCTGATCAATTACTGCTTGCAAGCGTTCTCGCATATTTATACATCTTGCAATACGATCTTGCGGAATGTTGTGCCAAATTTCCGTTAAAATTTCTCCCAATTCTTCTAAATTTCGCGGCTGTTCCTCGCGACGCCTTAATCGTCGTTCCATTTCATCCCAAATGTGCTCGATTGGATTTAAGTCCGGGCTATTGGCGGGATGATTTAACAGTCTAATTGCGTGTCGTTGAAAAAAACGTCGCGTTATATTCGCCGTATGAGGTCGAGCGTTGTCCTGCATAAAAATAAAGTTCCGACAGGTTCGATTTAATAGCAAAACGTGTGGTCGTAGAATATCGTTGATATAACGAACACCCGTCATTGCCGGAGGTGGCAGGATCACTAGATCACTTCGTCTTGTAAGTGATATACATCCCCACACCATCACGGAACCGCCGTTGTAGGATCGTATTGGCATAACGCAACGTCGATCATAGCGTTCATTTCGTCGATGCCAAGTACGTATACGAGCATCATTGCCATAAAGGCAAAAATATGATTCGTCGGAGAAATATACATTTCTCCAATCCTGTAAACATATAGTCGTCTTAGTCTAAAAAAAATCTCTTTTTAGACAAAGATGACCATATGTAAACATTGCATGCTCAATACAATAAAATTTTGTTTAGTACGCCGGCGATTCTCGCAGTGTGATAAGCGACACGGAATTTTCAAAATGCCGCGTAGACATTTATCGGCCGTAGAAGTTGCACGCATAATTGCGCTTTTGCAACAAGGTTATAGTATGCGTTATGTGGCGCAAGATATTGGTGCATCTGTGTCCGTAGTGAGTAGAGCTTGGTTACGATATCAAGACACGGGAAATTACACGAGACGTGAAGGTAGTGGTCGTTCTCGATTAACGACAAATAGACAAGATCGAGCCATTGTTCGTTATGCATTAGAAAGACGAATAATTACCGCAAGAAACATTCGTAATGACATTCATTTGCGCCATGTGTGCGAACAAACAATTCGCAACCGTTTGAGAGAAGCCGGTCTTCGTTCTCGTGTTCGTGCACAAGTACCAAGACTCACACTCGTACATCGCCAAGTACGTTATCAATTTGCGCGCGATCACATAAATTGGACCGCTAGGGATTGGAGAAATGTATATTTCTCCGACGAATCACGTTTTTGCCTTTATGGCAATGATGCTCGTATACGTACTTGGCATCGACGAAATGAACGCTATGATCGACGTTGCGTTATGCCAATACGATCCTACAACGGCGGTTCCGTGATGGTGTGGGGGTGTATATCACTTACAAGACGAAGTGATCTAGTGATCCTGCCACCTCCGGCAATGACGGGTGTTCGTTATATCAACGATATTCTACGACCACACGTTTTGCTATTAAATCGAACCTGTCGGAACTTTATTTTTATGCAGGACAACGCTCGACCTCATACGGCGAATATAACGCGACGTTTTTTTCAACGACACGCAATTAGACTGTTAAATCATCCCGCCAATAGCCCGGACTTAAATCCAATCGAGCACATTTGGGATGAAATGGAACGACGATTAAGGCGTCACGAGGAACAGCCGCGAAATTTAGAAGAATTGGGAGAAATTTTAACGGAAATTTGGCACAACATTCCGCAAGATCGTATTGCAAGATGTATAAATATGCGAGAACGCTTGCAAGCAGTAATTGATCAGAGAGGAGGAAATACACACTATTGAACTCTCATACGCGCGAGCGCATACACACACAGCAGAGAGGGTTTGGAGTCATTAAATACTGCAGAAGTGACGAACTGCGGGGTCCTTATCTCTGCTGTGATACATACATACACACACACACACACACACACACACACACACACACACACACACACACACACACACACACACACACACACACACGATGTGCAAAAATCCGACCGACAACCTCCACGTGGTGCACATTGGGTAATGCTAATGTCGGCGGTAGACGTCATTTTTCGGAAAAATGTACTGTAAAAAATGTATATCTTCAAAGTCTTGTAACTCGGTCAAAAAAAATCGTAGAGAAAACTTTGAAAAAAGCATTTTGTAGAGAAAATGTCATACTTTATGGCACTTGCATTGGATTTGTCGAGAAAAATTTTTTTATTGAGCTACAGGCTGTTAAAAATACGTTATTTTAAGGAAAAAACAGTGTATCTTTTTTGGGGCATAGTACTAAGAAATTGAGAAAATTTTTGAAAACCATTAACAGCATGTTAAAGCTGGAACTTCGAGCTTTAAAATGGTTTTTCGATTTTTTGTCTACGATGATTTTTCACGGAGTACGGATATCATTTGTAAAAAATGCAGGTTTAGCTTCAAAGTAGCGTAACTCGGTCAAAAAAAAATCGTAGAGAAATTTTAAAAAAAGCATTTTGTAGGCAAAATGTTGTAGTTTATGAAGCTTTACTTGAATTGTTCGAAAAAAATTTGTTGGTCGAGCTGCAAAGTGTCAAAGATACGAAATTTTAAGGAACAAAACAGGGTGTGCCTTTTTACTGCATAAGACAAGGAAGTTAAAAGAATTTTGAAAATCTGCTGATAGAGCGTTAAAGTTGGATCTTCAAGCTTCAAAATGCTTTTTTTATTTTTTATCTACGATCATTTTTCACCGAGTTACAGTCATTTGAAAATAGCCTAATTTTTGGTGTCTGGAAAGTGTTCCCTATTTTCTTTTGAGTAGTGTATATAGCTTACAAAATATTGCCATATTCATGTTCAACATGAAAATATAATTTTAGTATTATGTATTATCTATTTTCGAATGAAATGGCAATAAATGTGCTAAACATTTAGTCTGATTAACGTCAATCTCTTTTTGTTACATGCAGCAAAAAGAGCGTAGTGTCAAAGTGCAATGTATATTTTCAACACATTACGTCCTTATTCAACAGCAGAAACCCAATAGGACAGACGAAAAATTGTTTCGTGCAAACTCATCCGCCTACAAGACGGCCCGAGCATGCCTGTCAAAGTATACGGTACTGAGTTGAGCGGTTTCGTTTGTTGAAAAGACAAGGATGAATGCAGAGCTCAAATGATAATGGAATTAAAAGTATCGATATTATCGACATTTTTAGTGTTATTTAGTAGATGATGTAGGACCGTCGGAGTTCTGCCGTCACTCCAGCATTGCCTTAAGAAATAATAAAAAAGACTCAACAAAGTGTACGGAACTTCTTCCCGAGGTATATCTTCTTATTCTCGATCGAATTTCCCCTCCTTAAGTGCTTCATCCCTCTTTCTTCCAATCCTCGTGCGACCCGACGAAACTTTCTCGTTCGATCAGTATTATTTGTTTTGAAACTGTCAAGATGTAACATCTCCTCTTACAATGCTAAGGCATAGTTTTGCAACTTAGAGGTAATATGTTACTAATTTTATTTTTTTTTTACATTTTTATTCTTATTTTAATTTATTTTTATTTTTTTTACAATTTTATAATTCGTAACTTGTACAGCTCAATATCATACTCTTTTTGTTAATTTATTTCTTTTTGTTTATTATTAGAATTTTTTAATTTTGATTTGTACAGCTTAATATTTATTTATACCGGGTGTCCCAGACCACCCGTCCCACCCGATTTTTTCGTAAACGCGACATTTTAAAGAAAAATGTTTCAGACAAAAGTTGTAGGGTTTTAAAAGATCTATTTACTGATTTTATCAGTTTGACCTTGGATGGCGTCGCCAAGGTCAGATCAAAATAACATTAACTTTTTTAAATAGGACACCTCATTTTTGGTTCCAGAATCTAATAGCTGGTGTCAAGACCTTTCCAAAACACTATCAGGAAGTTTATTTTTGTTGAGTACTTTCCGAGTTGTGAGGCTTGAAAGTTACGGTGTACTGTTACCTTCAAGCGTCATAACTCGGAAAGTCCTTAACCAAAATAAACTTATTTATAGTGTTTTGGAAAGCTCTCGAAATCGACTACAAGAAAATGCAATGAAAAATATACCTGTTTCAGACCACCCGTCCCACCCTTTTAAAACGTAGGGATGTGCTTGTACAAAAAAATGGCTCAGACAAAATTTGCATGATTTCGAGGGATCAACCTGATGATGATCTTGAATTCGACCTTGAGATCGATCTTGGGCATAAAGGTATAAGTCAAAGTAACATTTTTAAAATGTAAAAACGAAATAATCGGTGCCGCCTGTAGGTATTAGCGTTACCTAAGGTGTACCACGTGTAGGTAACAAGATCGTACTTACACCTTATCGGGGTGCTTTTTTAAGGTGGTTCCCCTCGCCGTCACCTTTGTCGGGGTGCTTTCATAAGGTGATTCCCCTTGCCGTCACCTTTGTCGGGGTGCTTTCATAAGGTGGTTCCCCTTGCCGTCACCTTTGTCGGGGTGCTTTCATAAGGTGGTTCCCCTTGCCGTCACCTTTGTCGGGGTGCTTTTTTAAGGTGGTTCCCCTTGCCGTCACCTTTGTCGGGGTGCTTTTTTAAGGTGGTTCCCCTCGCCGTCACCTTTGTCGGGGTGCTTTCATAAGGTGGTTCCCCTTGCCGTCACCTTTGTCGGGGTGCTTTCATAAGGTGGTTCCCCTTGCCGTCACCTTTGTCGGGGTGCTTTTTTAAGGTGGTTCCCCTCGCCGTCACCTTTGTCGGGGTGCTTTCATAAGGTGGTTCCCCTTGCCGTCACCTTTGTGCATACGCATGTTGTTCAGTCTCGATGTTCAAAATGTCCACCACGTGCATTTATACAGGCTGTTACCCTACTTTGGAAATCATCCGTCGCCCGACGAATTTCGTCAGTATCTAGAGACTGAATGACTTGTCGAATTCTGTTTTTCATATCTTCTGCAGTCGTAGGTCGTTCGCGGTATACAAGGTCTTTTATTCGTCCCCACAAATAATAATCTAAAATTGTAAGGTCCGGTGATCGTGGTGGCCAATTATGTGGACCATGTTTACCTATCCATCGGCCGCGAAATATGCGGTTCAGTTGATGACGAGCAATGACAGACGTGTGGGCGGGACATCCATCCTGTTGAAACCACATATTTAGACGTAATTGGAGTGGAATATCTTCAAGTAAACGTGGAAGTTCGTTTTCGAGTAAATCGGCGTATAAAAAACGGTTTAAATTCTCTTGAAAGAAAAATGATCCCACGATATGCGTATCAACAATTCCGCACCAAACATTGACTTTCCAGATACGTTGATGATCCATTTCTCGATACCAATGTGGATTCTCTTGTGCCCAATAACGAAAATTATGTGTGTTTATTTCGCCGTCACTTTTAAAGGTGCACTCATCAGAAAATAAAATACTTCTATGGAAATTAGGTAATTGTTGAGTAATCCAATTACAGAATATCAGTCTTTGTCTATGATCGTTCAATGTCATGGCCTGGTGAAGTGACATTCGATATGGATGGAATGAATTTTCACGAAAAATTCGGCTGATCGTGCTTCGACTTATTCCACTATCTCTTGCTCGTCGCTTTAAAGAATCATTCGGGGTTACAAAGGCAGTTGCAATTACATCAGGTGCTCTTACTGAACGAACTGATCGATGAATTTGCCTTCCCTTATTATGATCCGGCTGAACAATACCTTTTACAATTATTCGACGTTGTAAGCGACTGAAAACTTTGCGCGAATGTGGTGTATGATCGGGATATTCATTTCGCCACATTATTTCAGCTGCTCGAAAACTTCCAGCTCTACCCAAAACTGACATCATTAACGCAGCTTCTTCGTTCGGGTAAGGCATAACTACAAATTACGCTTACGACCGGGTTGCTTATTAGAAAACGTGAATTGGTGACGAGTTGCGTAATATTATGAATTCTAAGCAATGACTTTTAGGAGTGGTATGTAAGGGTGCTTTTTCGTGAAAATTACTTTATTGCTACAATAATCAACATTAAATGAAGATTAATATTAATAAATCAAGAATAAACGGCATCATAGAGCTGTACCGAATGTTAGAGATCTCGGTAATTAGGTATCTTCAAAACTCTACGCGTAGGACTATAGGTACACGCACCGGCAGAAATGGTGTCTCTCGACGCTAGCGCTCGGCTGCCGCACACACGCGGAGCCGCGCTCGTACGTGTGTCTAGGCTGCGCGGCGACGATCGGGGTGCGGGCGGAAAGTGGTGGGGGGCTTTACGATAGTGCATCCTCCTCGCTCGACGCTGGGTCGAGAGAGAAAGCATTATTCGACGTGATACCATGGGCGAAGTCGGTGTCCTCTGCTTATATTTTTCATTGCATTTTCTTGTAGTCGATTTCGAGAGCTTTCCAAAACACTATAAATAAGTTTATTTTGGTTAAGGACTTTCCGAGTTATGACGCTTGAAGGTAACAGTACACCGTAACTTTCAAGCCTCACAACTCGGAAAGTACTCAACAAAAATAAACTTTCTTATAGTGTTTTGGAAAGGTCTTGACACCAGCTATTAGATTCTGGAACCAAAAATGAGGTGTCCTATTTAAAAAAGTTAATGTTATTTTGATCTGACCTTGGCGACGCCATCCAAGGTCAAACTGATAAAATCAGTAAATAGATCTTTTAAAATCCTACAACTTTTGTCTGAAACATTTTTCTTTAAAATGTCGCGTTTACGAAAAAATCGGGTGGGACGGGTGGTCTGGGACACCCGGTATATTTTCCTGCTAATTTTTGTGTTTACAATTTACTTGTTAGCAATCAATTCCAATCGATGTTCCGAAACTAGTGTCTTTCACACGTTCTTTGAGATCGCTCTAATATATTAAGGCGCTCGTGAGATTGATGAAGATGAAAATCACGGTATTTCATAGTCTTTATTTATCTGGTAAACTTTATTTAATTTTGGTCTTTTGTTTTGTTTATTTCGATGTATGTAAATTGTAATCGGGCGAATATTATGTTATGGTTTTACAGATAGTTAAACTGTTGCATATACACTGAAAAAGACCGTCATTAAAAGGTCAAAATGTTTGAATTTATTTACTAATGTGTTTTGATTTTCGCAACATCCAGCGTGGCTCTGCAGCTCAGTAATTTTTGTCAATTTGTATTATTATTTATATGAATTTGTAATTATTTGTATTTAAAAACTTAAAAAAATCCTTGCATTTTTGTCGTATAAAAAAAGTGGTGGGATTTATGACTACTTATGTGTAAGATATAAGGCACATCGATAATTTATAAATAACATTTCTAAATATGATATAAAATAACATAATGATTTACAAAATTTGTTTACAAAGTTTATTAGGGAATAAGAACAGTAAATATACAAAGTAATAACAATGCAATATTAAAGAAATTAATATGCACAGACTTCAACAGAGTGCAGATATGTGTACAATGTATTCTCAGTATATAGAGGCAAGTGCTATTTTCCAATCACGCAGCATCTGTATTACGGCATAAATCCCGATCACTGAAAATGTTGTATATTCTAAACAAGTGAGATATACAAGGTATTAAACTAAACAAAAAGTACAAGAGCTACGCACTTGTATCTTGCTTGTATACCATCTTTTCCTATAGCTTTATATTTAATAATAATAATAATAATAATAATAGAACTGAGGAGGCGGTTCTTGGGTCGAAGATCCGCCTACGGCACGCAGACTCTTGTCCATTGTGTCTCCCTCCAGTCGTTCGTCACTTACGGGAGCCTTGATTCCTCCCAAAAGAGACTCAGGTCTCTCATAGGTAGCCAGCTAATCTGCCCTGGCTGGGGGAATGCCGAGCAGTTTTAGTCTCAACCCCGCATAGGCCGGTCAATCACAAAGAATGTGGACACTTGTCTCTTCTTCTTCCTCACAAGCCCTACACTCGGCCGTATCAGATCGGCCCAGCCTGTGCATGTGGTAATTGAGGGCTCAATGGCCAGTCAGTATTTGCACTACTAGCCTGGCGTCTCTTCTGCTCAAGGACTTTATGTCCTTGACCAGGCCCTCACTAGGTGTTTCTCCTAGTAGAGCCCCGGCCTGTCGACACTTGGTCCTCAGCTCATTTTTTCAAAACTCGAGGTGCTCGCTCCGTAACCAGGCCCAAATCCTCCTCCTGCCTAGACAGAAAGGGACCCCCAGCACCGGTCCCGGCCCGAACACCTCCATTCCTGATGCCGCCCTAGCGAGCCGATTGGCCTTCTCATTGCCTTCGATCCCCGAGTGACTGGGGACCCAGGTCACGATAACTTCTTTATCTCTTACCAGCTTATCCAGTGCATTTCTGCAGTCCCAGACCAGCTGCGAGGTGCAAATCGGAGCCTCAAGTGCCATGACAGCAGCTTGACTGTCCAAAAATATTTTCACGCGCCCACCTGTCTCCTTCCCTTCCAGGACCAGTTGGGCACATCTTAGGATTGCCACGATCTCCGTTTGGAAAACTGTGGCGTACCCATCCAGGGGCAGGCTTTCCGCCAGCATCCTTTGTCGGCAAACAATGCCCGCGCCGGAGCTCGTATACAATACCCGTCTTGGAGCCATCTGTAAACCAGACGTCCCCGTCACAGGCTTCAACCAGTGCCCCGGGTTTTTTCCAATCCACGAGTCCTGTGACCTGCACTTTAAAGCGCCTGTCCAGGGCGCTTTAAAGTCCGAAATGCTGGCATCCTATCTTGCCTCATTCCAAAGATGGAATCGGTCAGCACGCCGTTAGGGAACCTAGTGTGCGCAGTCCTCTCCTTCCACTTCAATTCGCAGGCTAGTCGGTGTGCAGCGATCGCTGCCGTCCCCACCACCACCTGGTGAAGTAGTTCAATCCCGAGCAAAATGCCCATGGCTGCCACCGGCGTGGTTTGTATTGCACCTAGGGCCCCTCTTAAAATCAAAGCCCTAACGTGCTCGAGCGCTACCACTGCCGCTTTTTTCCGCGTCCTAGGCCACCACACAACTGCTGCATAAGTAAGCTTGGGTCGAAGTATTGTAGTATAGATCCAACAGACCATCCTGGGCTTCAACCCCCACGTCTGGCCCACGATTCTCCTGCACATCCAGAAGTAAGAGCACAGACTCTTACAGCGGCTTTTAAGATGTTCCCTCCACGACAGCTTCTTATCTAGGATCACTCCCAGATATTTTATTGATTCAGCTGGGGCTAGTCTTGTACTTTCAAAGATGGGCCCTATTATAGTGCCCACTTTATATTTACAAGTGAAAACAACGAGCCCCGTTTTCAGCGGATTCATTGACAAATCGGTCCCCCTGCACCACCGCTCTACTGTTCCCAGTGCGTTCTGCATGAGCTCCAAGAGAGGCCCGAGAAAGGGTCCTTGCACTAGCAGAGCCACGTCATCAGCCCTGCACAAAGAAGCCCCTCTCACTCAGCCTCTCGAGCAGCCCATCCACCACCAGGCACCATAACAGTGGAGAGAGCACCCCACCCTGGAGGTACCCTCTCTCCACCCATCCACTGATCTTCGTTGTTCCCAACAAAGCTACAACTCGTCGCCCTAGCATGCCCCGGATCCACTCCACGAGTTTCTCCGGCACACCCCTGTGCAACGCTTCTTCACATACCACTTTGTGCGGGGTGTTGTTGAAAGCACCCTCTATATCTAAGAAGGTGCCCCACCGCATAGCCGCCCCTCTCCAGTTGCCCCTCAATAAACGACATAGTCGCATGAAGAGCCGTCTCCGTTGAGTAGCCCATGCGGTATGCGTGCTGTGCGTGGTGCAAGGGGCGCCGCGGGAGGACAACGTCCCTTACATACGCGTCGACCAATTTCTCCAGAGTCTTCAGGAGAAACGAAGTCAGACTTATCGGTCTGAAGTCTTTAGCAGAAGAGTAGCTTGCTCTTCCTACCTTCGGGATGAATGCCACTCTCGCTAGTTTTCATGCACTAGGCGTATGGCCCAGAGCCAAAACATGCCCTCAAAGTCCTTGTCTGAGGTCCCACGACCAACTCCAGCCCCTCCTGTAGAAGACCCGGAAAGACTTGATCTGGTCCCGTCGACTTAAAGGGTTTGAAGGTGTTTATCGCCTATTTCACTTTTTCGGGCTTGACAATGCTGGCAGCTAATCCCCAGTCCGCCTTACAGGCCCTGCGCGAGCCCACCGCATCGTTGGCGAACAGTTCTCCGTGCTCCCTACGAAAGCCCGGAAAGGTGGCCTCCAGCAAGTGCACCAGGCACCGCTCCCCGGTCACCATTGTCACGGAGACTAATGGAGTCCAAGACGGCGTCTGGGTTCCTGGCTAGAATCCTGCATAGTCTTGCGGTTTTGGGCACGCCCTCTACCGACTCGCAGAACTCTCTCCAGCTTCTTTTCTTGGCTTTCACCACAGAGTCTCTGTAGTCTTTCTGGGCCCTTCTATGAAGTTCCCAGTCCGACTGGCGGCCCGTGTTCCTGGCCCTATTCCAGGCCCTCCGAGCCGCATTTCTGAGCTCCTGCAGCTTAGGACTCTACTAGGAGTTGCCTCTGGAGTTTTTAACCGCCCTCTCCGGGCAGTTCTTTTCGTTGCTTTCCACCAGAGCTCTCTGCAGGTGATCTACGCAGAGCTCCAGTTCCTCCTCGGTCCTGTGCCTCCTTGCCTGGGAAGACCTCGAGATAGCATTTCAAGTCCACCCGATAGGAGTCCCAATCGGTCCTCCTGGGATCCCTGAACATCGCCACTTCTCCTCTGGCCTAAGCCAGCTTGATGGTGATTTGCGTATGGTCCGACAGTGAAGGTTCGCGCGAGACCCTCCATCCGACTACGTCCCTCGATATACACCTAAAACAGACAATAAGATCGAGAACCTCTCTCCTCATCAACGTGCAAAAGGTGGGCTTGTCACCTTTGTTAAGAATCTCCAGGTCCGTCGACGCTAGAAATTCCAATAGCCTTCTACCTCTATCGTTGGTATCCGTGCTTTTCCAGATCGTGTGGTGCAAGTTAGCATCGCACCCCACTGTTAGGGAAAGCCGCTCACTCTGGCAGTACTCTACCAATCTGGTCATCGGTTCCGGCGGCGGCGGAGCCCCCTCATCGTGAGGAAAATACGCGGAGCACACCACCACCCTCCTCCTGCTTCCCAAGGAATCGGCGACATCAAGCTTGACCGCTACCACATCTTTGGAACATAAAATTATGGGGGAATTAGTCAGGCGTCAATGCCCTTCACCGCTACGCAGGCTCTGGGCTTTTTGGCTGTCGGAGACTTAAAAATTCTCCCGCATGCTGCCACACCACTGATACAGCCCCGGACGAGCCAAGGCTCTTGTATCAGTGAAATGGCTGTGTGCACGACAGCCTGCTTCCTCAACAGAATCACTTAGGCCCCTTTGCTCTGGTGCAAGTTATTTAGAGTTAATGTTAAATTTATACAATATTTAAAAAAAATTATTTTCGGATAAAATACTTTTGTGTTCTATGTCAAATACTTGAGTAATTGTATGATCTAATATTTTTGAATAACATCAATTAAAAATTGTTTTTGGTTAGAAATATAACAAAATACTGCCAATACGAATCCGTTCCATATAGCTAAAATTGTACTGAAGATGATTTCATAATAAGTTGAAACGTTTGCTTCTATTTTTATATAATCAAGAACGAATTACGATTGAATTTATGTAGATATTTATTTTAACAAATTTGAACACGTTATTCCGTTTTTGCTGTGCGCGGATTTACCTAGCGGTTCGGATAACGCAATAGGTTCGAGGCAAGAGAGAGAAAATAAACGTTGTTTTGACAATATGCGTGTGAGTTTATTGTAAAGTCGTGTACTCGATATAAGTTTCTGCCTCGCTACTGCGATCGAGAGAAACGAGATGAGCGCGGATTGACAGATTTACGCTTTGGTACAAGTGTAGTTCGCGGTAATATAACTAAGCGGTAATATGACTAAGTGCGAAACAGAACATTTACATTTAAGTACGAGTATAGATCACGGTAATACTGAAAACGGGGCGCGGAAAAGAATACAATGACTTTGAACGGGGGATTATTTACACTCTATTTATAAAGTGTAAATAATCCCTTGGCCGTGGAGCCGAGCGGGAATCTCGTGATTCCCAGAAGCGGGGTTGGTTTTTCGAGAACTTCGGTCGGTCGAGCTTCGCGACGCGGTTGCGCTGGTATGCGGCGGGGCGCGAGGCGCGTCGACGGCGCGAACGCGCGGGTTAGCTCAGTGGGGCGTTTAAATGGCCGGTAATTTGTGCTCGGGGCGCGGTTTTCTTTTCTCGGCTTAAGGGGTAACACCACCTTTGAGATTTGAAAAAATCGATTTTTTTTTTGCTTAAATCATTAGTTTATACTTATTAAAATATGCTGTAAGTAGTTTTAGAACAAAATTCAAACTGTATTATAGTGTTTGAGCTGATTAAATGAATCGTCTCTATGCGCCTACTGAGCAGCTGCAAGCGATTTGGATCGGCCCCGTCTTCTCTATGCTTCGTAGTTATTTGGGCTTCATTTATATACCAAAAATAGACTTTTGTCTAACACAATATAGATGTTATTACTTGTACTATATTAGTAAATAGTTTTGAAAGCGTCGGTTTCTGTGTTTATGCGACGCCATTAGTTTTTCTGTGTTTATGCAACAAACTTGGTTGTTATTATAATGATGGCTATAACAGTTTAATAAAAATTTTGTAAATGTAAAACCTCATGGTGGGCACTATTGTGGAAAGACAGCTTTATGGGGCAGGCATCGCAGATTAGAGATAAATTAAAAATTTTTAACTTTATACACAAAAAATCAGTTATCAAAACTTTATACGCGTTTTTCTCAAAACACAGTTTTTCAAATTTGCGTGTAAGGTTACTCTTACAATTTTTATCCGATTGACTTGAAATTTTAACACTATTCTTGTAACTATTCTACAGGGAAGTATGTAGGCTTTTTGCGATATGTTGAAAACTTTTTGTAATTAGCATTTTTTAAACAAATTTTTGGGTGAAAAATCCACTTTTTTCTACAAATAGCTGCCATTTTGATAAAAATTAATATTTTTAAAAATCCCTACGTACTTCCTTAGTTTTGAATATGTAGATAATGAAGAGTTTTTCTGTTTGGTTCCAACATAAACCATGTCGCAGAAAACTTGCACACAAAAATTCATCTTTCAGAAAAGACGATTTCGTAAATGGGCTAGTACGCCGCCATTTTGTGCATAAAAAAAAATTAAAAAATATTTTTTTACTTGTCAATATATGTACAATAAATCCCTCTAAGCTTTTTTTATATAAAGTTATTCATTTGCCGACAATAAATTCCCAAACTTAGATATCATTTTAGGGCCTCAAAGATGGTGTTACCCCTTAATAGCCGCCGCGAAGTCGTGGGGCTTGTTCTGGTCGGGATCGCCCGGAGCCACCAAGTACCTTGGTGGCGGCAAAGAACCTTTACCGCCTTTTGGTATCCGGGGTGGTTGTAGACGGAAGCTACGTTCTTTCAAATGTCGGCTCTGTCGCGTACCTCGACAGCGGCAAAGAACCTTTACCGCTCGTTCGGTCAGAGGAGTTTCGGGTCGGAATCGAGGTGGCGGAATGGATCCTGAGTGTGCGAGCGGAGGCCTTTTATACCTCCTGGCTCGCGCGCTCGGTCGTTTCCGTGCGCTTTCGCTCTTCTTCGAGATTTTATCTCGGGATTTCGTTCCTCCGCGGTTGCTGGTACAGACGCGTTCCTCGCGGAGATTTCTTTCTGCGGTGCTGTGCGTGCGCGCGGTCTTGTATCACGCACGGGTCTGCCTCGTCCTAACGGCCATCCTCGGCCGTTAGCGGCGACGTCTCTGTGGCAGCGTTTAGGTAGGCGCGAGGGCGCCTTCTGTTTTTTAAAGCCGAACAGCGGCCTCCGGCTGGTGTTCACCGGGAATAACGGATGCTATCTGCATGCGTTGTTACAAATTTAATGTATCTTTTACACGCCGTGATTACAAAAAAAAAAATAAATTTTATTAATAATGAAGGGGAGATCTTTGGGACACGCGTCCCCCGGCATGCTTTTTACTCGCAGGAAAACTTAAAAAAAATATAAATCTTGGTTATAATAATTACGGCATCGCATAAATCCTATTAAACTGCTGATCTTACAAACTAAACGCTACTTAATCTAAATGCTCGCCTAAGGAGGGGAAAAGGGTACGCAGGGGACGGTCGGTGGGACTGAACAGAGCGGGACAAAGTTCGGAAGCCGAGAATATCCTGAAGTGGATCCAACAAATGAGAGCGGGACTCCTGGAGAAGACGGTTGTCGTCCGTAATCCGAGAACAGTCGATATCTCTTCCTAGAATCAAAACATGGATTAACGGCTCGGAATGTTAGAACAGACAGGAAAGAGTGGGACAGGATACGTGTACGCCCAATTTAGGAAGCTGAGAACACCCAGCAGACGAGTTCCGAATACATCCTGAGTGTCGGCATTGGAAAGAAGGAGCCGACTGGAATGCTCCGGCATCGCGCGGCGCCGTATTTATACCTGCTTTCTTACCACGCGGCTGTTTTCACGTAGGTTTCTCCATTACTTGGATTTACCTGCGTTCACCGATATCACGCTGATACCGCGTGACTGGGCGGGCAAGAGAAAGACAAAAAAACTTTACTTTCGTAACAAGGAAATCATTACAATTTGTTTATTTACTTTGTATATTAATTTTTATTTTTACTTCATTTCATGTTAAGAAAACACTTTTCACAATATTAAAATAAATATTTTTTTTTAATGTTTAAAGAGCATACTTATTTTTATTTTATATAATATTAAAGAAACATTTTTAGTAATATTAAAATAAATATTTTTTTTATGTAAAAAGAGAAACTATCTCAATTTTATAGAAAACAGTTAAAAAGAGATAAAAAGAACACGAAATTAAAAGAACACGTCATTAATATTAGACTTGATCCATCTAAACATTCCGTAGTTATTAACCTTAGAATAAATACTAATCATTCTTTTATTGGGAGAAAATTGAAATTCTCAACACTGAACACGAATTTCCAAAAGAGACTAATTTCGGAAACGATATACAATCATGTACGTCAAACCACAAACAAATGGATTGAATTCACATAATGACGCAGAACTTCTATTATTCTTATTTTTATTTACTTGACTTGTTCACATACAGTTAAAAACACACAGTAACGATTTGTTTAAACGCTCTACCTCAGTCATGCTTTATTTGTCCTGACAATAAGATTGTCATTCGATGGTGAAAGCTTACATAATTTTCTTTTCATCAATTTTTACATGTTGACATGTTGCACAAGTAAATTAATTTATCGTGGAATAAAAATATTTTTGTGTATTAGTTACGTAATAGATTTATCATTAATGTACAGATAACAAACGAAGCAAAAATTGCACTTTTTGAGTTACATGAAACCACAGGGATTTTGTTGGCTCATTATGTAAAATTGAAGTCTGAATTTCTCTTTACACTACCAAAAAACGGGAAAATTGATAACTAACGCATTAAGAAAGTATTCTAGTGTGACGTTTTCAAGACGGTTTGTAAGAATTAGTTTTAAGTACATTAGTGATTAGACCTACAAATTTAATGTTTTATGCTTACATTTATTCATCCAAAGATGAATTTTGAAGGAGTATCTCAAATTTTTCCAAAGTTTTTTATTAAAAATTATACCAAATACTAATTATTGAAAAAAGTATAATTTTACAGTTCTCCTCCATCGGGCGCCACAATTGCTACCGTCCTGCTCATTTAAAATACATAACTTTTTTTATTTTGTTCCTAATAAAAGTGGCCATCTCAATAAGATTACTTCACATTACACTGTGTTCACACTACACTCTCATATTTGAATTAACAAAATTCTTTTATGTTCTTATTAATTGTTCTCCAATTACTGTATGCTACATGTATGAATATACAGTATTAAAATATTTTTTGAGCAATATGAATTAGACAAAATGTTTTATTCGTTATAGATTAATATTCCTTTTAAGCTTCATATCAAACTATTTTATTTCTAAAATTTCTCAAAGTAATTAGTAATAATTTTACCATAATTTACCAAGTAAGTTACCGTCAAATTGAGTCATCTTCATTTCTGTAAGAAAACATTTCTAGACTCTTTAAACATCTCTAGACTCACCTACTTTGATTTGATAACACATCGTATCTCTTAAGACGTTTGTAAATCAGTGTATGTTTTTTTAGTTCTTATTTTTGCTTCTTCTATCGTAGAAATCAAATTTTCATATGCATTTGCATCCTCTATTAAAGAAGAATTGATACGTAGTTTTAAAGATTTTCATTTTTCTTCGAACTTTTGACGCATTTCATCTGTAGCCGACTTTATATTCGAGTTTGTATCCGAGTTTGTATCCGAGTTTGTATCTGAGTTTGTATCACACATTATGTACAAGTAACAAATACAATTTCATTCAAAACTTTAAAGACAAGGTATAATTCCATGCAAAATATTCAACAATTTCTCGCTGTCATGAGCTGTATATTAGTGTAAACGCATAACACAATACTAAATCACTTTGCGCTCACAATCAGTGCCTACCATTACATTCTGCGTCACTTCCGTGATCTGTAACGCGCATCGACATATAGAATTGACTGTTGATGACCGTGATGGGGGTAAAAAGGCAGATAAAGTAAGAAGCAAACAATAAGAAGAATGTTCGTACTTTGGGGGGGCCCAGCAACCAATCGGGCTTACAAAGAAACACAGGGAAGTGTCCGCCTCAGATTAAAACGAGCTTTTAATATGTTGTAGTACAGATAAAAATAAGAGACACGTATTTTTTTATACGTGCCCATACGCACTTTAAGGGGGTGGAACACTTGAAGAAAATCGTTTTTTTTTTTCGAAGCGTATACCGTCGAAATTATAAGAAATAGAAAAAAATGTTTTAAATAAAAATTGAATGGCTCAAAGAGTAATTTATAACAGCAAAAGAAATTAAAAAAAAATTTTTTTTATTATTTTCCCCCACCTCTTACTTATATTTTTTTTTAATTTTTATTTTTTTATAAGCAAAATAAAGCTTATTTTATTACAAATTCAATGGTATATGATAAAGTTACGATACAACATTTTCTAAAAATAATTAAAAACCTCTCTATATGCACGGTACGCGCACCGTCCGCACGTTTGTGCACTACGGAAGTGACTCCCTCCGATTTCGACGTGCCTTGTAACATGTTGTACAGATTAAAATAAGGGACACCTATTTTTTTACACGTGCCCTAAAACACTTTTAAGGGTAAAATACCCGTTTGAAGAAAATCGGGTTTTTTCTTTCAAAGCGTGTATCGTCGAAATTATAAGAAATAGAGAAAAATGTTTTAAAAGTTGAATGCATGTTTTTCTCGCATAAGATGACAAAAACATTTCGAGGACAGTTTGTGTCTAACGGGCGGATTCTGATAGCATAAGGGACCGATAGCACACCACCACTCACAGCGGTCGATGACTAGAGTTTTTCCGTTGGTTGGGTTAGATAAGTCAAGATGATTAGTTGGTGGGCTATTGCAACGTGCGCTATCGGATCTTGTAGGTGTCTAACATGAAAACGCAGACATCGAAAAAAACATTAACGTAATTCTTGAATTTATACATGTCAATACTGCCGAGACATAAACATTCTATTTCAAGATAAGAAATGATCTAAAGTGCACGCGATAAGAAAATTGACTTTAATAATTTTTCTACATTCGCTTGACAAATTGAATTCAGTATATACTGAATTGACTAAAACATTTTTTTCGCATTAAATAAAAGACAATGTAATAGCAATTAACACATACACACACACAGACACACACACACACACACACACACACACACACACACACACACACACACACATACACGCACGCACGCACGCACACGCACACGCACACGCACACGCACACGCACACGCGCACGCACACGCACACGCACACACACGCATTAATCATAATTAGTTCCAATCCTGATGTTCTGACTTGCATTCGAATATAATGAACACATTCAATTGTTATTTAAATGTGCAGTTTCCTCGAAATTGCGTTATAGAGGAAAATATTTTCACGACTAGACATATCAGTATATAAATAGAATCTGTAATGCCGAGACATATCAATAGTGTCGAAACGTGGAAGATTAAACTCAAAAGTATAATTTTCTATCTTGAAATAGAATGTTTACGTCTCGGCAGTATTGACATGTATAGATTCAAGAGTTACGTATGTAAGGAAATGACGCAAAATGCACGCGCCAGTAGCGTGGTTATGCATATTTCTACACTAATTGAATTTAATAAATACATTAATTGAATTGTATAATTGCAGTTTAAAAGATGAAATTTCTAACTAATTTTTTAATTAGTTTCATGTTAGTTCTCTTGTTGTTAGTTGGTGAGCTGGCGTTAGATAGTGCAGGTATGGAATGTGTGAGTAATAATGTTTTGTAATCCACATCTCCTTATCTGTAAAATGTTGAAGAGAACAAATATTTTAGTTGAATCATGTAGACCAGTAAATAAATGTTTAACTTATATTAATTACATATTATTTTCTAAACAAGAAATTAATGTGTTACAACACCGTAATTGTTGTTATTCTTCAGTGTAGTGTCGTTTTATTTTGTAGTAAATGTTTTTCTTGATGTCTGCGTTTTCATGTTAGACACAGATTGTCCTCGAAATGTTTTTGTTATCTTATGCGAGAAAAACATGTATTTAACTTTTATTGAGAACATTTTTCTCTATCTCTTATAATTTCGACGATACACGTTTCGAAAGAAAAAAACCCGATTTTCTTCAAAGGGGTGTTTTACCCTTAAAAGTGTTTTAGGGCACGTGTAAAAAAATAGATGTCCCTTATTTTAATCTGTACAACATGTTAAAGGCACGTCGAAATCGGAGGGAGTCACTTCCATAGCACACAAACGCGCGGACGGTGCGCGTACCATGCGTATAGAGAGGTTTTTAATTATTTTTAGACAATGGGAACGTTGTATCGTAACTTTATCATATACCATTGAATTTGTAATAAAATAAGCTTTATTTTGCTTATAAAAAAATAAAAATTTTGAAAAAATAAGTAAGAGGTGGGGGAAAGAAATAAAAAAAATTAAAAATAAATTTTTTTTGCTGTTATAAATTACTCTTTGAGCCATTCAACTTTCATTTAAAACATTTTTTCCTATCTTTTATAATTTCGACGGTATATGCTTCAAAAGAAAAAAAAACAATTTTTTTTCAAAGGGGTGTTTCACCCCTTTAAAGTGCGTATGGCCACGTATAAAAAAAGACGTGTCTTCTATTTTTATCTGTACTACAACATATTAAAAGCTCGTTTTAATCTGAGGCGGTCACTTCTCTGTGCTTCCTTGTTAGTAGACAAAACAAATGTTCTCTTTATTGTTTGCCTCTTTATCAGCCTTTCTACCCCCGTCGCGATCATCAGCAGTCCATTCTGTAAATTGATAGTAATGTGACTATGTGGTGCGGTGGCATTATGACTGTCTTAAGTGCTTCTACGCTGGAAGTGGCTCACGCGCTCTAACAAGGAGATGACGCCAATTGGAAAATCGCTTTTCCAACGAGTCATAATGCGTTTGATAGCTTACATGTAGCTAATAAAAACCCTAAAAGTGTTTGTGCCAATGGGCCTTTGTTTAGGAGAAATTACAAAACAAAGTTAGGGTCACGCAACTATGTCTCATGTAAAGAAGAACATTGGAATCTTTTTTGAGTAAGCGGCGTAGCTGAGACAACTAAGGTTCTCGTCCATACATTTTTACGCCGACGGCGTGCGTTCGAGTCCCGCCGACAACTGCTTCGCTTTTTTTTCAATTTTGGATATATAAAGGACACTACATTAATCATTATTTATTTTTTTTTTAATTTATTTTGTTTTTTTATGTAAAAATAAGGACATTTCGGGATGTTTGAACGCAATACAAAATAAAAAACAGTTTTAAAGTCATGAACTGATTATATTTCTCATGCAATGTACATGTGTTACTTTGTCAAGAATATTTTGTACAATATAAACTTTCTTTTATAATTATATATTTATTTACATACGATAAAAGGTTTCCATCGCTTCGCAATGTTGTGGATGAAAATTGATGTAAAAATAAACATCTCATATCAATGTACATCTTGGCGGTATAAATTATAAATTATATTTTGGTTTATTATTTTTGTTGTGGAATTTTTTATTTGTAGAATAAAAGTGTGAAATATTATAAAAAGATGAGACTCGCAAAAGGACAAGCAGGTATATTCGTCAGTGTTTACTTGTAAGAAAGGACCTTTGTTAGGTAGAGTTCCCCCTTCCTTTCGACCTTTTTAATGGTTTTCACAGAGGGACTCTCACAGGTTGTAACAGTCTGACGAGTTTCGTGGTAGCATTTGTAAAGAGAGCGTGGTACAAAACATCAGTAAAAATGGATACAACATTTATTGTACAAAATATTCTTGACAAAATAACACATGTACATTGCATGAGAAATATAATCAGTACATGACTTTAAAACTGTTTTTTATTTCGTATTGCGTTCAAACATCCCGAAATGTCCTTATTTTTACATAGAAAAACAAAATAAATTAAAAAAAATAAATAATGATTAATGTAGTGTCTTTTATATATCCAAAATTGAAAAAAAAGCAAAGCAGTCGTCGGCGGGACTCGAACGCACGCCGTCGGCGCAAAAATGTATGGACGGGAGCCTTAGTCGTCTCAGCTACGCCGCTTACTCGAAAAAGATTCTAATGTTTTTCTTTACATGGGACGTAGTTGCGTGACCCTAACTTTGTTTTGTAATTTCTCCTAAACGAAAGCCCATTGGCACAAACGCCTTTAGGGTTTTTATTAGCTACATGTAAGCTATCGAACGCACTATGACTCGTTGGAAAAGCGATTTTCTAATTGGCGTCATCTCCTTGTAAGCACAAAATGAAAAAGTTTAACGGTATTCTACAAACGAGTTCAACGAGCCGATTAAGCGGTTATTTTTTATTTTTATACTTAAAAAATTATTAGCGTTTATTAAAATTTTGCGTTTTTTAAAATCTTGCACCTTATACTGGAGCGTATGTTGCGTACCGTACATCTCAACGCCTCCGGTGTTGTGTTCCTGTGACTCCAGATTGGCGTTTTTCGACTACTCTGCCTACAGAGATTTGACAGTGTCGACATTGCCCACTTGAAACAAAGTCAGCAATGAAATAATATTTGCTGTACAAATAAGTTTTGAGGGTCTTTTTTGTAACTTTGAAGCTTTATTCAGAGAAATTTGTACAATGCATTTTATTCAAAGCACTATCCATCGTTAGTTACAACTTTCCCCATCTTTCAAGCAGCATATGGATTCTGCGTTGAAAAAATTTCTCGTCTTTTAAGGTAATCCAAGAATCAACGGAATTTTTGGCTTTTTTGTAAGAAGTGAAGTGCTGCTCGGCCAGGCCATGAGTCATCGACCGGAAGTGGTAGTCGGAAGCAATATCTGATGAATACGGGTAGGACATCCCATTGAAGCGCCTCTAAAGTGTTTTTGATGACTTTTGTAACATGTCGCCAAGCGTTGTCGTGCAGAAAGATCACTTTAAAAAGTTTTTTTGGCATATTGGGGGCGTTTGAGCTTCAATGCTCGGCTTAATTGCATTAATTGGCGTTGGTAACGTTCCCCGGTGATGGTTTTGTTAGGCTGGAGTAACTCATAGTAGATCACTGGCCTCCCTTCGTATTCTTTGTCGCTGGTGTTAAAATTACCCCTTTAAAAACTTCGGAACCAGTATTCACATGTTTTTATTGATGGAGCATGTTCCCCATATGCTTCTCACAGCATTCGATGTTCATCAGCTGCACTTTTCCTCAAATTAAAACAAAAAAACAGCGCTTCCCGCAAATGATGTTTTGCTGGCACAAAGGTTGACATGATTAAAGCATAAAGAAAGTATGTTGTTTACAGCAACATATTGATTTTTAGCTGAAAATGATAACGCTTCAACTTGGATATAATTACAAGTTGATCCTTTGCGAGTTAATGCTGGTTGCGCCATCTGATGTAAATCCCTCAAAACTTATTTGTATACCCAATAGTTGCTGACATTGCCCACCCAGCGATGGGCAGTGTTAAGTTTGCTCACATTAAATCGCCATGTCTGCTAATAAAGCATTTTAAACGACTTTGCCGAATCGCGTTGTGCAAAGTTGACGCTGCCCAGGCAATATCGACACTGCACACTATGCGGACTTTGCCCATAACATAAACATATATAAAATTATTGTCAAGTATTATATTAAATTAATTAATTTAATATAAATAGTGATATTACTAATTCTTATTTGACATGCTGTGTTATGACCGAAAATTAATTCGGCGCACATTCTGGTTGGGTTCGGAGAAGTATATAAAATCACATAAATAAAAATAAAAACACTAAGACCTAGCTACGACCGATGAAGGCTTTCTTACTATCATTGTGTTGTTACACTATCGGTCTAATAACATATTTGTAAAATTATTGTTTTTTATTGATTTTCACAAATGCGGAATAGCATCTGGAATAACTTTTCTGTTATTTGTATAAATAAGAATACAATTAGAGAAAAGTTTTTTTACAATTTTTTTTCTTAAAACATTTAAAAAGCATTTAAAAAATATTGTCTAATTGAAATGCAAATCAAAGTTTTTTTTGTTATCCATAGACCTATTTCGTATATTGATAATATTTTTGTTTTTGGATTTACACTTTTTTATTTTTGTTCATTTTTCACAACATAAAAGAAATAATGATAATAATTTGCTCAATGTTGTTGCAACGTTACAACAACATTAACAGTTAATGTAAAAAAATCAATATCGATTCAATATTGAAAAAACATTCACAATTCAACAATCAACATTGCAATATTTCTACAATGTCCACAATATTGCATTGCAATTAGTTTCATTGCAACATTGCTACAATGTTCTGTGCTATATGAGTTCCTATATTCTGACTGCTAGGCTCTCTATGGAGTGACTTTAACGGAAAACAGAAAACTAAACCGTAGGTCTTATAAATATGGACTGGTAATACAAGTAAAATTGTTTGTATTTCTCTTTCTATAAGTGTCCAAAAGTACGTTTCACATATTTTACATTGATGTATTCTGATTAGTGCATACATTTCCACTGATATGCGCAATGCATATTTATAAGACACTTTGAGAAAGAAAAGCTACTAAAAAGTACATTTCTATCTCTAATCTACGGACACATTGCAGAAACTATAGTAATTGCCAGTCCATATTTGTAGTATTCTCGTGGTGCAAGTTCAAGGGAAATACAATGGAAAACACGTAGCACTAGAAGTTACAACAAAACCGGTATATTTTTTAGCAGAGTACAACGTTACTTGACGCATGCGTCTCAGAAACAATAGTGCAACATAGAGACCCTCTAATAAGAGTTGCGACACGAGGGAGCTACTTTTGATTAGTCTGACATGTTTCAGCAGTTTCCACCTATATTTGAATATCCATATATGTCCAATGTCAGGCAAACGTGTCGACCTTTAATGACGGTCTTCGTCAGTAATAATACAAATCTATAAAACAACAATTGCACTAATTAAGATATGAATTTATCACAATAAACAAATAAAGAACAGAAATAAGAAATGAAAACAAGTTACCGAATAGATAGAGATTGTGAGAGTTACCGAATAGATAGAAAACCGCGGTGTACATCTTACTACAATGTCTTAGAATAATAATATTATGAAAGACCTCACAGAGCGTGTACCGAGACAAGAGTTTTGTGAAACCACTTAGTTGGCTGCTAACAAATAAATAAATAAATAAGAGAAAGATATTAGAATAATGACTTTAAAACTTGTGGCAAACAATCATAAAAATTAAATAATTAAAAAAGGTGAATAAACGGAAAATCAATAAAAAATTAAATAAATAAATAAAAAAGAATGGAAGCTGTACATGTCATTAGATATAAAATTGTAAAAAAACGCCATATATAAATAAATGTAAATTCAAAAAAAGGGGGAAAAAAAGGAAATAAGCTGAGAGCCACCGAGGCTATCTCGTTTCGGTCCTTATTATTTGTATCTATTCTCACCGAGATGTAACATCTCATCTCAAAATTGTGACACAAGTTTTAGTGCTTAGAGGTATGTAACAAACCGCCTTTCCGCTCCCCCCTCGGACCGTCCATCGTTCCGGGCTGTCCGGCCGAACAACCGCCGGACAGCAGAAACCTGGCGCATAGCGCTGAAAATATACTCCGACACCGGCGTAGCGCGCGTTGACGCATCCGCACGTGAGATCTGCGTGACAGATCTCCGCGCGCACGCGCTCGACCGGAGTGGCGACCGCCGGACCGATCTCGAGCAGCGGGGAGACCCCCACCGACTCCGTACCGTTCCGTACCCCCGCACCGTCCCTGCTCTCGAGATTCGGGTATATAAGCGCCGCCGCTCCGAGAGTCGAGCGGTCTTCTTCTACGTCCACTCTCCGATCCAGAAGAAGCCCATCCTAGCGCTCACTTGGGAGTTAAGAGCCTTAGCTTCCGCCAAGCAGTCTTGACAAGAGCCTTCCGCTACTCCCGATACCGCCGATAGAAACGGGCTCAAGTACATCTTGGGCTCCACCAGGAGATCCTGGTCGGCAATTCCCGATCCGCCGTCCTCACTACGGTATCGACTCACGACCTGGGGTGTGGAGTTCCGCGCCTCTACCAAGGGCTCTTGGCGTGAGTCGATCACCACCGCCGAACATCGCGGTATTAACCGCTCGCGACGAGAATCCCCGATCCGCGTACATCCGCACCGAGCGCGCGTCACTTACGGCCGTGGCCACGGCCTTCAGCAAGGCCACGGTCTGCGCGCTTCAACACCGGCTTCGAGTTCTCGGAAAACTCGAGGCCGGAATTCCGCGAACTCAGCCGCGACAATAGCGCGATTCAGATACCGCGGCAAAACAACCATTGTAAATACCGTTCGTTCCGTCCGCGCGTTCCGTTTTCTCGTCCGTCCGTCCGCGCGTAGTCGTTAAGTTTTGTTGCGTCCGTCCGAGCGTCACCGCCATCCGTCCGTCCGCGCGTCGTGGCCAAGCCACTCCCCTTGTATATAACCAACGCGAAATAAACGTACTATTATATTCAACACCTAAAGCAACCAAGTCTAGTTCTCTTGGCGACCTCCCTCCTCGTCCTGGTCCGTCCGCACTCACGCACCGCCCCGTGCGCGGAAAAAGACGGGTCGTTACAGGTATTTTGTATATAATTTTCGCTTCTTCTTATTTCCTTTTTCCCCCTTTTTTTGAATTTACATTAATTTATATATGGCGTTTTTTTTACAATTTTATATCTAATGACTTGTACAGCTTCCATTTTTATTCTTTTTTATTTATTTATTTAATTTTTTATTGATTTTCCGTTTATTCACCTTTTTTAATTATTTAATTTTTATGGTTGTTTGCCACAAGTTTTAAAGTCATCATTCTAATATCTTTCTCTTATTTATTTATTTATTTGTTAGCAACCAACTATGAGGTTTTACAAAACTCTTGTCTTGGTACACGCTCTGTGAGGTCTTTCATAATATTATTATTCTAAGATGTTGTAGTAAGATGTACACCGCGGTTTTGCACAATCTCTATCTATTCGGTAAATTGTTTTCATTTCTTATTTCTGTTCTTTATTTGTTTATTGGGATAAATTCATATCTTAATTAGTGCAATTGTTGTTTTATAGATTTGTATTATCACTGAGGAAGACCGTCATTAAAGGTCGAAACGTTTGCCTGACATTGAAGATTTTTGTTATTTATTTGCATCCGACATCCTGCTGCGTGGCTCTTGAGCTGACTTTTCTCTAATTTAATTTAATTATACGAGCCTTAACTTTTATTTTGTTTTGTTTGTTATCTATATATGTGTTTCTTCTAAATTTCAACAACATAATTAAAACTATATATTGTAAAAATTAACTATATTTCGTATATTAAAAAATATTGCATATGAGAAAAATTGTTTAGTTTTACATATTTATTATTTTTAAATCTTTATTCTATCCCTCAACATCTTTCATCAACATTTTTAGCCCACAGAACACGTCGTTCTGTATTTTAGAGAAATGCTTTCATGACATAGCCTTTGGTTGTTGAATTATTACAAAATAGTGCTGCGCAGCTAATAATCATTGTTAATAATTTTTTAACACTATGTGTATATACGCGTGTTTTGATTCCGTCGACTTAGATTTAGGTTTAAATTAGAGATGTGTATTAGACAGAGAGAATGTATTTCTCTCTCTGTCATGGATTTTAATGAAACTACTACCTTGCCTACAAAAGTTAGCTCGTGTCGTGATACTTATTAGAGGGTATCTAAAGCAACCGTTGTCAGGATGTTGTGGTTGTTAAGGTATCGGCTAACATTATGCCGTGTTCCCACTATCTTACGGCAATGGATGGTAATAACATACAAGGATTAAGATGGATTAAGATTACGTGTTTATTTCAGTTGAGCCGCCACACAACCGTACAATACAAAATTTCCGACAAGAATGAACGGGTTATAATACTATGCTATTGAGATCGGGTTAAGATGTTGATGGGCAAGTTCTTATGCTCCAATGGTCGCGCTATTGCTATTACATCATTACTAAATTTTGTCCAGCGCCTTACTATTGATGGAGGTGATCTCCACAATATTCTCCCTCCCCGAGATTTTAACGAGAAAAATAAAATTATTTAATGATAATAAATTAAATTGCAATATAAGAAAATTAAATGATAATATAAGAAAATTAAATGATAATATATGTGGGGTATTTCTGACGAAACACCATGCTTTTGTTGAATGCTTTTAAACTGCTTTATTGTTGGTATGGTTACAAACGTTCCTGATTCAACGGTTGGCCGAAGAAAAAGTGTGACTGCTTCAACAAACGGTCGTAGAAAGAGGAAGGAGCCTTGATGAGCTCCCGTACGTGCTATAATAATGCGCCGCTGTTAATTTGATGCGCCGCCGCTACATTAGCTTTGATTAGAGTCCCTAGAAGTAGAGAGTCTGGACATCTCGGGGTTCCACGTGATTAGATGCACGTGATTGTGCACCTAAAATGGCAGCACCAATACGGATCCTTGTTTAATCCTCTTTAGCCAATGCGATAACAGCATACACAAGTGCACACAATGATGAACACACACGCTCACGTACATACACTGACATATTCATCACCGACATTTTAGGGGCAGATGTCCAGACTCTCTACTTCTAGGGACTCTAGCTTTGACAGTCCTATTGTGCCATCTCTTGGCTTACAATAGACTTAATTGATAAGTAGTGACTCCTTATGACTAATTGATACGCGCTGACGCATTACGATACCTGACCCAATAGGTGCTGACATCTTATAATATTCGGTCCGCGCTGACAATACTATACATCCCCCCCCCCCCTTGACAAAACATCTTCTAACGAAAGAAAATACAAGACAACGGAGTAACGAGTATAAAATGAATAGTGGTATGACTTATACTAACCAAACTGCATGCTATAGTTTTGTTGACTTTATGCTTATGATAATATTGTTTGTAACGATTATATGATAAAATGCTGAACTACTGTTAATGCTATACTAACTGATTGATAAGCTCAAGTGTAAATAATGCAAATCAGCAAAAAGAGAGTGAGTTCAATAAACATGTTACTTCTTTACTCCTTATAAGGGAGTGCACATATTTTCTTTACGGCTCGTTTGTAAGTTCCTGATTGTGTTCTTATTGTTACTACTCTGACGATACCATCTTGACCTGGATGTATTTTCTCTACACGTCCCATCTTCAATTGAAGGAGTGGTAAATTATTCTTCGATTACAAAGACCAAGTCCCTGACTTTAACTGCATTTTCAGCTTCTGTCCAGGTGGTTCTGGCTTGAAGTTGCTGCAAGTACTCTTTTTGCCATCTTTGTCAAAAGTGTTGGCATAATTTCTGAATATGCTGCCATCTTAATAGATGATTATTCTTAATATCTAAATAATTCCACTCGAGTGGCATCTATATGATAGATCCGATAAGGAAATGCGCTGGTGTGATTAGAAGGAGATCGCTTGGATTTGCTGACAAGGCTTCAATGGTCTGCTGTTTAGAATGCCTTCAATCTCGATTACAAGTGTATAATACTCTTCGAAAGTATAACGCGAATTTTTCATGGTTATCTGAATGTGTCTCTTTGCGCTTTTCACTGCAGCCTCCCATAAACCGTCAAAATGTAGCGATCTGGGCGATATGAAATGCCACTGTATGTGTTGTGAGGCTAGTTCTGTTGAAATGCATTGTTCCTTTTTTTTGAAAAATTCATAGACTTCTTCGAATTTATTTGCTGCTCCTACTTTATTGGTGCCATTATCTGAGTAAATGTGTGCGCATGTTCCTCTTCTAGCGCAAAATCGTTTAAATGCTGCCATAAATGCCTCAGTAGACAAATTGCTTACCAATTTGAGATGAACTGCCTTTGTTTTAAAGTCTATGAATAATGCTACGTATGCTTTGCTGGTTGGTATGTTACCTTTTCTCTTGCTTTCTTGAATGATGAATGGACTAACATAATTTATACCGCAAATTGCAAACGGTCTGTTAATTGTCACCTTGGATTCTAGTAGATCTGCCATCCTCAATTCTGGAATGTTAGGCCGATATCTAAAACACGGTGCATTTTTTTACTACTTTTCCTGTTTCTCTCCTTCCCGAAATGGGCCAAAAACGTGTTCTGATAGTAGATGTTGAAGACCGTAATGCTGTAATTTAATGTGGTCTTGTCTTAATATAATCTTTGTAATATGATGTCTCGTTGGCAAGACAACCGGATGCTTCTGACTATATGAAAGGTAAGCATGTTTCAATCTGCCACCAACTCTGATTATTCCTGTTTCGTCGATGAATGGATTGAGAGCGGCCAATGGATTGTTGGCCTGGACTCTTTCTTTCTGCTGCAAATTTTGTAGCTTCCGCGAGAAGCTTTCTGATTGAACCATACGGTTTATGGCTATTTCTGCTTTATTGAGCTCCTCTGATGTCAGAGATGTGGATCTGCGCTGTCCTAGCTAGTTATCTTTAACTCGCAAACAATATGCTATAATTCTTTTGAATTTGCTGAATGATGAATATTTTCGGAAAAGATCTTGTTGAACTACTGATGCCGCAAGCACTATCTCTTCGCGCATTCCTATAATGCTTGTTGGTTTAATATGTGCTCTGAGCTATTGTTCCTTGTATGGAAGCCATGATGGATCATGCCACTACAACTTGTTTGCTATCAAATCCTTGACTGTCGTACTTCTTGATAAAATATTTGCTGGATTTTATGTTGAAGGCACATGCGACCATTTAGTTTCAAGCACTAAATTATGTATCTCTGTGATCCGTTTAGCGTAGTAAGTGTGCAGTCTGTGTAGTGCAGTATCAATCCAACAAAGAACTATGGTTGAATCACTCTAAATATGGCTGTCTTTGATAGGATGCTTTATAGCGCCGACCATTGCTGCTACTAGTCGGGCTAATAAAAATGCTCCACACAGCTTTAGTTTCGGTAATAATATAATTTTCAAAGGTGCAATGCTTTTGCTTTAAAACATACAAAAAATAATTTCTGTTTTTCTTGCTCTGTTTCATATACGCAATAAATACAAGCTCCGTACGCCTTTTCTGAAGTGTCCGCAAAGACATGAATGATGATTGCTCTCTTGCTATGTGGGTTGAAGATTTTTGGTACCCTGATTTGAATAAGCATGGTAAGCGAATGGTAATAGTTATTCCATGTCTCACTGAATTCTTCTGGTACTGTGTCGTCCCAGTCTATGTTTAATTTTCAAAGACCTTGCATAATCATTTTTGCATTGATGAGTATTGGCCCGATCAATCCTAACGGGTCGTAAATCCTTACAATCTGTGATAGAACGCTACGTTTAGTAGTTTTGCTGTTTTTGGTCAAGTACACCGAGTATTGCAAGATGTCTTCGCGTGAGTTCCTACCGTCTTCAGAGGTTCCTCAGCATCTAAGACTAATAAAAAGAACTAGTAAACTATCTTCTTTTCTATCTTGCAAGAGATTTTATAAGATTTGTTGATTGTTTGCTCTCCATTTTCTGAGTTGAAAGCCTGCTACTGCTAGTAATTCTGATAATTCTTTTCTTAAGTTGATTGCTTGTTTTAACGTACGAGTGCCTGTCAATACTTCATTCATATAAAAATTGTTGCGTAATACTTCTGCTGCTGTCTCTGCTTTTCTGCTTCTGGTTGCGTTGCTAAATGTTTCAAACGCATTGCTAAATAAGATGCACAATTAGTGCCATACGTCACTGTGTATAACGTATAGGCCAATGCTGTTTCTGAAGAGTCGACCTCCAGATGATTTTTTGAAGATCTCTATCTTCCTCTACTACCCAGATCTGTCGGAACACATTTTGATGTCCGCTGTCATCACATATTGATGTGCTCTGATCATGGTTTCCCATAAATCTTTCTGTAGATTGGGTCCACTTAAAAGCTTTTGATTTAATAATATGCTTGTTGACGTTTTTGCTGAACCGTCAAAAACAACTCTTAACTTTGTTGAAAAACTTTTTCTTAATTACTGGTTAATGTGATAAATAGAAATATTATTTGTCTAGTGAACAACTTTGTTGCTTTACCAAGGTCAAATGCTCTAGCGTGTTATAGTCTCTAATGAATTTGTGGAAGTCTCCTTTTAGTTCTGATTGCTAACTTAGCTTTTTCTCGATGGGTAAAAATTTTTGTACTGCTAAGTTTTTTGATTTTCCAAGATTGACCAATTTGTCTTTTGGTAGACAAACAATGTAGTTTTCGCTGACATCTCTCTTCACAGTTTGTAAAAAGAAATCCTTGGCTTGTTGCTCCTATGGCGTGTAAAATAACACCTGTTTCTTTAATGGTGATTCTTCTATGTTCCAAAATTTTACTAATTGATCGTTCAATGTTGCGATATGACACATTTGCTTGTTGCTTGTTTGTTTGTTGCTTGCTGCTGTTGAGTCTATTAACTTTCCGCCAACCTATCCATCCTAATCGTATATCATGTAGCCTAAGTAATGTCATCTAGCTCCTGTTGTAACAAACGGCCAGAAAAGGCTGCTATCTATGAAAAGATCTATTGCTCCCGGCACGTTGAATCCTGGATCTGTCAGCTCTAGATCCTTCGGGATCTTCCATGATTGTGTGTTAACTTTGATTTGCGGCAACCTTTCTGTTATGGTTGACATGATTAAACAATCTAATTTTGCTGAACATTTGTTGTACATTGATTTTATTTGACTACTACTGATTCTTTAGCTGTGGTTTGCATTTAATTAATGCCACTGACTGACTACCATCCCCTTGTTGCTTTTCAAATTGAATTTTCTTGCTATCTCTTTGGTAATAATGTTGCTCTGCAAACCGGGGTCCATGGCTCTGCAGACTCATCAATTGCCGTTGCTATCCATTATAAGCACTTTGGCTGTGGCTATGAAAACTACGGATTCTGTAATTCGAGTGGTATTCACAATAACCGTTGTTTCTTTGTTTGCTACTGTTGAATGATAGTTAACTTGCTTTGATTCTGGTACATTGGCTGATTTGAGTTGGTTTTTATTATCTGATGCTGTTGGTTGCCTTTTCATGTGCTTGCTGTCTGAATGTTCTTTCTTGTCTAAATGTAGAATGGTACTATGTTTTTTTGAACACAACCTACTAGTTGATGCCGTACATTCTTGCACGTAATGACTTTCGCGTAGACAATTGAAATATAATTATCTCTTTCGTACTTCCTCTTTTTTCTCTGAAATGGATAATCTGTGAAACTTTTCACAACAAGAGATGTGATGTGATCCCTCACAATATGCGCAACCTAACTGTGTGGTGGCTACAACATTTAATCTTTTGTTCAGTTTTCTAAGTGTTATCGCTAATTTGTTTTTTGTACCTTCTACTAGTTCTAACGTGTGCGCTCTGTCCCTTAAAAATTTTAATAACGTTTCTAGAGAAGGCATGCTCTCGGAATTTGTTTTCGCTACTTCTAATTCCTAATCTTTTTTTGTTGTGTAATCTAGCTTTTTGTTTAACCAAAAGAATAAGAAGTGTATTCCAATGCGTAACCGGTTGTCTTAAAGCTTCTAACGCTGACGTGTGTACGAACAGAATCTACAAAATTTCGCAATGCTACGTGACTACTTTTATTTACAGGTTGCAAATCATGAAGTTTTTTTATGTGCGTGTTAATGATAAGTTTCTTATTTTTGTATCTCTACTTAATTAGATGCCATGCTATTTCGTAGTTTTAATTTGTTGTTTCTAACGTATGTATGACTTGTATCGTTTCATCTGTTAGTGAACTACGCAAATACTGAAATTTTTGTATGTTTGTTAACCTAGCGTTTAAAGCTATAACCATGTAAACGTGTTAAACGTGTTAAACGCGTTAAACATTAACCATTGATCGTAGCTACCGCTAAATTTAGGAAGCTGAAGTGTCGACAAATTGACATTATGACCTGTTACCTGTTATTCCGGCGCTGGCGCTATGTTAATTACCGTTTCTGCTTTTATAAGCCGTTTTACTCTCACAAGATAATCGAAATAGATGCCCTCGACTGATGACCGCTTGCTCGCCAGTTCTGCTCCCAACGTCCTAATCTCTTCCTGCGTTGGTGCTGGAGTCTTCGTGGATAACGCTTTGATCTTCAATTCTATTATCTGCGTCTGTGTCTCATTGTATGACCTATAGAGTTCCTCGGTGCGCTATATTTTGCCTGGTAGCTGCGTCCTCAGTGCCTCGCCTTCATCTCTTACGAATTTGGCAAATTGCTTGAGCTGTCCTTTGATGTTAGTTCTCTTTGTTCGCAGTTTGTTAATGTCCTCCATTGCTATTTCCTATTTTTAAACACTGACATGTAATGGTTGCCCGTGACGGAAAATAGCTACTCAAGACAGAAGGCTTCTCAAAGTTTCCTAACGTTGCTTGCTTGCGTCTTGGCTCTCAACGCAACGCTTCACTACTGCTCTGTTTTGCGACTGCTGTCGCGAATGCTTTTAACCTTACTTGCTTGCGTTTTGGCTCTTAATGCGATGCTTTGCGACTGCTGCTACGTGGTCTGATCTGTTTGGCGACTGTTGTCGTTAATGCTCTGCACTGTTTCGCGACTGCTGTCACGAATGCACTGATTTGTTCACTAACTCACTAACCGAATTCGTAGGCTCCGGTGATCTGGCAATCCTCGAACCCTGCAACTGTTGTCGCGAATGATCTGCATAGTTCTACGAGTGCTGTCGCAAATGCTCTTCTTTGCTTGATAACTCACACCCGAATTTGGAGATCCGGCTCGAAAGACCAATAATTATATGGGGTATTTCTGACAAAACACCATGTTTTTGTTGAATGCTTTTAAACTGCTTTGTTGCTGGTATGGTTACAAACGTATTACTGATTCAACGGATGGCCACAAAAAATGTGTTACTGCTTCAACGGACGGCCGTAAAAAGAGGAAGAAGCCTCGACGAGCTCCCGTACGTGCTATAATAAGGCGCCGCTGTTAATTTGATGCGCTGCCACTACATTAGCTTTGACAGTCTTATTGTGCCATTTCTCGGCTTACAATAGTCTTAATTGATAAGTACTGACTCCTTATGAATAATTGATACGCGCCGACGCATACAATACCTGACCCGATACGTACTGACATCTTACAATATTCGGTCCGCGCTGACAAAACTATACAATATAAGAACATTATGCAAAATACGACTCAAAGAAAAAAATAAAATGTAAACAAATTTTAATATATGAATATTTAATACTATTTTCAGGAACTTGTTATTTTTGAAAACTCATTATTTTTGGAAACTTATTGTCTTTAGAAACTTATTCTCTTTGAAACTTATTATCTTTGAAACATATTATCTTTGGAAACTCACAGTCTTTTTACTTTATAACTGCGGTGCACTAGGATAAGTCTTTAGAATTGAATAAGTTTTCCTTGATGAAAATGGTTCCATCAACGGTTGCATTGTAACAGGTTCGTTAACTGGAGTAGAGTACTCTTCTTGATGTGCGGTAAAGTATGCTGGCTTTAAGCGTTTCACCAAAACGTTGAGTCTCCTTCCGTCGACTTCTATTGCAAAATTACGTTCGGAGATTCTTCTAGCGATGCGATGAGGACCTGTGTAAGGTTGCTTCAGCAGTCGTCTGGCTAAATCATCTCTGAGGAAAACGTGTCCACAAGTGTATAAATCTTTGAATATAAATGGCTTGTTGTGTATACAATGTGGAGCGGTTGTTGGTCTAATTTGCTGCATATTATAATATAAGTTTTCAAAACAGATCCACAAAAGGTTGCGGATCGTTAGGCATGTTTTCGTGGTCAAAGAATTCTCCTGAGATTCAAAGTGTTTTTCCGTATAGAAACTTTGCTGTTGACGCACAAATGTCTTCTTTATAACAGATACAGAGTCCGATGAGCACTATTGGTAATGCATCGACCTATTCTGTGTTTGCTTGACACATGATTGCTGCTTTTAGAGATCTGTGCCAGCGTTTGTCCAGCCTATTCAATTCTGAGTGCTATGCAGTAGTCTTGGTGCGTTTGGCGTCTACGAGTTTAGTTCATGCTTCGAATAAGTTTGATTTAAACTGTGGACCTTGGTCGATATGATGGCGACGAGATAGGGCGGCACGAGATAGTAGTCAGTGAGCGCCGCCACTACCACGCCCCAGGTGCTCAGCGGATACTATTAAAGGCGTTAGCGATATCCAGTGATATCGCCAACGCTACCTCCCCGTCCCCCGTGATGGACTCCGAGAGGGATCGGACCTGCCTGATGGCATCGATGGTCAATCTTTCCTCTCGGAATCCATATTGGCCGGGAGATAAATCGGGACCCTTCCGGGACATATGCTGGATGATGCGGTTAACAATAATACGCTCAAGGATTTCGTCCGCATCATCCAGCATACATAAGGGCCTATACGCGAAGGGACTCTCCGTAGGCTTGCCCTCCTTTTTGAGAAAGACAAGCCTGGCCCTCTTCCACCTTCTGGGGAACGTACCTTCTTGGAGGCACTTTGTGTAGGTGGCACGAAGTGCCTCTCCAACGATCAAAGACGCCCGGGCCCAGACTTTCGCGTGGATTCCGTCTGGCACGGGCGCCTTGGCCTTTCTTTTAACGTGGGAAAGGCCGCGGCCATCTTGTTATTGGACACCTCCAGTTCTTCGGTCCATCCCGGGGGAGGGCCGGTCTTCTCCGGAATGTCCCTCCCTCTGGTGGGGAACAAGGTGTCCGCCACCGTACCGAGGAACTGGGGGTCCAGCGTCTCCGAGACTGGAAACGCCCATGGGCTCCCTCTTCGTCACTATCTGATAAGGTCTCCCCCACGGGTCGCGATCCAGCTCGGAGAGCAATTCGTTCCATGCCGCGGCCTTCGCCCGTGCTATGGCAGTCCTCAGGGCTTTTTGGCTTCTCTGAGAATTGCCGCAGCGCTATTCAGCGCTTCCTCCATGTCCCGCCGCTTGGCGCGCGTGTGCGCCTGCCTGGCGGCCACGGCACCATAGGTCTGCTGCGAGGCATGGAGGCGTTGCATGCGAACGACATCTTTTTACACAGGCGCTCCGCTTCCTCCTCGGCTCCGAGGTCAGCCCCTCCCTCTGGTAAAGTGGAGGCGAGGAGGCTGACTTTGAGGGCGTTGGGCCCATTGTTTTTCATCTCGTCTGCGGCGGCGTTGCTCACGCACCTCCGGGGGGGGGGGGACCAGTTCCATGGAGATGAGTCTGTGATCAGACGTCTCTCCCAGGGAGCTGGTCTCCACTCTCCATCCCTTTACCCTGTTTATGGCACTGGGGGAAGCCCATGTGACATCCACTATGGACTCCCCCCCCACCCCCCACAAAGGTGCTGGCCCGGTCCCGGTTTAAGAATATAAGGCCGAGCCTCGCCGCCTGGGCCAAAGTCCCGGGCCAGGCGGCCCCTGGGGTCGGTGCGAGGGCAGCCCCAATCCACAGTGTGGGCATTGAGGTCTCCCCCCACAACGACTGGCCTAGAAGAGCGACTAAGAACGTCGTTCTTTATGCCATCCAGGGCCGCCTCGAACTCCCTCCTATCCAAGCTAAGGGGGAGGTAACAGTCCAGGACATCGATGGATCCGTACTCGACCATTACGAAGCCCTCTCCTGCCGATATTAGGAGCATCGGTGGAGCGTCCGCAACATGTTGGCTGACCATCGCCATCTTCCCCGAGGAGTCCCCAACCCAGTTGGGGTTGTCTTCGGGGATCCTGTACGGATCGGCGACGATGGCCAGCCGGCCACCCACCTCCGTCAGGCACTGCACAAGTATGTTTTGTGCAGCCCTGGCGTGGTTAAGGTTGGCTTGGAGGAGCCTAAGGGTCATTTTCTGATTGCTCCTGAGGCTTCTCTACCTCCCTCATCTCCACGCAGTTGGCTGCGAGCTCGTTCCTTACATTCCTCTTGCTTTGCGGGAAAGAAGTGTCTTCTTTGGGGGCCGAAGTCTGGGGTAGGGTCGACGTTGTAGTCGATCCTCCCTCTTTACGGCCCCCCGTGCTTTGGGGTGCCTTTTGAACTTTGTTTGCAAGGCACCTCTTTGCATCAATCCGATGTTTGACAAGCTTGCTCGCGTCTTTGTACACCAGGCAGCCCGCCTTTTTTTTGCATGCATTGGCCAGATGGCCAATGCCGCCGCACTTATAGCAGCAGCCGGATCTGTCGATCCGGCTGCTGCATTTAGCTTGGACGTGTCTAGAGGCCAGGCACCTGTGGCACTGAAGTCCCTGTGGGGGAACAGTACCGCCCGGCAGCTTGATCACCCCACCCTGAGTCGGAAGGTGGCCAACACTGCCTTGCCCGCCTTCACGGGGCAGCGCACCCAGCAGGTGCCCAGGCCGTTGAGAGCCATTCGGATCTTCCCCACTTTAATGTCGTGGGGGGAGCATCTTCCAGTGGCTCCCAGGACCTCGGCCACTTCACTTAAGGTGACCGAGTCGTCCAGGCCCGTTATTCTTAGCTCGACCGTCTTCGGTCGAGTCACCCTCACGTCATTGCGGTTACCAATGACCGCCCTAATGTCCTCTGCGAGGGCGTCGGCCTTGGTGCCGTTGTCGACGCCCCTTACCTCAAAGATCAGGGCTCCTGTAACGGCCCTCCGTGGGCGCAGGTCTTCAATCCCGAGAGAGGAAAGGCTAACTTTCTCCCTCGCGGTCTTGAGGACCCGCGAATACGAGTCCAGGTCGGCGCAAGTCACCGTCACGGCTGCCGGCGGCTTGATCTTTGGTGCCTTTGCCGGTTTCTAGGCGCTAGATCCGCCGGTGGTCGTAGCAGCGGATCTACCCTTTCCTCCTTTTTGACCGCCCTTCCTCCTCTTCTTGGAGGAGGAGGTGGTCTCAGCCGAGGGAGGAGGGTTTTTCTTGGAGAAGAGAGCTTTCGCTGCTTGTTTTGCGGCCTGCGCGGCCTTCCTCTTTGTCTTCTTGAAGATTACCTCTGTCCACAGCTCCAGGATGGAGGGTGCGGACTGTTTTTCCACAGGAGGGCTGGCTACAACCCTCCTGTTGGCAGCCGCACCCGTGCCACCCTGGGCTGTGGATCCGGCCCGGGGAGTGTTCTTAACCCCGACCGGAGCCGTCTTTTTGGTCTGTCCTGCGACCTGGCTCGCAGGGAGAAACCCATTTCCCGGAGGACGGCCGGGAGGACCCTGTTCAGGACCTCCCTTATGCCGTCCTCCATTAAGGGCCTTCCATTCCTCCTCTCCCCGGCCTGTCCTGTCCTTCCAGTAGGGCGTTGTGAAACAGGGGGGGGGGGAGGAGGAGGAGAGAAGCGGGAAGTGGGAGCCAACCTTGTATCAGCCGCTCTTGAAAGGGGGTTCAGCTGTTTGCGGATCCCCTTAAGCGGTGGATGGAAGATCGGCTCCCTTAGCCTCTCCATACTGACCACAACCAGTTTTCCTTTTTTTTTCCGGGCGGTCTTCACTCTTAGCGGAGGAAACTCCTTGATGGAGGGTTCCGCCTCCGTTCTGACCTGTGGGGTCGACTGGTGGAGAGTCTCCGTCAGACAGTCCATAACCTCCATCATGTCGAGGTCTAGATCAGTTTGGACCTCAACATCAATATTTCCATCCCCGGCTCGGGTAGAGAAGTTTTCCTCCAGTAACGCGACTTGGACGCGCAACTGTTCGAGCTCTGCCTCTAACCTTTACTTCTCCGAGGCCCATTTGACCCTAGCTTTGGCTAGGGCCGCTTTTTTCACGGCGCTGTCGCACCTCATCGCCCTCCTCTTGTCTGGCCATGATGGTGGTCAGGCCGGCCGTTAACTCCGTGTAGGCCAGCCACAGGATCTTTTCTTATTGGACCCTGTATGTTCCCAGACCTTTCCACCGACTTGGCCAGTATACCGAGGCCCTGAGTCATTACTGCGGCTACTGCCGCAGTCGACTGCTGCTCGAATTTTTCTGCGCGTTTGAGGGCCTCGTTGTTAGCCCTTGTAGCGCGCTCGGAGAAGGGATCTAGGATCGCTCTATGATACCGCTTCATTTTCTTGGCCTTCTCGGCCTCGGCTTTTTGGGCCAGGGCCTCTGCCGTGAATTTTCCCTCATGAGAGGGGTTTTTGTGGGCCTCTCGCGTCTCTTTTTAGGAAGTCCCTCCTCGGAATCTGACGAAGAAATAATGGGGTTTCTCGTCGTCTTCCGTCGCGATCGTTTCCTACTCTGTTCCCTAGTCTCCGCCTCCGCAGCCTCGACGTCCATGAAGACGTCTTTGTCTGAGGGCAACGGGGTTATGGAGCGTAGGGACATTGAGGAATTTTTTCTCCTTAGACTAGACGGTCCGGGTTCTGACTCGGTGTTGGTCGCACCCACCCTGCAGCTTCCAGGCTTCTTGCCCTTGCTGCAGGCCGGGCCCGGTTTTGCGCCAGAAACGGCCGCCGCGTGTCTTTAATAGAGAGGGTGAGGTCCCGTTCATCAGATAGGGGCGCCGACTTCTCTAGACCCGCATCCTGTGCGCTGGCCGAGCTGAACAGCTCCAGCCCGCTAGCGCCAGTGTTGGGTCCTCTCTTATATTTGAAGGCGTCTCTCCCCTTAACAAGTGAGACATCCCCCTTAAGATTTGGGAGGGACGAAGCCTTCGTCCCTCCCAGGCCACCACGCGAGCGAGAGCTCGTCTCTACATCACCCCGGTGTAGGGTGATTCTCGGCACTTTTTTGGTAGGAAAATCAGTCATTTTTAAATAATCCCACTCCCCGTGACGGCTACACCGACCGGCGTATCTTCCACTCCGCCCCAATACGAATATTGAGGAGGAGTGCCCCGGGTACTCCCGGGGGTCCGCTTATGGCGCGGGCACCGGGAATGAAAACATTCGGTGCGCAGGCCTCCAGCCCCTTACACATCCATACGGAGGAGCCATCCAGGGCTTGCCCCGTATGGGCTTTCAGGGGTCCCCCACCTCCGACAACGGGGGCACCGTCACGGGTGGCGTCACCCGGGGGGCCTCAACCGACGGGTCGGGTAACGGAAGCGGCGCCCCTTCCGCACCCTAACCGCCGTGGCAACCGGTACGTCCAACCAGGGTAACGCGTTACCCCGGAGGGACCAGAACTCTAGCCCGGCGCCCGCTTCGGAAAGGACGCCGTCGCGGAGTGCCGGGCCAGACCAGCACCGCCCCGGGCCCCGCCTCGGAATACTTTTGAGCGGCCCCAGGACTAGTCCAGCCCGTAGCTTCGGGGAGTTTCCCGCGAGGCACGCGCTGAACCGTCCTCCACCGCTCCGACCCAGCCCCGGAATAATTCCGGGCGGCTTAGAGACGGCCTAACCCGCTGGGTCCGGTAAACCGGGGTCCCAGCGGCCCGTCTCGTCTGATTGAGAACGGCGAGGTGCTCCGTTCCGGGACGAGTTCCTTCACAGAAACTCCTCGCCGTTTCACATGCACGCTCTCGACCCTGTTTTGGAAAAGTCCGAGCGGCCCAAAGGCCGTTCCGGCCCGTTGAACCGGGGAGGGTTTCCCACGATGCAAGCGCCGGGACATTCCCCGCCGCTCGGACCCTGCCCTGGAATACGTCCAGGCGGCCCGGAGACGGCCCAGCCCAACGGTTTCGGTAGCACCGAGATCCCACCGGCCCGTCCTATCCTTTGAAGAGTCAGCTCTCCCCGTGCCAGGACGCGAGTCGTGAAAACGACACCGTCCCCAGACACGGGGATCACTAGCCCCTTCGTCTCTCGTGCCTGCCGCGCCAAAGGCGCCTTGGGCACCGCATTTGCCTTTTGTGAGAAGGCAAATGCCTTCCCGGTGATTTCTTGGACTTTCCATCTTTCCTCGCCCAAAAGTGACTCGAGGAAGAGGGAGCCCCCTCACGACAACAAGGTGGGTCACCATCAAAGGCGTGAGTGCTACCTTTGCGTTGTATGCATTATTGTGAGTTTACCGTCCGCCATCGACAGCAGTCGGTAGTTGCGACGGTATGTGAGAACAGCAATGACAATTTTGCATATTTTTGAGAATTTCAATTTTTTATCTGCTGCGTTTAAATCTATTGCCATGATTTTAAAATCTTTCTTTCAAATTTAACGTTCATGTTTAATTGTTATTAAAATCATTAAATCTCTTGTTCCAGTTCGACATACTAATCTTTGGTAAAAAAATTTACGTTATTGGCTGAAGAAGGCTAAGTTTATTCGATTCACGTATCACTTGATTGTAATTATAATATTATTTGAATTAAAGATTTTAGTTACATCTATAATTATTTGGCTCGTAAATTTGACCGGTTATTAAATTATAGTGTTTTACAACAATACAAGCATTTTTCAAGTTCAAAACTATTTAATCAAATTTTCTATTATATATCCCTATTTTTAATAAAATAAAATCTTGAGAAAAGTTTTTTTTACATTCTTTGATCTTAAAACACAAATTTCCTTATAATTCCGTACTCGTTCCGAATTTCCCCGGGCTCGGGGCTATTTAAAACACTTTACACTGTCCGACATTTTCATATATTGTTCAAAAGAAGTACAATTCCGTGTTTTATCTATTGTATAACAGCATTAAAAGGTAAAGTTCAATCTTTCAAACTGTCCAACATATATATTTTTATATAAATAGAGGACTCAGGAGGCGCAAGAAAAATGTTCCAAATAGCCTCGGTCTCCCCTGCCGATAGTGGCGAAAGCAACCACTGACAAAACATCGTAAAATAAAATAGTTTGCGCCACCGGTATCAGTAATACTGGCATTGTAACACGGTAACTAATACCGGGATCGCCGAACGGCAAGGCCGGATCGGCTAGATCTCCAATAAGTAGAGAGCCGATGGCAGACGCTGCAGACTCAAATTGAAGCACGTGATAGTACCGCGTTGCGTTTGGTGCTAGTTTATCTACTTCAAATAAAAGACAGTGTAAATCTAAATCGAATAAAGAACTTTATTCTCAAGAACACTACGAGTGATTAATTTGTGAACTTCCAACACGGCGGGCTCTACCCAACTCTCCAGAAGAAACCCTCATAACACCTCTCTATAAGTAATCTCATAAAATATGAGGAATATCAACGGAAATAAATCTCTGAATGATAAATAAATAAATTTAAATAATTTTTTAAAAAATTGGCATGATCTGATGGTAATTACATTTTGTCCGAAAGCTTCATACAACTTTCGATAAATCTGACGAGGGAAATGTGCGAAGTGTTAATCGCAAATGTGTACGAATTATATATCGTTAGAAAGGTCGTACCGAGCAGAGTTTAGCTGTGTAATATTTCGCTTGAATGGCGTCTCTAAAGGGCGATAGAAGTTAAAATTATATAGCATTTTTTAAAAGTCTGAAAACGTTAAAATATTTAAAAAATTATCGATTATAGCGAAAAATATGTAAGAAACAAAGTAGAGCTTAAAAGGTTTGCTTATGATAACAAAAGTTGATTTTAGATGAAGTTTTCAAATTCATATTAGAAGAAATAAACTAGCATCTAATATATTTTTAGTGATAGGTTATTTCTTTGTTAATAGCGCTTGCATTGCTCTTTCAGAACAACGTGATTGGTCCACGTATCACGTGACGAGAGGCAAGATAGAGATTCGCTGCGAGCCTACATCTTGCATGCGATTGGTTAGATCTCGCGACAGTAGTGCGCCCGTGCGTTTGCGTTTGTTATCTCACGGGAAGAAGCGTTCTCCCGCCTAACACTCTGTATTGTAACGTGGAGGCATCCACCGCCATGCCGCTGCTGTGTGGTACAAAAGAAATAAAGTACCAGTAAAACCGATCATATTTGCATTGTGATATCTCTGTCCTTTTCGTTCTTATCCTGAAAACTTTCTTTCAATGTAAGGATCAAGTTGAATTCTTTTAATGGATCCTTCTATTTCTTTGAAGATTATTTTAACTAATATCAAAACGTGTTTGAAACAATGGTTACAAACATTTTTTTGATGACTACTTTTTGAATTATGAACCCTCAAATGTAACAAGTATCATCAATATTAGCATGTGTATGTGTGTTCACGCTCGCATGTGGAGGCGGACCTCACGGCTCATCACTTCCGCAGTATTTTTTGATTCCAAACCGCTTTCCGTTCGCACATTTTACAAAAATTACTGTTTGATGCTATATTTAATAAAACATAATGTGTTTATTTCATTTTAAAAGCAAAACTAAGAACAGAGAGAAGAAAAAAGAAAAGAAAGGAATTATGATAATGGTAACATTCGAAAAAACAATCAGACATAGTTTGTAAAGCGAGGATCCTCTACCGACGGGGTGGGTGCCGTAGGTCCACTCTCTCAACGCCCCCCCCCTAACGCGCGCGCGCGAGTCTATATGTAGTTTTTTTATTAGGTGCGCAACTAAGTTCCCGCTGTTTGTCAATAGATGGCTCCAGCACTAAGTGCTGGTCGATTTAGACATATCCAAAACGCCATAAACCAAGCTTAGACATATAGTAAACAAACCGCGTTGACACGTTAGTGATTTTGTTTTGGCGTCATATACTTTTGATTGTGTGAAAATGTCTGATTTTGTGCCAAATAATCGTCATTTGCGGGAAGTGTTGATTTTCTTACTTTATTCAAAGAAAACGGCGGCTAAAACGCATCAAGAACTCCATAAAGTTTATGGAGATGCTGCTCTAAGTGAGCAGGGTTTACGTGCCGTGATTGGTTCCGTCGCTTCGGTAATTTTGATGTTAACGACCGTCCGCGTGAAGAAAGGCCAAAAACATTTGAAGACGAATTGGAGGCATTGCTCAATTAGGGTCCGTGCCAAACCCAAGAACAGCTTGCTTCAGCATTAGGAGTTATCCGCCAAGCCATTTCCAAGCGATTGCATGCGTTGGAAATGATTCAAAAGTAAGGAATTTGGGAAGTTCCTTATGATTTGAAGCCAAGGGACGTTGAGCGTCGTTTTTTTACCTGTGAACAATTGCTCCAGCGGCAAAAAAGGAAGGATTTTCTTTATCGCATCGTGACGGGTGATGAAAAATGGATTTATTACAGGAACCCAAAGAAAAGAAAGTTATGGGGACTGCCCGGTCATGCTTCTACGTTGTCGGTTCGGCCGAATATCCACGCTGCGAAGGTTATGCTGTGTATTTGGTGGGACCAGGTCGGTGTTATTTATTATGAGCTGTTGAAACCGAACGAAACCATCACCGGGAAACGGAATCGACTTCAATTGATGCAACTGAGCTGAGCACTGCGCGAAAAACGGCCACAATACGAGCAGAGGCACGAAAAAATGATTCTACTGCATGACAACGCTTGACCTCATGTTGCCAAACACGTTAAAACCTACGTGGAAACGCTCAAACAGGAAGTTTTATCCCACCATATTCTCCAGATATTGCACTGTTCGATTATTACTTGTTCCGTTCGATGGCACATGGTGTGGCTGATTAGCAGTTTCGCTCATATGAAGACATCAAAAAATGGCTTGATTCATGGATAGTTTCAAAAGACGAACACTTTTATCGTAACGGTATTCGAGCTCTGCCAGAAAGATAGGCAAAATTGTAGCTAGCGATGGGCAATACTTTGAATGATCCATTTTTTCACAATAAAATTGCATTTTCATAAAAAAAAAACCAGCAAAAATTTAATTGCGCACTTAATAGTATTTTCAAGATGACGATTGAAATATGGCTAATTACCAAATTTAAATAAAAAATTCGTTTTCAGGAGCCAAAAATACATTAAAAAACTGCAGGTTTATTTAAATTTTGGCTTCTGTAGCTTTTCCACAATTTTACCAAAAAAAAACTTATTTTGAAACAGTTTATTTACTATAACGACTAAAGTATTGAAGTTAGATAAAATATGTATAAAACTTTTTTTGTAGAGTTTTCTATAAGTTTTATTTTTTTATTTAAAACAATTTTTTTGTAAAATAAATATTTTTTGAAATAATTAAGAACTGTTTCTTCTTTCACCAAGTATATCTCGAAAACTGTACGATAGCGCCGATTATTTATAAGGAAAAGTTGACCAGGACCCTTTCCTTAATAACATATGTTAAAGTCAAGGTCGTCAGAGACTACTCCCCTGTTATGCACTTTTACCCGACAACTTGATTTTTATATGAATTTGGAAACATCATCCAAAGTCAATTTTTGTTATCGTTAGGCAACTTTTTAAGTTTTACTTTCTTTCTTATATATTTTTTGCTATAATTGATTATTTTCGAGATATTTTTGGACATTGTCGGACTTTTATAAGATGCTATATAATTTTAACTTCTATTGCGCACATCGCCCTTTAGATGCGCCATTCAAGCAAAATCTTACACTGCTAAACTGTACTTAGTAAGACCTTTCTAACGATATATAATTCGTACCCCTTCGCGATTAACACTTTGCGCACTTCCCTTGTGAGACATTCGTGCCTCTTTTATGTTCATATAACAAAGTTGGCCTAATTTGCTGCTGTGAAAGTTCCATTTTGCAGTTTTATTGCAAACTCACAATAATTCATAGGAGCTCTTTGTTTGCAACAGTTTGTGCGGCAAAGTTGGGTAAATTATTATAAAACAATCGCGTTTTCCTGCCCTCTTGTGGATTACTTCTAATGCAAATGTTCCAACGATAGCGATTCAACATATGGAAATATTTCTGTTTAACCTGAAAATAATAAAAACATTTATTAATATTTTCAGTTATTTTTTTGCAATATTTAAAAAAAAAAATGTACAATCGAGACAAACATGTACTTATAAAATAAAGATACTATAATATTACTGGAACTTCCCTACTTTCCGGGGCAAGTGTCTTATTGTTAAATATAAAAAATAATGAGACTTGTAAAAATGTAAAAGTAAAGGTATATATAAGTGGCAAGTTCCGAGTCAAGCGCGGAAACGGTGCGCAAAAGAAATTAACAAAAAGTCGGGAGATTCCAGATTCAATCCCTAACCGAGGTGTTATTTTTTACAATAAATTCTTTACAGTCTTTTGTAGAGGAGAAAAAGTTCTCACACACATGTAGATACGTGTTGGCATTAATTATTATTAAATTGATTTTTATTTTAATATTAACTAATGCTAACAAGTACGTGATACTATTATTTCTTGTTCAACTTAGAACTATTTAAGACCAAAATATCATTCAGTTTGTAGTTTTGTGAACTTGACAATGTATGTAAAATCACACAATATTAATACCAAGATTTAACTTTAATTTATAAAACTTCGTTTAATATTTTTATTTAATTTGTAACAACCTGTGTTTTGTCCGAGCGCGGACGAGCTCAGGGAAGCCAGGGCTCGAAGGAAGGTTGCCGGGTTAATTAATTCCGAGATCGGACGTGCGTTTAATGAGAAACTACTTTATTTGAGATATAATACTGACAATATGCGCACGTAGTTCGGGGATACACGAGGTGTATCCGCGACGGTACGGTGACGCGATTTCACAATAATAAGACGCGGTATTTACAGAACGGGGATCTATTTACATGCTCTCGGTCGCTCGCACTCGGCCTGCGGCCGGTATGAGAGAGCGCACGATAGCGCGGTCTCGCTCGCTTGGTTCGGTGTCGTCGCGAGGGTTCCACTGTGTTAACGTCGTCGCCGGCTTTGTCGATCCGCGACGCGCGCGGGTCGGGACGCCCTACGTTGGAAGCCGCGCCGGTGTTCCGCGAATTCGCGACAGGTGCGCGGCGGGATTCCCTTAGTAGGGAATCCCCGACGTGAGTCGGTGCCGGCTGCCTCGAGATCTCTCGATGGAGGCAGAGATCTCTCTACCCCCTTGGTGGCAGTCGTTACCGCGGACTCTCGGACGGAGATGGGTTTGAGGGAATCGTTAAGATCTCTCAACGGTGGCAGAGCTCGCTCTACCACTCGGATTCCCTAGGTGCCGGGAAAGCGGGATCGGAAATTGCCGAGATCTCTCGGCGGTGACAGAGCTCGCTCTACCACGCGGATTTCCTGGGTCTGGCTCGGAGGCTGGACCGGAGAAGAGTCGATCTCTCTGTGAGATCGTCCGCCTTTTATACCCCGATCTCGGAGAGTCGGGGATGTTCGAGTGGAGTGGTTCTTCTCGGAATACAGCATCCCCGCTGCTCCGAGATCGGTCCGGTATCGCGCTCTCGCTTGAGCGTACGCCTCTCTGTCGCTCCAACGCCAGGAGCATGCGAATCCGTGCGCGTGCGCGCGGACTTCGGGCGTTTAACGGCGCGCTTGTCGGACCGTTCGCGCGCGCGTGTGTGAGGCGATTATCGGCGCGTAGCGCCTGTTCGTCTGTCCGGCGGGTGTTCGGCCGGACAGGGGAGCGGTTCGTGGCCCCAGGGGGAACGATGCGGAGGTGCATCGTTACAAATTATAATTTATATATAAATACAAATTGACTCCCCAAGTGACCATCTACATCATAAAAAATCAGGCGCCTGCTTTAATAGGCAACTTCTAGATCTTCTTCGCATACAAAATGTTTAGTCTAGATAGAGATCACCTGCACATAAACACACACTTGAACGTACACACACACCGAGCACGAGCTTTCCAGGAAAAAAATTGTCATATATGAACATGTAAGATCATGCATAATCATACATGAACGGTCCACATCCAATTAGGCATCATCATGTATGGATTTTGTCTCTGAATAATCACATCTGTTTATATATAATTGCATATTATTATGTATAATTATATACCCGATGAGAACAGATACGTGGTTCATCCAAATGGAATCTATGTGAGCAAAACAATCATTAACATACAATAAAGTCCAATACAACGAGTAAGAATTAAGATATTGTTATAAAGTATTTATACATTTGTGATTCAAACTTGGTCACAAATGTTTTGATTCTACAGAGTCTTCATTGTGATATTAAAATTTCTACATCAACAGCGTATTTATATCAGTGTTCATTTCTATGAAACGCAAACAATAAGCAATTCACGATCAATAGAAAGCATGGGATCGGTAGAAGTCAAGAATCTTACATGCTCATGGATATTCAAACATTATCCAAACACGACATTCGTCCAGTAGCTCGAAAACCGCTCGCTTCTCGGTGTACGCCTGTAACCCGCTTAGATTCCGATCTTGACAGCTTTAATTTTTCACGATAACGTTAGTTAACTGTATGTAACAAACAATCGTTTCCTGTCAAACTATTACAAAAATCGAACTTACAGATCGTCGCTGGGGTCCTTATTCAGAATATACATATGGTCAACTTACAACTTAATACAAAGCAATAGAATAATAATCTTTACTGGTCTACGTGACAAGAAAAACTGTTGAAATTAAGCGCTATAGCGCGCGTATGACCTACGTTTCAGTGTTTACTATAATAGTTTCCGTTTTTGTGTTTTTAAGCATTAGCAAGTCTGTTGAAGATGGGTATATAACAATCGTCTAGAAGATCCGTATCGTTTTTAAATTTATCCTGTTTTGTTGTTTGTTTATATGTAACACTTCTGATATTAATTTTTTATTATAATTCGGTTTAAAATCGAGGATCTCAACGTTCTTCCAATTAAACATATGATTTTGTTGTAGCCTGTGTTTACTGATTACAGAAAGTTTTGGTATGTCAAGTTTAAAATTGTTCATAGGTTCTTTGATTTGCGTTTTTAACTTTCTTTTCATTTGACCTACATAAGAGGCGTTACAATCCTTGCATTTCAGCTTGTGAATAACAATATTGCATTTAGTGTTTTTATTCATGTTTTTGTGTACCTTCATAAACTTGTCGAGCTTATTCAAGCATCTAAAGCCTTACATATAATCATTTTTGTTTAGGGACGCAGATATTTTTTCTGATACGTTTTTAATGTAAGGAAAGACTGAGAGTTTCTTTATTTTGTCCGTGGGCGCGTTTGGGACGTCGATAAGGTCAAGATTTTTGTTACTCAATTTTGTGCTGATCAGTTCTTTTATTCTTATGTTAATTTTTTTGCGGGCGCGAATTTGAGTGTTTCGCAATAACCGCGGACACCGGCTTCGCTTAGAGAAAGCGCGAAGGAAACTGTGTTTGTGGTTTGTTGAGCGACAAGTCGAGATCTAGCCGAGTGGTATGTTCAGAAGGACCGTGATGTAAGTAAAGCACGGCCGCGTTCGGCTTTGCACGGTCGTATCAAAGCGAGCACTGGTTTTTTTCGTCTAGCCTCAGTATCCGCGAGGGCAGAAAGAGCGGTTGACGAGAAATAAACTTCACTTTTGTGAGATTAAGTAATAATTAAATTTATTTAGCGTCTTGGATCACAAACTTCTCACATAACCCACTTTTCTGACACGACGTGTCACCGTGGCGATTAAGCGTCGAGCCGTCGCGCTCAGTCTCAGATGAGATGCGTTAATCTCTCAAAACGTTATCACGAGTTTTCGGTGTCGCTTGTTTGACTGTGTCTCGGTGAATTTGACGAAGCTTCGTCAAATACCGTTGAATTCGTAATAAAATAAGCTTTATTTTGCTTATAAAAAAAAATAAAAATTTTGAAAAAAAATAGGTAGGTGGTGGGGGAAAGTATTAAAAAAAATAAAAAAAAAATTTTCTTTATCACTGTTATAAAGTACTCTTGCAGCCATTCAACTTTTATTCAGAACATTTTTCTCTATCTCTTATAGTTTCGACGATATTTGCTTGGAAAGAAAAAATCCGATTTTTTTCAAAGGGATGTTTCACCCCCTTAAACTGAAATTGGGCACCAACAAAAAATATTTTTGTGTTACGGATGAACTCCTCTATGTGTACACCAAATTTCAGAATTTTTTGAATTTTCGGGTTGCCAAACGTTCCTTGTCAGTTGTGCTCAAAACTCGGCTTGAACAGATTCCTTTGGAGGGGACTAGATTCTTGGCGCAAAATCTTATCCAGTGGTCAATATTGTTTTCCCGATGTCGTGAAAGCCGAAATCACGTGGAAAACGACTGATCGCACATACAGAATAATACGGCTGATTGTTTTCCTGACCTCGGTATCGATGAACTAACAAGATATTTTGAAACTAAACGCGCTCGACACATCGGGTTATTAAATCTAATGTTCAATTTTACAAACTAATCTAACAAAGATAAGCAACAATAAATAATAATTAATAAACAATTAATAAAATTAATTGCCTGTTTCTCAACAATTTTACTAAAAATTAAAACCAGTGGGTAGTCGTTGTCAATTAAAATGTTAATACACGTTACAATATTTTTTTTATTGTATTGTGGGTGCAAAAGTAAAATTGCTCGATCTACCAGACTGTAAATGGTTCCTATTTTCTGACAAATCGCTTGATGTGAAAAATAAGACAAATACTTTTTTGAGAAGGTGTCTTTGTGGAACCAATCAATATTTATTGCATTATCTACAATATTAATTGATGTGTCTAAAAAAACTGTCAATTTAAAAAAAACTTATAAAAACTACATATACCCTTGCACGTTTTCTTCCGACATATATTTGGAACGGAATCGTTGCTCATTTTTCGTGTCGTATAATAGATATAACACAAAAATTTATACGGCACACAAAAAAAAATTGGACAACTTAAAAACCAAAGATTTACTTAACAAAAACAGAAAATTAAAACCAATTAATTTTTATTGTTACTACCAAAAGAAACTGAAATAAATGGTTTTAATTATTCTTCAACCAAACCTAACTGTTAATAATACTGAAATGTGGATTGAGACTAACGCGTTTATAAAATTATATAAGTTTAATCCTTCAAATCAACAAATGGTTTAGAAACGTTTCTAAAGCTGCAATTCCAATTACAGTATCTAGCCTGTTGCACCTTGGAAGTAATTTTTGATTGCCTTACACAAAAAATAATAAGAAACAACATATGAAGTTATAAAGGATATTAAGGGCATTACCACCCAATTCAGTGCACTACATAAAGCTGATATCCGGAACATTACGGTCCAATATTTGCAACGGTTCTTAAATTTACGAATAAACAATAACCATATTGATAAGAATTTAATCACCATGTTTTAACACACTTCTCAATTTTTAAAACAAAATGATAACTTAATGGTCACCTGAGCGGACAAGGAAAATGTCGTGGTTGTGATGGATAAAGAGGATTACTCATAAAAAATGCGTTACCTACTTAATGATAAAGATACATACTCTGTAGTAATGAAAGACCCATCAATTAAATTAAAGAAAACCGTTAATAATCTTGTTAAAAAATGACATGTAAACGGATATATTTCCAAACAAAAATTTTTCTCACTACGGGGAAGCGATTGTTTGTTACCAAAAGCTTATGGTTTACCAAAAATACACAAACCTAATAATCCGTTAAGAATAATTGTGTCTTCGGTAGGAACAAGCCTTATCCATTAGCAGCCTATTTGCAAAATATAATATCGAACAGCATTTCGTAGGAATTTATCTCAGAAAATACCAAAATCCCAAAAGATGAGTATTGCTGCGGTACAATTTGTCTTATGGTCAAAATTCTTTACCTTTAATAATAACACATATAAGCAAACTTATGGGATTGCCACGGGATCACTACTGTCATCAGTGATAGCGGATATAGTGATGCAGGATTTAGAATCTAAAGTTTTGCATAACTTAAATATTGATTTTCTGTTTTATGTGCGATATGTTGACAACATTGCCTTAACGGAACTTGCTGAAGCAATAGAAAAAATTTTTTTATGAATTCAACTGATACCATAACCGACTACAATTTACAATTGAGTTAAAAAAGGAGTCGCTGGAAAACCCAGTCTTAATTTTTTAGACATATCAACTAATATTGTAGATAATGCAATAAATATTGATTGATTCCACAAAAACACCTTTCCAGGAAGGTACTTGTCTTATTTTTCACATCACCCGATTTTGTCAGAAAATAAGAACCATTTACAATATGGTAGATCGAAAAATTTTATTTTTGCACCACAATATCATAAGAAAATATTATAACGTGTATTAACATTTTAATTGACAACGGCTGTCCACTGGTTTTAATTTTCAGTAAAATTAACATAAGAATAATAAAACTGATCAACACAAAATTGAGTAACAGAGATCATGACCTTATTGACGTGCCAAACACGCCCACGGACAAAGTGAAAAAACTCTTAATCTTTCCTTACATTAAAAACGTATAAAAAAAAATATCTTCATCCCTAAACAAAAATGATATGTTAGGCTTTACACGCTTGAATAAGCTCGACAAGTTTGTGAAGGTACACAAAGACATGAATAAAAAAACCGAATGCAATAACGTCGTTTACAAGCTGAAATGCAAGGATTGTAACGCCTCTTACGTTGGCCAAACAAAAAGAAAATTAAAAATTCGAATCAAAAAACATATGAACAATATTAAACTCAATACACCAAAACTTTCTGTAATCAGTGAACACAGGCTACAAAAAAATCATACGTTTGATTGGAAGAACGTTGAGATCCTCGTATTATAATAAAAGATTGATATCAGAAATGTTAAACATAAACGAACAACAAAACGGGATAAATTTAAAAACGGATACGGATTCAATAGACGATTGTTATATACCCATCTTCAACAGACTTGCTAATGCTTAGAAACACAAAAACAAAAACTATTATTATAAATGCTGAAACATAGGTCATACCCGCGCTACAGCGCTTAATTTCAACAGTTTTCTTTGTCACGTAGACCAGTAAAGATCATTATTCTACTGCTTTGTATTAAGTTGTAAGTTGACCGTACGGATATGCTGATTAAGAACCCCAGCGACAATCTGTAAGTTGAATTTTTGTAATAGTTTGACAGGAAATGATTTTTTGTTATCTACAGTTAACTAACGTTGTCGTGAAAAATTGAAGCTGTCAAGATAAGAATCTAAACAGGTTACACGCGGCGTACACCAAGAAGAAAGTGGTTTTCGAACTAGTGGACGAATGTCGTTTGCGTTTGGAAAACGAATGAATATCCATGAGCACGTCAGATTCTCGACTTCTACCGACCCCATTCTATTGATCGTGAATTGCTTATTGTGTGCGTTTCATCAAAATGAATACTGATATAAATGTGCTGTTAATGTAGAAATTTTAATATTACACTGAAGAAGACTCTGTATAATCGAAACGTTTGTGACCAGGTTTGAATAACAAATGTATAAATACTTTATAGCAACATCTTAATTTTTAGAGAATAAAACGTAGGAAATGCTAGTCAAACGCCGTAGTTGGTGCGTCAATAATACTAGTACATGTATTTCGCTTTTAGTACATAAATATGCATACAAATATTGGACGCATTTCGACTTCACTTGAAGATACGTCCAAAAAAAATGTGGTTTACAAAATATCATGTAAAGATTGCAATGCTTCCTATGTGGGCCAGACAGAAAGACAATTAAACACAAAATTTCTGAACACCGTCAACATATCCGCAAAAACACAACAATTAATTCTGTTTTCACGGATCACAGGTTGCATTGCGGTCATGATTTTGATTGGGACAGTGTACGAGTTCTTGATGTTAAAAAGAACATTTTCAAACGATTTATTTCAGAAACGTTACACATCAAATCTCAGAGAGAGCGCTTGAATTTACAAACAGATACAGATTTTCTCGATCATGCCTATTCCGCAATCTTAGAGAAGTTATAATTGTTTTGTGACCTTTCATATACATATTGACTATGATCTCTTTCTCACTTGTGTTTGTACCGTTAACGAGGAAACATCGACTATCTTTGTGCTATTGTTTATTATATTTATTATATTTATTTGATTTTATTTCCGACTTATAATGATGTTCACATTTGGAGATCTGTGCTATTTATTATCTTACATATTTGACGTCAATTTAAAGGCCTTGATTTTGGCAGTCGTTGATGAGTTTTTTGATAATCTTATTTTATAACTTCCGATGATTCATTACCACTGCTCACCACAGTTTACGACATGATCGTTCGTTATGTCCATCTTGGTTGTCAACATTGGATCACTATTTTCAATTTTTGTACATGTGGAAGCGACGTTACGGCTCGTCAATTTCTTACTTTTAAGTCGGAGACAACATGCTGAATAGTAGAAGTTTTTTCCCGTCAGTCAACGCGATCACTACTCTACACAGCTCTTAATACAACGTTAATTTTGAATCGTTGAGAATGACTTCAAGGGAAGTCGAAACGTGTCTGATATTTGTATGTATATTTATGTACTAATAGCGAAATACATGTACTATTATTATTGACGCACCAACTACCGCGTTTGAATCGCATTTCCTACGTTTTATTCTCTAATTTTAATATTGCCAAGTCTATCTTAAATATTTTGATCTTAATTTTTGCTTGTTTTATTAGCCTTTATTGTATGTTAATAATTGCTCAAATTTAATTAATAGAAGTAGCTTGTATGATTGTTAAACTCATACGAGCTACTTCTATTAATTAAATTTAAGCAAAACGTATTTTTGTAATATTTTAAAAAACATTTTTTGTAATAAAAAAAAATTTCTTTCTAGAAAACTTGTTTTCGGAAATTTTCAAGCCACCAAGTCACCGGTGAACGATGTTTAACCTCTGCGACTGCTGCAAACTGATCCTTCGTGATAATCTGTAAACACTTTGTACTAATATGTGTATATAACTGATAGATCAAGTCAATATATGTTATCGAAAAGATGAAACACTTATAATTAAAGCATATTATTTATATAAACATATATGAAGTAAAATTAAAGTTTTTTTAATATTTTAACAAATGCAGAATAGCATCTAACTTTTTTATTATTCTAACGTTTAAATAAGAATGCAACTAAAAGAATGTTAATATAATACAATAATTAAATTAAATATGAAAACATTTTTATTAGAAAAACATTTAAAAAAATATTGTTTATTCTTTAGGACATAGATTAAGGTTTCTTTATTCATTGATCTATTTCGTCTATTGATAATTATTGATGATTACTATTAATTACATGTGACTATGGATATTTACATATGCAATCACACATAATCACGTATGACTGTATATGGCAACGAAACAAAATCTATTCACGCAAAATCATACATGGTTTTATATCACCATGTATACCTCCAGGTGCGATCATACATCTTCACGCATTTTTATACATGACAACTAGACAGAGGATTCCAAATTATGCAAAATCATACATGATTTCATAGGACCATGCATATCTCCATGTACTTACAATCATTCATAATCACGCATGGCTATATATGATAACAAACATTTTCGAATTCATACAAAATTATGTACAATTACTGATATATATTGAGTCATTTAAAAAGTGTCCGCGGTTTCTTGTCACTAAATGATGTTGATGGTCATATATCGGACAACACTAATCCGATTGTATTAAACAAACGCGCGTTTGAAAGATAACATTTTAGGTTATATTTTTTGTAAACAAAGTTTGGTAATTTATCAATCGTGTCAAAAGATATATTGGTTTAAAAATGAGTGAAATTTTTGAAGAAATACGTTATGTGATGTTTTTTTATTACAAAAAAGGCAAAAACGCAGCACAAACAGAAAAATTTGTGAAGTTTACGGCGCTGATGCTGTAAGTGAACGCAGGACGCAGGAGTGGTTTGTTCGATTTCGTTCTGGGAATTTTGATGTCAAAGGTCATTCTTGTTCTGGTCGACCAGTCACTGAAAAAGTCGATGAAATTTTGCAACTGGTCGAGCAAGACCGGCATGCAAGCTGTCAAGACATAACCAATGCACTAAGAATCAATCATGTGATAGTTTGGAATCATTTGAAAAAGGCTGGCTACGTAAAGAAACTCGATGTTTGGGTGCAACATGAATTAACGCAAAGATATGTGATTGACCGAATTTCCATCAGCGAAATACTACTAAAACGCAACGAAATCGATTCATTTCTGAAGCAAATCATCACGGACGATAAAAAATGGGTAAAATATAAGAATATTGTTCGTAGAAGATCATGGCGTAAGCGTGGCGAACCATCACAAACCATTTAAAGCCTGATTTGATGACAAATAAGGTGGTGCTGTGTGTATGGTGGAATTGGAAGGGAGTCGTCCATTATGAGATGTTACCACATGACCTAACGATTAATTCAGAGCTTTACTGTTCACAACTGGATAGATTATAGGAAGCGATTAAGGAAAAACGACTAGTATTGATTAACAGAAAAGGTGTTGTCTTTCATCATGACAATGCCAGACCACACACATCTTTGATGACGCGCCAAAAATTGAGGGAGCTTGGTTGGGAAGTTTTAATGCATCCACCGTATAGCCCGGACCTTGCACCGTTTGACTACCGTTTGTTTTGGTCTTTGCAGAACTCTCTTAATGGAAAGACATTGGCCAACAAAAGAGCTGCCAAAAATCACATGAAAAAATTTTTTGCCGTGTCAGATATACTTAAAGGACTTGGAATGATAACTATTGTGTAATCACTAGATCTATTTATTGCTGATTATAGTTTTAGGTTAACTCGGTGTGTGTGATGTCAGCGTCGCTGAGCTGTTTGGGGGCGGCGCGCGCAGCGTCGCGCTGCTGCTGCCAATCCGGATATGACACGCCGATAAACCACAAAAGTTCTACACGGAAGGAATTATGAAATTACCCAAAAAATAGCAAAAGGTTATAAATAATAATGGCCAATATATACTTAATTAAAATTGATTTTCAATAAAGAAAAATTTCATTAAAAAATTAAACAAAAAATCGCGGATACTTTTTAAATGACCCAATATATTTAAGAATTATTTAAAAGTATATATATTGGGAGTTATGTGCCGTGAAGCAAACGAGCCTAATCGTAACACCTCTCGGCGCTCTTGTTTAACTTATTGTGAATATCGGCGAAAGCTGGGCTTTTACCGAATTACCGTTTTCCTCGTATCGAGAGACTGGAAAAGGCACACGTAGCGAGCGTATGCTCCATATTCTTTCCCATTGCTCCAATTTACACTTATTGTGTTATCTAATAAAAGTGTTAAATGCTAACGGTTCGATCATAAGTTCTGATTCTCCCATTCATCCTATTGAAGATATCAAAATATATAACAGCTGGCGACGAGGATGGCAAATTAGTAAAACGTAGTTGAAATCAGTCACGTGAAAACTGCGTGGCAAGTTTTTTTTGGAGCCGAATGTGCGACAAATTTCAAGAAACTACGTAGTAGACAAAGTGGATTGCCAAATTGGAGAAAATTAAGAGAGGATGCCGACCACAGTTTCAAGCTCAGGAACGCAGAGTCCGATGCCAGGGCAAAATCCACCGTCGAAGGTAGCTACCGCAAATCCGTTCCAAGTTGATGTTTTCGACCCCCAGCGGTAGTCATTAATTTGTTGGCTGCAGCGGCTTGAAGGTGTCTTTCGAGATTTTCTAATATTGGAAACACAAAACGTGTTGCTTACTTACTACACTTCGTAGACGTGGAACCGTTCGGAATTTTGTGTGACAGACTGGATCCTGTTAATCCATATACACAAACGTATAATACATTAATCAGAAAATTAAAAAAATTTTACCTGGACCACTGGAGGTAGTCGAAATTTATATATATCGAAAACGTATGCAACGTACAGAAGAGACGGTCCAAAAATATATGATTGCTCTCCAGAAACTATCACTTCATTGTAAATTTGGTGAATATTTGCTAACGGAATTACTAAATTCGTATTTGGCTTAAGAAATTAACAAATTTAATCAAAACTGCAAATCTCATAAAGGACTCAGTGTTAAAATTGCATGCGGAATGGAGCTGGCGGAAAAGTGAGTTAATAAACTAAAAGAGAAAAATCCGTCGGAAACAATCGTGGACTACATAGGAGCCGGAGCCAAGCAGAAGAAGACAAAAGGTCGTGAAGATCAAAAAGGAAAGAGGACAAATCAATAACACGGATCAAGAAAGGACGCGCCAACATCGAATCGTTTCAATGTCACCAAATATAATAAGTATTTAAATAACAAGGGTTCGCATTTGAAACCTAACGATATTATATCTTATAGGTGTGGTCAGGCACATTTGACGCCAAGCTGTACCCTTCTTTGGAACGTGAAATGCCGTGAGTGCGGAGGTTTTGGACACCTCCAAAAAATGTGTAAGAAAAAAAGGCAAGCTCACATGCTAGAAGAGATGAATGACAGAAAGCATTTCGAGCACAGGGCAAAATTTACGGTGCCGCTTCAAATAGGAAATAAGCAAGTAAAATTTGACATAGATCGCTGCTCAGCGGTCACATTGATGAGCGATATATGGCGTAAAAGAACGTTTCCAAATTTAAAAGTGTATAGGACGCGTTTGAAATTACGTTCCTACTGTAAACAAAATTTCGTGCCTCTTGGATTTATCAAAGTTAAAGTCAATGATGTAAATGAAAGTAAAACATTAAATATGTACGTGGTTAAATATGATCGAGATTGTTGGGCCGAGAATGGATTAATCAGTTGAAAACTTTAGAAAAAATCGAAAATAGTCTAACAGAAGTATTGTAGAAAACGTATATACTCCAGACGGGTGCGGGCAAGAACGATTGAAAAATTTATTAGAAAAATATAAAAGCGTGTTAAGTGAAGAATTTGCCCATATTAAAAAATTTCAAGTCCATTTAAAATTAAAGCCTAACGCAAAACCAGTGTTCATCAAAAATTGTACAGTACCACTTAAAGCATTAGAAAAAGTTGAAAAAGAATTAGAAAATATGATAAAAGCCGGAATTTTAGAAAAAGTAGAATCTTCAAATTGGGCAACGCCAATTGTACCGATTTTGAAAAAGAATAGCGGAGTTAGAATTTGCGTTAATTTTAGTGTAACAGTTAACCCGTCTTTAATTATTGCCCACAATGGAAGAATTGTTTGCATTGATGTCGAGTGGCATGATTTTTTCGAAAATAGATCTCAAGCATATTTGCAGTTACCGGTCGCGGAATTTGATAGCTAGATTTTAATGTTAAGCACACATAACGGTTTATTTAGATGCAACCGATTAATGTACGGAATGGCATCTGCGCCCGCGATATAGCAAAGAACAATGGAAAGCATACTGTGTGAAATACCTAGGGTAGCAGTATTTTTAAACGATATTAGAATTGTAGGAAAAGACATAAAATAGCATTTCGAGAGATTAGAACTTGTATTAAAAAGACTATCAGAATATAATATATGCATAAATGTAGAGAAATGTGCTTTCTTTAAAGATCAGATGTCCTATTGCTGATATATAATAAGTAAAAATAGAATTTTGAAAGAACCTAAAAAAATCGAAGCAGTTCTAAAGGTGCCAAGGCCAACTAACATTACGCAACTTCGAGCTTTTATTGGATTAGTAAACTATTACGGACACTTCATTAAAAATTTGAGTGATAAATTATATCAGTTAAATAACTTGTTAAAGAAAAACGCGATTTTTAAGTGTTTGAAAGAATGTGAGACGGCATTTAATAAAATTAAATTAGAATTTGGAAGCAAAAAAGTCTTAGTGCCTTTTAACCCTAAGCTGCCGTTGATACTCGCAGTGGATGCCAGTCCGTACGGAGTAGGAGATGTCCTTTCACACATGTACTCCGATGGTACGGAACGCGTAATTGAGTACGCATCAAATACTTTGAATGAGACACAAAAGAAATATGCGCAAATTGATAAGGAAGCATTTGCAATTGTTTTTGGCATTAAAAAGTTTCATCAATTCTTGTATGGAAACCGTTTTACATTATTGACTAATAATAAGACTTTGGCACTAATTTTAAACCCTAAAAAGGGCCTTCCGGCATAGAAAACATAGAAGCAATGCCGAGAAGCATTAGAGAAAAACTTATAAAGATACATTGTTATTAAAAATTAGACAAGCTTTAATTAAAGGTAAAAGTTTGGTTCCGCTAGGCTATAATGATGGCGAGTTTGCTTTGCAGCATGGTATCATTTTTAGAAAAGAAAGAGTAGTTATCCCAAAAAATTTAAGAAATATATTATTAAAAAAATTGCACGCAAGGCATTTTGAAACTGTCAGAATGAAACAAATTAGTAAAAACCATTAGTTGGTGGTCAAAGATAGATAAAGACATAAAAGAGATAACAAAAAATTGTAAGGCATGTGTTATGTTTTTAAATAACCCAAGAAGTAAAGTTAAACACGCTTGGGAAACTGCATCAAAACCATTTGAACGCGTACACATAGATTTTGTCCGTTTATGAGCTATACTTTTCTAGTATTAGTTGTCGCTTATGCAAAATGGCCTGAAGTGCATATTGTAAAAAACACGTCTGTACAAAACATCATAGAGAAATATAGAGAAATTTTTGCAGAATTTGGTTTACCATAAGTTTTAGTGTCGGATAATGATAGTTTTATAGCTGAAAAATTTAAAAATTTTCTTAGAAATAACAGAATATATCATAAGTGCACAGCACTTTACCATCCTGCCACAAATGGTCTAGCGGAACGCTTTGTACAAACTCTAAAACAATCATTACGGAAACTAAACTAGCAATGGTAACATTAAAACCAATCTGCAGAAATTTTTCTTCCACTACAGATTAACGCTTCATTCAAAACATAATAAATTTCCAGCAGAAGCCATGTATAATCGCGAAAATTAAGAAGTAGATTAGATTTAATATTCCCAAAAACTAGTACAGAAATCGAAATTGAAAATATCACAGAAGTAAGAAATTTTAAAGAGCGCGAAAGAGTCGCCGTGCGAAAATACCTAAATAAAAATATAAAATAGGGTTTTCGAATTGTAATATCAAAGCTAGGAAAATTATATTATACAATTAAATTAGATGACGGAAAAATTTGGAAATTGTGATCAAATCAAAAAAATAGGAAGACAAATTAATACCCCGATGAACGGGGTGGTTAAGCGATCGCAAGCAAGCGAAACCTAGGCACAAAAGTTCTGACCTTGCCAGCTCGAAATGGTTCCCTAAAAATCCTGAGACAACCAAATCCGAGGAAAAGGAAATTGCGAGAGCCGATGTTCCACACATGTCTAATTCAAAAATAAGTTTTGAACAGCGTATGAACGCAAACAATGAGGATCGACTTCAACACAACAGAAAACCCCCGGATAGATACGAGAATTATTTATTGCCAGTTTAAAAGGTGTATTCATGAGCAATACATTCAATGTTAGTTTTAAGTAAAATTGTATTTGCAAGATTCGTTATAAGTTTTGATGTTAATTTTAAGTAAAATTGTAGTTGCAAAATTTATTATAAATTTGTGAAAATAATTAGTTTAATATTACAGGGGAAAGAACTGATAGATATACACACACATCCACACATACACGCGCGCGCGCGCACACACACACGCCCACACACACGCACACACATTGCCCACGAAAAAAGCGGAACCATAAAAATTTAGGAAATATTTAACAAACTTTAAACGCTTGTAAAACAGGAAATATTTAACATACAGGGGTGTTTCAAAAAAAGTAACTAAAGCTTGAAACCGGTACTTTGAGAAACTTTTAATGCCGATTAAGTGGCATGATTAATTTGCTAATAGCCGATGATAGAATGAAAACTTGCAAAATCGATAAATAGAACGCGCAGTTTCTAGAGTTGTGTGGAGTGAAGCAGTAGACGTAACTCATTGAGGTAAAATGCGCGTAAAAGTTCGAATTTTTCCCTTCAAAATGCGATTTCGCGGAATTCGATACAATAATTTTTTGCTAAGTTGGGTGGGTGGGTGGGTGGGTGGGTGTGTATGTGTGTGTGTTTGCACCACAAGGATAAGGACCCCGTGGTTCGTCAATTCCACAGTATTTAAAGACTCCAAACTCTTCTTGTGGTATGTGTGTGTGCGTGCGCGCACATGTGCACTAATAATGAGTGTGACCTTCTCGTGCGCGTATTACTTTATTCATATGATAAGGCATACTTATTATTAGTCCTTTAATTTCATCTTGCGTTATCGTATTCCACTTTTCAAGAACTTTTTGAAGTTCTCACAGTTTTTAAGGAGCAGGTACGTGATTTCGTACTTTCCTACCAAGGTTGTCTCATAAGTGTTCTATGGGATTTAAATCTGAATTATTTGCTGGCCAATTAAGTCGATTTATGCCAACTTCATCCAAGAAATCAAGCACTCTTCTCGCAATGTGTGGTCGAGCATTGTCTTGCTCGACCACACATTGCGAGAAGAGTGCTTGATTTCTTGGATGAAGTTGGCATAAATCGCTAAACAAGAAATTATCTTCAATGAAGGGTGCGTACGGAACAACGTATGGAATGAGTACTTCTTCCACGTATACATCTCCGTTCATGTTTCTGTCAAAGAAATGCAGATTATAAATATTTCTTGTTTGACAAACGTTTAAAGTTTGGTAAATTTTTCCTAAATTTTTAGTGTACCACTTTTTTTGGTGGGCAGTGTATACACACACACGCACGCACGCACGCACGCACGCACGCACGCACGCACGCACGCACGCACGCACGCACGCACGCACGCACGCACGCACGCACGCACGCACGCACGCACGCACGCACGCACGCACGCACGCACGCACGCACGCACGCACGCACGCACACGCACGCACGCACGCACGCACGCACGCACGCACGCACGCACGCACGCACGCACGCACGCACGCACGCACGCACGCACGCACGCACGCACGCACGCACGCACGCACGCACGCACGCACGCACGCACGCACGCACGCACGCACGCACGCACGCACGCACGCACGCACGCACGCACGCACGCACGCACGCACGCACGCACGCACGCACGCACGCACGCACGCACGCACGCACGCACGCACGCACGCACGCACGCACGCACGCACGCACGCACGCACGCACGCACGCACGCACGCACGCACGCACGCACGCACGCACGCACGCACGCACGCACGCACGCACGCACGCACGCACGCACGCACGCACGCACGCACGCACGCACGCACGCACGCACGCACGCACGCACACACACACACACACACACACACACACACACATATATATGAGGTATGTTTGGAAAGTAAGGTTACGACAAATATTTCAAATCGAAAAATGTGAATTTATTTATGAAACTTACATGGAATATTACGTAGGTATATAACTATTTTTCAACATAGTCACCATTCAGTTCCTGGCGGAAAACGAGTGCAACGAGGGCATAAAAAAATTGATCCCGCGGCTCTCTAAATGTAAGGAACTGAATAGTGACTATGTTGAAAAATAGTTATATACCTACGAAACATTCCATGTAAGTTTCATAAATAAATTCACATTTTTCGATTTGTAATATTTGTCGTAACCTTACTTTCTAAATATACCTTGTATGTATATATATATATATGATATATATATATATATATATATATATATATATATATATATATATATATATATATTTATTTATTTATTAGGGTCAGTCAAATGAAAGCGAGACTGTATAACGAGCATGGCGCGGATGTTGGTAACCCTTTTCTGTGTGTTTATGGACGTGATTTTTATTGGGAATTAGGGAAGAACAATGCGAATGTTCACCGCTGTGTCATTTGTTTGTTAGACGTAATCGAAGTGAGATCAGCGCATCGTGTATACGTTCGACATCACTGGAAGCTGGGAAAGAAGAACAGCGAGGTGTAATGCGATTTTTGACCATCAGGAAGTACAATTTATGTCCAAATGCTGTGGCAAACACTGTATGTCACGTGCGCGTGTGTTTGCGTGAAATAAACGATTTTCTCGAATTTGTTTATTCCACGCAAAAACACGCGCACGTGACATACTGTGTTCGCCATAAACACACAAAAAGGGTTACCAACATCCGCGCCATGTTTCTTATGCAGTCTGTTTCGTTGTTATTAGACTGACCCTAATATTTAAGAATTATTCAAAAGTATATATATTGGGAGTTACGCACCATGAAGCAAACGAGCCTAATCGTGACATATTTCGGCGCTCTTGTTTAGTTTATTGTAAAAGAAAAATTTTTTACAACAAACTTCTTGAAAATTACGCTACTAGCGTTTTTTTACTTATTGTTAGCGACGCTCCTGAGGCAGAGCGTCTGTCGCGTGTTGCGAATTCGATCTTCGAGCGGCGAGCGGTAGTGGGCAAAGCAGTAGGCGTCGCTTCAAGAATCGACCCAAAATGTACAACTCGTTGCAAGCACTGATATAACAATTATATATACAATTATGTACCATTTCGTACAAGTTGTTACATAACTATACATGATTATGCGTGATTATACATAATCTTGCATAACCTTTTCAAAATCCAAACATGATTATTTATAATCAAATAGAACCGTATATTATTCTGTATGAGCATTTTTTCCCAGGTTAATATATTTTTGTTACCGGAAATAACAAAAATAGTACGATTTATGCGGACTAAAAGATTTTTGCTCGTCAAATCTCAGATAGCAAGTTTCCCATCTGTTGCCTTCAATTTGATAAAAATGTGTTGTTGTCATCTTTTTTTTTTTAGAAAAGTGGCTTCTGATTTTGCTTAAGATATTACTGGCAACGCATGCCGCGTATGCGACTTTATAACATGTTACAGGAAATTTTATATTAAATAAGTTCTATTCGTTATTGTTCTTCAGTTGCCCTGGAAACAGTTTCCTTCCTATTGCCTTTAAGTTGCTCTGTACGAAAAGACTAGCATCTCTATTATAGCAACGTGATTGCAAACAAAGAAAAATTTGTAGTTGTAAATATTCCTCTTTTTATACCAGGAATGCGTTGCTATCTGAGATATCGCTAAAAAACTTTGAAAATTTTTGTATAAAATGGACATTTTTAAAATATTTAAATGTAAACAGTTTTAAAATAGCTTAAGTACCTATATAGAGTGTCCCAGTATAAGTGGTCACCCCCTTTTATCTCGTAAACTAAGAAAGATAAACCCAATAAATATATCATCAAATTAAATGATTTAAACTAAACATTATTGTGAGCACAGTGGTTACTTACAGAAATTATCTATGTTAAAAAACGAAAAGACATGCACAATTTTTGCATGGTAAAGTGAATATTTTTATATGATAAGAGTTGTAGCGTTTTTTCTAATAAATACAATGATGTATGATTTATCAAAATTATTTTACAAATTATAGAAGTTATGTCGGTTTAAAGTTTTGCGGGCAACTAATACCATTTCAGTTTTGCCCCTGCGGTGTGGCTAACTTTCGACTCCCGTTTTAGCGATTGACGAGTAACGTGTTGACATCTGATTATAATATTCAATGTACGTAAAATGTAAGTAATAAGAACACGAAAATCTACAGGTTTATAAAATTATTATACCAAATATTATAATCAGATATCAACATGTTACACGCCAAAACGGTCCATCGCCAAAACGGAAGTCAGAAGTTAGCCACACCGCAGAGGCGAAACTGAAATGGTATTAGTCGCCCGCCTTTAAACTGACTTCTATAATTTGTAAAATAATTTTGATAAATCATACATCACTGTATTCATTAAAAAAAAACGCTACAACTTTTATCATTTAAAAATATTCACTTTACCATGCAGAAGTTGGGCATGTGTTTTCGTTCTTTAACATAGATAATTTCTTTAAGTAACCACTGTGCTCACAATAAAGTTTAGTTCAAACTATTTAATTTGATATTATATTTATTGGGTCTATCTGTTAGTTTACGAAATAAAGGGGGGTAGCCACTTATATTGGGACACCCTGTGTGTGTGTGTGTGTGTGTGTGCGTGTGCGCGCGCGCGCGTGCGTGTGCGCGTGCGCGTGCGTGTGCGTGCGTGTGTGTGTGTGTGTGTGTGTGTATAACTAAACGAATGAGACACAACTAAATAAACAGTCTCATGCAATTATTATTAAGAAATAAAACAACTAGTCACTGAGAATAAAAATAAGAAAGGCAAAACGTCTTTTACGGAGGTTTACGTATGTACGTAATAACGTGCAAAGTGTTGAGCAGGTTCGTGCGCACGGGTTCGGTGCGGCCAAGGTCGGAGTTGTTTGCTGGATCAAAATCTAAGCCCTCACTGTGTGAAGTGCACACGCAGCTGCCCTCAAACACTTCCGCGTCAAGTCGCAAGCTCACGCCCCGTCTGCGGAGCCGACGGAAACACCTACAAGAGTGCCTGCCACCTGCGACTCGCCGCTTGTCGCGCAGGTCGAGCCATTCCTGTTGCTTATAAAGGTCATTGTAAACGTAAGTTCCTCTCCTTCTCACTCATTTTCTCACTCACTCATTCACTCACTTGCACGGATGCACGCAAGCATGTACACATTATAGACTTAATTGTTCTCTTATTCAATGAGACTTTAATACTTCGGATTTCTACACTTATGAGCATTAAAGGAGTTATCATCATTATATAAAATATAATAGCAAAAGGTCTAAAAAAACGTAAAAAAAAATTTGATACTGCAGAGATTCGAACCCGGTCCGCCACGAAGGAAAAAATATAACGCTAGCACCTAGCCTTCTCAGCCACAATGCTCTCTTGGATAGTGATTCAAGATTCTAGTAATTAACGTGCAAATGTCCAAATGTTAAACTTTAATTGCAATTTTCTTAAAAAGTAAGGCCTATTCATGCTAACCTTTTTACTCTTTTAATATACTTGTTCGCCCTTTTCAAATGAGCTATGCTTCATCTCATTTGGCATATTAAAATTCTTGCCTACTCCTTGTTAGTATCGTAACTATGGCTCCGCTATCTACTTCAAAACGCAAAGGTTTGCCATCTACTACAAGTGTTTTGAAAAACTTGTTTCAGTAATCGAATATGTTTTTTGATCCACAAAATTTGAGAATTGTTTATGTAACTAACCAACAGTCATATACTTCACGTTAAGAATTGTCGGTCCCGGGTCTTCGATATTGTCGAAGAGCGTTTCAAGTGGTGTCTTTGCCGTTTTACAACTTTCGACGATCATCACCCGATGCTTAACATAGCTACTTAGCTACGTCGCCGAAAAGCATGGCTCTCACAAACGAAACAATAATATATTAAGAAAGGTTTTGACCAACGGGCGGATCCCGATAGCACACAGGACCGATAGCACACCAACTCTTACAGTGGCCGATGCCTAAAGTTTTTCCGTTGGTTGGATTAGATAAGTTAAAATAATTGGTTGGTGGGCATTTGCATCGTGCGCTATCGGATCTCGTCCTTGACCAACTTGGAAGTGGGTATCCAGACAGCACGTGGACATCCATCGGACATTCATCAAACGCTCGTCTGTGGACATTAAAACGTCCAATAGACGTCCAATTAGGTTCCGATAAATGTCCGATGGACGTTCATTCGAGGTACATTTGCAAATTTGTTCCATAGAACGTCCATGTTGGACGTCCGTCGAACGTCCGGCGGATTATAATCGGACGTTTATTGGATGTTTCAATGTCCACAAACAGGCGTTCGATGGAAAATTGAATCTGCGCAACAGCGCTTTTCAATAAATGGCTAAAAGCGCGCAACAACCCAGTAAATACAGTAATATAACATATACATTTTATATACATAACAGTAAGTATCACTAGGTAACGAGTTATGTAGCAAGTAACATATGTACGTTACATGTACTATTAAATGTCAGCAACAAAATTACGTCACTGATCTATTTCAGATATGTAGCAGAACACTTTAAATGTTATATCTATAATATATAACCGTGCCAATACTGCGATGTTTTTTATTTGTCTTTAAAACATATATGTTACATCAAAGTAATGGTAAGTTTTTGTTCTCTTTGCTGCTCTTTTATTTAATGTTTACATGATGCAAATTATATTCCGATATACACTGCCGATACATTGAAAAAGGAGAATGGTTGCAATTACCATAATTCAATTTTATGTTTATACGATTGTAATATTGAAAGTTTAAAAATGTTAGTTTTAATCATTAGTAAATCAAAACATCTTCCACTTGATTTCATTTTCAAGGGGACTCATCAGAAAAATTATTTTACTATAACAACACCGATATTCTTATCGGTGAAAAATCTCATAAAGCTCTGCCTTTTATACCATTTATGTGATTCCTTTCTTAGGAGAAATAGAACGCTATAGCAGCCATCTAGTGATGGTTTTGTGTACTATCATTTGCAGAGAAAAAAGTATGTGATATTTGTGACTATAACTGCATGGTTAAGAAAATAATTATATTCATTATGATTATAGTTGCGTTAACAATATAAAAATAGTTATTTTAATTTTCATACATATTTTGATATTTTACTATATTAATAGTAGTATTATCATAATTTAAGTAAAATATTTTCACAATTGACACAACTATACATATAAGATTGTTTGTAATAACAATAACTATAAAAATAGTTCTTTTAACCATAATTTTCCAACTATGCAATTATAGTCACAAATACCACGTACATTTTTCTGTGTGTACTAAAAATCTATATATGAACTACAGATTTTCAGTACCAACATTATTTATCAAAAAACACTCAACACATAGCTGTATAATTCTAATATAATTAAACTCATATGGAGAATCACAAAAGATGTTTAATTCTCTTGTTCACTTAAGCATATTTTTTAGCAAAAAATTAAGCAAAAAATTTTTTCATCGTTTGCATATATTTTATGAGATTACATTTTTACATTATGTTATGAGTTATATACGTAACAAAGAAATTTAATTTTGTTCTTTTAGAGTGCTCTCAAATTTATATAATATTTACGTCTCATCCACATAACAGTGATATATAACATTATTCTTTTCATGTGCTCTCTCAGTTATGTAACAGTTATGTGTTGGTTTACTGGGAATTACTTATATAGCACATGGACGTCCTTTAAACGCCCCTACCCAAAAAGGACCTAAAATGGACATAATTTTCAGTATCCTTCCGAAAATAAAATTTATTTATAAATTTCATTTATTTCAATATTGTAAAAAACCGTTTTTTAATGTTAAATAAAATAACAGTGTTACTTAAAATCAAAAAAATTAGGAATCTTTTACAAGAATCTTTTTTGGAAATTTTCAAGAGGGCACCCATCCTAATTATAATCTCGCCGAACATTGCTGGACCTCTGCAATTGCTGCGAACTAGTGCCTGGTGATGATCTGTGAACACTTTGTGTTAACACATGTATATGAAATTAATATATGTTATTAAAAATATGAAACATATAATTAAACATATTATTTATATATAAGCATATATAAAATTATATTTTTTTACAGTGACAACTTGGATGGGAGATCGCTTGGAAATTTCAGAAAAAAATTCTTGAGAAAGATTCTTGATTTTTTTTACTTTGAAAAACATTTTTATCTTATTTAATGTTAAGAAAACGGTTTAGTACAATATTAAAATAAATATTTACAAATAAATGTTTTTTCCGTAAAAAAAATTTTCAAGTTAGCGAAAACAACACGTCGCAAACAGATTTAGAAAATTTTTTAAATAAGATGGACATTTTTAAAATGTTCAAATCTATAAATACTTTGTATTTGCGACAAAAGACGCATGAAACATTATACCTGCGCGGTAATAGCGCTCTTCCCGATTGACATACGAATATCTTACAGAGGTCGAAAAATTGGCCATTAAGAGGATGCTAAAGTAACAGAAGAACTTCCTCGACGTCGGTACTGCAGATTATTTTTCGAGCAAGACTAAGCTATTGCTTTTTGTTCAATACATGGATCTGTGTTTTTCTATTATTTCGCTATCTGCGAAAAGACTTAGTAATTACTTTTGAACACCATTATTGCTCCGTTCATGACAGTTCAGCTTTGCTGAGCAAAATATGCATGCTGTAAAAATACATTAGCATTTCTTTTTTGTTAGGCGATTAGTTGTAATTTCATACGGTCAGTGTTATTTGCACGTATTTTGTGAAGGATGCTCTACTATCATTTTGTACGTACGAGCTACACAACGTATAGGGTAAAGTTAACCTCAGGTGATGGCTATACGAGTGAATTTTCAATGATTTATTAATTTTTTGTTTAATTTTCTTGTGAAATTTACCTGAAATTTACCTCTTCTTTTTACGCATTTTTTAATTCTATAAAAAGTTTTTGTGATTTGGTAATACCAATTCGAAGATATTTAGAAGCTGTCAATGTCAATAATTCGCGATACTTTAGCATTTTCTTAATAGACGTCCAAAATCGGACATACGATGGATATCCATTTCATGTCCATGAACGTGTGGACCTAAAACGAAGGTCCATAAGATTAGAGTCCTATATAAATAGAGAAGCGACATTGATGTCCGAAGCTCTGATTGGTAATCTGATTGATACTTGATTGGCTAAGCGAGCAGCCATATTGTGAACACAGCTGCTTACAGAATGATATGAATAGTGTTTGATGACGTTAGAGCGGTCCCAAAATGGCGGTGGAGGATTCAATTGGATACTGAAGGTTGTGATGGGGGTTCGATGTCGCTTCTCTCTTTATATAGGACTCTACATAAGATGTCTTATGCTATCTGGGATTATATTGTATGATCAAACGAACTTACCAAGTGAAGTTTGATCATAATTATACAAAGGCTTCTTTCGAGTAGATAATGTAATTATGTTCCATGTTACTCTTAGCCAACAAGTGTTTTAAAGTCCGCACCAAAACCAAAATCTTCAAGACACAGAAACGCCTTGACAACGCCGCATTCTTGAGCACGCGCGTCGTATCTTCATACTTTAAAGTCCGTCACAAATCGAATTGGGAAAGGAATATGTAGTATCTTTTTGGTAAAGGAGGGAAAATCTACTCGGACGAAGCCTTTGCATAATTATGATCGAACTTCACTAGTAAGTTTGTTTGATCATACAATTATTTTCTGTTTTGTCCAAGTAGATAATGTAGCTGTTTAAAGCCGATGATTTATGATTGACTGGTCTTCTCGTATGTATAACACAAGCAAAAGAAGTTATATTCATGCATGCGACCTTTCAACTACATGGTGACTCGTTACCATGTTACAGGATCTCCATAAATAACTATCCATATATACATTGCTAAAAATTAGCAGCAGAATTTAATGAAATATAACGGTATCAAATTTTACGCAGTTACATTAGGAAACATTTAATGTACATTTAATGAAATTCAGTGTTGTCGAAAGTGTACTAAAAGCGCACTAATTTCATGTACAAGATTTTTATTTATTAATACATTAAATTTAATGTACATTAAATTTAATGTATTAATAAATAATAATGTATTAATTTAATGTACATTAAATTTAATGCGTAACTTATAAATATATTAAAGTTTATGACACTTTTAGCAGTATAATAATTTAAAAAGTGTGTCGGCAATGCCTTAATATGAAAAATTTGCCGAGATGTAAATCGTAGGAAGATTAAAGAAAGTAAAATAAAGCTTCAATGGTTAAAAATGATTGCTCGTGTAACATCCGTCGATGGGATAACGAGCCTATTGTGAAATTTCACAAAAATAGACGGTTTTTTGAGCCAGCCTGGCGTCTACCAAATATGTTCAATATTAATACATTCACGAGCCGTTGCTGAAGATTTGGCATGGTGAGTTGTACGTATAGAAAAGGTCAATATCTCTTTCAAAGAGGGTTGATTCGATCTATCGGCTCCAAAATTAAGTAGAAGTTTCCCTTATGAATCTTTTAAAATAAGAAATAAAGTTGAAGAGGGATCTGGCAAGTATTTCTTAATTCTATCCATATATAAACGTAGAAGCAAAAAGATGGATAAAGCAGGTTGGTTTTCAAAATAAGGAAAAATCATAATAGGTTGATATTGATTTTGCCTAAGATTTATATCCGGTCCAGAATCTTAATCACGACGGTATTTTAAGAAATTAAATTTTACGTCGTTGTATTAGAAATAATGTTTGCACTCTTTTGCACTGATGCTAAGATTAATAAAGTAACTAACTTACACGTAAGCCTCTCTAAGCTTAAACTCCCATGTGCCCATAAGAAGATCAAGCATGTGATAACAGATGACGGATTCCACATCAACGCATATTGTAGTTTAGGTTTTCGAACTGACACTCCTTCGAAAACGTCTAATCTTTCCATCAGAATCCTATTTGCTGCTAGTTATTAACGATAATGCTGAGCGATATGGATTGAAGATTCTGTCAGAGGCGATATTATAAAATTGTGACTATTTTTATTGAATTTCCCGGAAAGCTCTTTTGGTAAAACGTCTGGATGACAATTTCTCTGTACCTAGGGAAATGTTATGTCACATCGGATGCCGACTCCTGAAGGTAGAGGATAAAAGATTAGAATCTGTCACGAGAAAGATTAAATTCAACATACATAATTTGTAAGTTAAAAACCATGCCTGGGCCGGCGTGGTTTTTAACTTACAAATCAGGAAACGACTAAGATTCCTCCTGCTCTGTTATTTATTATTTTCCTTGAGACTAGTAATTATTAAAAAGAATGTAAAAGTATAGACATAAAATTTGTTCTAATTTAATATAAATGCGTCAAGCGCCATTGCCAACGAATCAGAAGACCAAGACCTAAATATCTTGGGTTGATATGCAATGCAAAAAGGATCTACATTAAATTGCCCAAACGTTTCAGAATCTTAGCGAAGTGTTGAAAGATTAGTTTTTTTTTTACTGTCAGAAATTCGTTATCTACAACAACTCTATCAGTAGGTATAAACAGTAAGGCTATGTAAATCTCGAGATTTACACCATTGTCTTGATTTCACGAAAACTGAAAATCCTTGGAAAAGTGAAGAACCGCCTTTGTTAATATAGGCAATAGCCATATTATCTATTTAAAATAATGTAAATTTGAAAGCATAAATTACACAAAAACAATTTAAAAGCATGTTCTACAGCTTCTATTCCAAAAAACTTTTATGTTCATTTTTATCTTGATCTGACCACCAACTGTGTGACTGTTTCCTATCATAAGTGCATCTTAACTTGTGGATGAAGCAATCGAAGATCACCTAGACAAATTTCGGTTTTTATAAAGATCTTGAGAATGTATATGTAGCTTGTTTAAAATCACTAAATCTGCTCGCAGCAACGAAAGAAACATTATACGTGCAATATAATCCTTGTTAAATTTTATATTATCAAGAAATATTTGTTTACAGGTGTATACCGACCCGCAAGGTACCATTTGGCAAATAAAATTTAATGTTTCTATTAAATTTGCAAATTTTCTATTTTTGCAAGCTTTCTTATTTGAGTTTCCTTATTCTTTTGTTTCCTGATTATGGCTATTCTACTTTTCTTTGGTGAGATATATCCATTTGGAACAAGTTTGAAATAAAGTCTAAATGTTCCTTCCTTTCCTGATTCGGAATAAGACTGCATTTGTGCTGACTGACAAGGAAACACAGGGAAGTGTCCGCCTCAGATTAAAACGAGTTTTTAATATGTTGTAGTACAGATAAAAATAAGGGACACGTATTTTTTTATACGTGCCCATACGCACTTTAAGGGGGTAAAACACCCCTTTGAAGAAAATCGGTTTTTTTCTTTCGAAGCGTATGCCGTCGAAACTATAAGAGATAGAAAAAAATGTTTTAAATAAAAGTTGAATGGCTTGAAGAGTAATTTATAACAGCGAAAAAAAATTAAAAAAAAAATTTTTTTAAATACTTTCCCCCACCACTTACCTATTTTTTTTATTTTTTTTTATAAGCAAAATAAAGCTTATTTTATTATAAATTTAACGGTATATGATAAAGTTACGATACAACATTCCCATTTTCCACAAATAATTAAAAACCTCTCTATACGCACGGTACGGGCACCCGTCCGCGCGTTCGTGCGCTACGGAAATGACTCCCTCCAATTTCGACGTGCCTTTAATATGTTGTACAGATTAAAATAAGAGACACGTATTTTTTACACGTGTCCTAATATACTTTTAAGGGTGAAACACCCCTTTGAAGAAAATCGGGTTTTTTCTTTCGAAGCGTGTATCGTCGAAACTATAAGAGATAAAGAAAAATGTTCTCAATGAAAGTTGAATGCATGTTTTTCTCGCATAAAATGACAAAAACATTTCGAGGACAGTTTATGTTTAACATGGAAACGCAGACATTCAGAAAAACGTTTACTACAAAATAAAACGACACTACACTAAAGAATAACAACAATTACGGTGTTGTAACACATTAATTTCTTGTTTAGAAATTAATATGTAATTAATATAAGTTAAACATTTATTTACTGGTCTACATGATTCGACTAGAATAGTTGTTTTCTTCAACATTTTACAGATAAGGAGACTTAGATTACAAAAAATTATTACTCACACATTCCATATTTTTACTATCTAACGACAGCTCATCAACTAACAACAAGAAAACTAACATAAAACTAATTAAAAAATTAGTTAGAAATTTCATCTTTTATACTGCATTTATACAGTTCAATTAAAGTGTTTATTAAATTCCTTTAGTGTAGAAATATGCATAACCACGCTACTGGTGCGTGCACTTAGGATCATTTCTTATCTTGAAATAGAATGTTTACGTCTCGGCAGTATTGACATGTATAAAGTCAAGAGTTACGTACAGGTATGTAAGGAAATTCCTGTCCTGGAAGGACTGTCCTCGAAATGTTTTTGTCATCTTATGCGAGAAAAACATGCATTCAACTTTCATTGAGAACATTTTTCTTTATCTCTTATAGTTTCGACGATACACGCTTCGAAAGAAAAAACCCGATTTTTTTCAAAGGGGTGTTTCACCCTTAAAACTGTATTAGGACACGTATAAAAAATACGTGTCCCTTATTTTAATCTGTACAATATATTAAAGGCACGTCGAAATAGGAGGGAGTCACTTCCGTAGCGCACGAACTCGCGGACGGGTGCGCGTAGTGTGCGTATAGAGAGGTTTTTAATTATTTTTGGAAAATGGGAATGTTGTATCGTAACTTTATCATATACCGTTGAATTCGTAATAAAATAAGCTTTATTTTGCTTATAAAAAAAATAAAAATTTTGAAAAAAAAATAGGTAAGTGGTGAGGGAAAGTATTAAAGAAATTAAAAAAAAATTTTTTTTCCGCTGTTATAAATTACTCTTCGAGCCATTCAAATTTCATTTAAAACACTTTCTTCTATCTCTTATAGTTTTGACGGCATACGCTTCGAAAGAAAAAAACCGATTTTCTTCAAAGGGGTATTTCACCCCCTTAAAGTGCGTATGGGAACGTATAAAAAAATACGTGTCCCTTATTTTTATCTGTACCACAACATATTAAAAACTCGTTTTAATCTGAGGCGGACACTTCCCTGTGTTTCCTTGTGAGTACAAATCCTAAGTTGTCCAGTGATAGGATTATCTCTGCAATATTTAAGTTGCAATTTTGAAAGATGCCAAAATTAAAAGTCATCCAGTACACTATCGAGAACACATTTCCATGACTTAATAATGCAACCGCAGGACTCATTAATATTATAAATGTGTATGGAGCCAATGCAAGGCTAAATAACACTGCAGAAATTTGAAGATCTATCCTTGAAGGAAGAATGTAAGTATTTCTAGTATGAAAAATGGACTGGACCAAAATTTCAGAATTCTCCAAATTAATTGTTCTTATCAAGAGGTATTAGAAAAATAATTGTTGTTGCATCCTCTATTTTAAATGAGGTTTAATAAACACACACTCACACTCACACACACACACACACACACACACACACACACACACACACACACACACACACTCACGCACACTCACACACACTCACGCACTCTCACACACACTTACGCACACTCACGCGCACACCACACACACACACACACACACACACACACACACACCACGCACACTCGTGCGCGCGCGCACACACACACATTGTTACGCCGTTCCCGCGTGACTGGCGCAATCAAATAAAGGCTAAGGTTATAAATTACTTATAGTTTCCGCTCGCCCAAAATTATTTCGCGTCGTCCAGACGGTTGATCTTGATATCGCGACAATTAGTTAACGCTAACATGGGTAAGTTGGGCGATAGACGTGCTCTTCGACACGTCAATTCACTAATTAATCACTTACAAAAATGAATCTATGCAATCACAGCCATCTAAACGCTCAAGAATTGGCTAACTCTATCGAATAGTAGAGGAGCAAGGTGATCCGTTTATTCTAGCTTCGCGAGTAGGTTGGAAGACAGGCAAGAATTTCGACGCAGATTAGTAACAGAAATAACATTTATTTAAGAATCAGTACATCATAAGACCGGCGTGAATTAAATTACGCGAAATTAATAGCTCGGCGACAATCCGCTCACCGGGAATCAAACGCTCGAGTGTCCTCGGAAAATGCCCATACGGAGAAAGGAATGAAACCGGGCTTACCAGGAAAATTAGCACGAATGCAAACTTTTGGTAGCGCTACTTCACCGATGTTCACCAAATATGCTTTGCGGCGCTCTGTTTCACTCTCGCTATAAGGGCGACAACACGTACAAGTTACTTTACGCACGCGATGCAGAGGTCCATACAGAATTCTGCACTAATTTCGGCAGCTGACAAGACATCCGTTTCCAGGAGATTACCCCCCCCCCTGCAAGTCGCAAAAATTCCCAATAAGTTCGCCACGAGGTCCGCGGAAAGTCCCTCACACTTGCCGTCGATCGTTCTTTTTCTCTCTTTCTACACCACGCAAATGGCGCCCTGCGCCCACTAAATGTGACCGGCGACAGAATGCGAGCGCGATTTCCGCCTCACTCGCACGCGGCTTTACAAAGTTGAGGTTATCGCAACCTCGACACGCGGGGCACGCTCACCGATACGAACCGCTCTCCCTAGGCGTCGTCCCGTCCTGCTTGTTTGCACCGTTGGTCACCGTGCTCTCTCGGTGCTTCGTGTCTCAATCTCAATCTCCTCATCCAGGACCGGGAATCGCACCTCTACATTGTCGTTTCACTTACTGCGCCGAATGTGAAGAATCGCGCTCGATAACGGATCGATTTTGCGCATCCTTCTTTCTTGCCTGGCGTGCGCGCGACGCTTGTGCGTGGTGACAGCCAATCCGCGCTTTCTCGCGGTTGCTGCTGTGCCGACGTCGTAATTTGGCCTGTCGCCGGAGAGCGTTTGCAGGACCCTGGCCTGACCCTTGTAACCCATAAATTTTCATCAGAAGTTATTTTTCATTAAGTATTTTCCAAGTTTTGACGCTTGAAAATTACAGTACACTGTAGCTTTCAAGCTTCACAACTCGGAAAGTATTCAACAAAAATAAACTTTCTTGTAAGGTTTTGGAAAAGTCTTGACACCAGCTATTAGATTTTGGAATCAAAAATAAGGTGTTTCATTTAAAAAAGTTAATATGATTTTGATCTGACCTTGGCGACGCCATCCAATTCAAGCTGATAATAATAGTAAATAAATCTTTTGAAACCCTACAACTTTTATCTGAAACACTTTTTTCTAAAATTCTTAGTTTTTGAGATATTTTGCTGTTTCGGTACTTCCCCCCCACCCACTCTGTATAAAGGGTATGTAAAAAGTGTTGAAACCCCTAAATATTTCGGTTCCCTAGCATTTCACAAGAAAATGTTTTAGACAAAGTTGTAATGTTTCAAAAGATTCATTTACTGATTTTATCAATTTGACCTTGGATAACGTCGCCAAAGTCAGATTGAAATCACATTAACTTTTTTAAATGGAATATCTTATTTTTCATTCCAGAATCTAATAGTTGGTGTCAAGAATTTTCCAAAACACTACAAGAAAGTTTATTTTTGTTGAGTACTTTTTGAGTTGTGAGGCTTGAAAGCTACAGTGTACTGTAACTTTCAAGCGTCATAACTCGGAAAGTCATTAACAAAAATAAACTTACTTATAGTGTTTTGGAAAGCTCTCGAATTTGACTACAAGAAAATGCAATAAAAGATATATAATGTAGAGAAGTACCGATACCCTTTAATTAATGAATTACCGATACTCTAATATTGTATCTTATATACAAATATATATATATATATATATATATATATATATATATATATATATATTGTGACGTCCAGCCCAAATAATAGATGAATAGAAAGTGGTTGAGAAAGGGAAGGACGCAACGATTAGAGAATGTGCACGCTTGGTTAGCCCAAGCGACACAACGGAGCGCGTTGATAATCCGGGATATATGGATCAGAGGCTCACAGCGGGTGTCCAATGACAAAATATCCGAGCGTTCCGCCTCCCTCGGTCCTGTTTTGAGGCAGCACATCTAATTACTTTACCTCAAAATTGGAGGTAAAGCAGGAGGAATCTCCAGTGCTTACTTTGTTAAGAGTGAGGGATGGTGGTCGTGTTTGAGAAATTAGCGGGTAATTGTCATAGATAGTTTATTTTAAAATAGTGACAATAAAAGATAGTATTATAGTTTGTTTGAATAATAGTCGACATTGCAAATATATTATAAATTTCAATTGATATAATGTTTTTTGATGGGTTTGAAGGCAACGAAGTATGTTACAAGGAATACTTGCGGTTACAATATTGTTTAAATTTATGCATAATTTAACTTTTTATTCTTACAAATTATGTTATTTAAAATAGGGAAAACAAAGAATTAAACATTTCTATAATATTGTTTAACAGATTGAATTAACGTTTCTTTTGTCACAATTACATTATTTAAGTTAAAGAAAAGAAGGAATTATATTGTTTAACAAAGAAAAGAATAGATTAAACAAATGTTCCTATTGTTATAACTATATTATTTAAAATAATAATTACAGAGGTTAATATGTTAGTTTATATTTGTGACGAGTAATACTATTTTTTTATATCAATGGTTCGGATTACAATTCTAATTGTTCGTAAGTGTATCTGCGTGTGTTTAAGTGGGAATTTCATTTAAAACGGCAGAGTTGGGGTGAAAGTGATTTAAAAATATTAATTTGGGGACTAAACAGTAATTCGGATATGTTTGGAGAAGGTATACAAGGATTGGTGCGTCAGAGGCAGAATGAGAGAGAAAAGCACGAACTACCTCGAAATCAAATTCTGGGCTGATTGAGAACGGCCCAGGAGGCAAAGGGTTGGAGGATAATGGAAGCACTGACAATACTAAATCTAAAAACTGAAGAAGACCTTAGGCAAAATAGCAACAAGGGGAAGATGGTGGTAATTTATCTAAATTGTATACTAGGGCGCGGGAGAAGGAGAAGGATGCTCATTCTCGAGATTATGCGACCCTAAGATTGCGGAATCTAGAGGAAGATGATCTTCCTCTAAATCGTGGATCTCAGAGGTCGGAAATCTGGGAGGAGAGAGAGAGAGAGAGAGACAGGGAGTCTGGAAAGATCTTATATGTAAGTTGACTAGCTACAGAGTCCGACGAATTGGCGCGAGGCAAATTAACACGAAGTTCAAAGGGGGACGGAAACTCTTTCTCTTCGTAAATAACCGGCGAGTATGAGGAAGATGTGTGAATTATGTTGAGTTCTGCGGCAACCGTTTCGATCCTTTTTACAATAGATCCATGCAACGCTTGGAGCCTGCGGATTCTTCTGTTTCTGCTGTTCCAACGACGCTTTGCGGCTGCTCGGGACTTATTTTTATAGATTTTAGGAACTTTGGAGTTGTCCACTAAAATAAAAACAACTCCGTTTCTCTCTGGTTTTGCAAAAAATTAATTTAAAATTAAAAGGTTGTTTCAGATTAACTCGAACAGGGTTCAAGTAAATCCAGAGAAAGAAAAAGAAATAAATGAAAGATTCCTTCAGATTAAATCGAACGGAGTTCAATTGAATTCAGAGAAAAAAAGGAAATAAAATGAAAAATGAAAAGTTCTTTCGGATTAACTCGAATAGAGTTCGAGTGAATCCAGAGATAGGAAAAGAATTAAATGAAAGATTTCTTTGGATTAAATTGAACGAAATTTAATTGAATCCAGACAAAGAAGAAAAGAGTTAAGAGATTCTTTCGGATTAATTCTAACGGACAAGCAAAAACAGGAGGAGAGAATGAAATAAGAAATTCCTTCGGATTAACTCGAGCAGAGTACGAATGAATCCAGAGAAAAAAAAGAGAATGACATGAGAAAAATGAAAGATTCTTTCAAATTAACTCGAACAGAGTTCGAGTGACTCCAGAGAAAGGAAGAGAATTAAATGAAAGATTCCTTTGGATTAAATCAAACAAAGTTTGATTGAATCCAGAGAAAGAAGAAAAGAGTTAAGAGATTCTTTCGGATTAACTCTAACAAACGAGTGAATTCAAAGAAAGGAGAGAATGAAATAAGAGATTCCTTCTGATTAACTCGAGCAGAGTACGAGTGAATCCAGAGAAAGGAAGAGAGAACGAAGTAAGAGATATTTTTTTGAATTAACTCTAACGGACGAGTAAATCCAAAGAAAGAAGAAGAGAATGAAATAAGAGATTCCTTCGGATTAACTCAAACAGAGTACGAGTAAATCCAAAGAAAGGAGGAGAGAATGAAATAAGAGATTCCTTTGGATTAACTTGAGCAGAGTACGAGTGAATCTAGAGAAAGGAGGAGAGAATGAAATAAGAGATATTTTTTTTGGATTAACTCTAACGGACGAGTAAATCCAAAGAAAGAAGAAGAAAATGAAATAAGAGATTCCTTCGGATTAACTCAAGCAGAGTGCGAGTAAATCCAGAGAAAGGAGGAGAGAATGAAATAAGAGATTCCTTTGGATTAACTCGAGCAGAGTACGAGTGAATCCGGAGAAAGAAGGAGAGAATGAAGTAAGAGATTTTCTTCTTTTGGATTAACTCGAACGGAGTTCGATTGAAGCCAGAGAAGGATAAAAGATTGGTGAGAAGAGGTATTGATACATTTTTTCCAACAATCTTTCTCTATCTATTATTTCAAACGCTCTCTTAAGATCCATAAAGATAATTCCTACCATTTTTCTTTCGCCCACTATTAATTTCCATTCGTCTATGACAGATTGAATAGCTGTTTTACACGAATAATATTTTCTAAATCCCGCTTGATGTTTGTTTGCAAGTATGTTTCAAGTTCTTCTTTTACTACTAATTCTAGCATTTTTTCATATATTGGTAACATATTAATAGACCTATATTCGCTCGTTTTTTTAGCTTTATCTATCTTTGGGATCAGTATTATAGTAGAGCTTTTCTAATCTTCCGGACAGTGACCTTCTCTTAAAGAATTATTTACTAAATCGTAAATTCTTCTTTTATTACAGGAAAAACTACCTTCAATATATCACTAGTTATTCCCTCTTTCGTACCTTTCTTTGTTGGTAATCTTTTTTGGTAACTATTTCTTCTGCTCTAGTGTAACAACCTCAAAACTTTCTATAATTTTTTTGTTCTCGATAGTATAAATAGTTTTCTTATTTATATTCATCCAAAATTCAATTATATTGCTGCTGGATCTATCTATCTTTATAGAGTTTACTATACTATTAATACTTTGTATATAATTGTAAATTAAATTTATCGGCTATGTTGCACTCTTCGGTATCGCCTAAGATCTCAAAATCTATATTTCCTATTTCCTTTATACCTACTGTCTTGCCCTTAATTACTTTTTTCAAGGTTTTCCACATAGTCGTAGGAATTTCTTTAGATCTATCATATTTTCGTGATATTCGTTTTTTCCTTAATTAATTTTACTACTCCATTTCTTTCAATTTTGTACTGTGATCAATTTTGTTTTACCGTGCTGTGACCAATTGTAATACAGTGCTTTCCTATATGCCTTATCCTTCCTATTCGCAGTCTCTGTTATCTCATCTGAAAACCATTTTTTCCCCTCCCATATTTTTGGAATTCTAAATTTTTTTTTTTTGGTGCCATTACATATAACGCATCTACTATATTTTTAACAAATTTTTTTCGTTTTCTTACTCACACTCATACATTCACATTGCCATCCCTGACTTTTCTGTAATTTGTTTTTTACTAATATAACAAATTCATCTGTTATAGCTAAGCAATAACGCGAGGCACGGCAACCGAATGAGGTTACCATGTCACAAAAATGTTATAATTAAGCAATACGCGAGGCATGACAACTAAATAAGATTATAATGCCACGAATGTAAAGCATTCCGCAACACGGAGCACAAAATCCCGAAAACCCGCGGACTACTTGGACTAACCGTGTCACGAAAATGCTGACGAATGATTGCACCAACGACTTAGCGCAATCAGCCCTGTACAAAAGCATCGCCGAAGAAATCAAGCGACGGATAGTAATCAGTGAAGTCGTGTGAACAACAGTGTGTCCCGTCGTACTCAAAGCTACGTCTGAGTGTAACTACGCTGTAACCAAGTGTGAGACAATTACATTTATTATTTTGAAACTATTCAGACTCCTTCTTTTCTCAAACTTCTCCGCCGGACTTCGAGATCCCTGGTGTTCGCGTGCTTTGGCTTGCCTCATGCGTTCGCCGCACAACAAAATTGGTGTCAGAAGTGGGATCTATATCCCGACATCACGGAAAAAAGGTAACCCTGAAAGACAAGGAAGATAAAGGGCAAGCCAAGGTAAGATACCCCTGCCAGAACCCAAGGAAATCCACCCACGCATCGAGCCATAAGGTTACAAAGCCATTGAGCCATAAGGTCACAAAGCCATCGAACCATTGAACCGAAGAGCTACAGAGCCACAATGCCATCAAGCCATTGAGCCACAGAGCCATCGAGCCACAAGGCCACAAAGCCACTGAGCCACGAACCATCGAGTCGTAGATCCATCAATCAACGAGTCACTGAGCCGCCAGCCACCGAGCCATCAAGCCGTCGTGCCGCTAAAACGCTGAGTCAACGAGCCAACGACCTGCAGAGACGACGAGGCTAACGCTGACTTACTGACCTGCTGATAAACCGCCGAGCACCAGATTACGCAGCGCAGAATGAGGCGACAATATGCGGTCATTCTCACCGTACTGTAAGTCACTATCACTTTTCTTTTCCCGCACATGTCAGATGGGAAAAGCGACTCACTGACCGCGAAGGGAACCGAACTATCCGAGTCACCTAACAGTGAAGTAAAAGAAAACGCGCCTAGACAAACGCATCGCGACGTAGATAAAACGCTAACTGACTCCAAGTACGACTCGACCCGAGTGATTAGCAAACGCTATTTTAAAATCCGATTGCTCGACTTCAGCCTAATGGACAACGACACTACTAACGCAACGGAAGCGGAACTACCGTTCAATGCCAACTCCCGATTGGCACGCTCCCCCGTCAGAACGGCCGCGGGATCGAGTAATTCTGGCTTGTCAAATGCCGCAACAACTCGTGAAACTCAACAAATGCAGGATTCCCTGGGCGCCGATCCAGAGGCAAACTTAATACTACAAGGTGTCATGCGCGAGATACAAAGATTACAAACACGGATAGATAAAAATGAGGCTCATGCTCGCATTTCGCGAAATACTACGGCCCGCCGATTAAGTTTCCACGAACACGCATTCGACAATTCGCACGACCGGTATCCATAGGATATCAGGAACCAACGAGAGTCCACGGTCATCTTTTTGCCGCTTAAAGACGCTAGAAACATGTTACCCGAGATAGACGGTACCAAGTGAAACCGCGTAAAAGAATTTATAAACGCGAGCACTTACGCCATGAAAAATATACATCCCGCCGAGGAGCATAGAATATACGAGCATACTAGAAACCATTTTATGCACAAAGTTCAAAGATAAAGCAATGACCGACTTCCAAACGCGTAAAATTCACAGCTTCGATCAACTAAAACAAGAATTCAAACAAAAATATCTCGGAAAACGGAGTACAGTCCACCTCCAAATCGAATTCAATTCGCTAAAGCAACGGCACAATGAAAGCGCTCAGGATTTCGGTCGTCGCGTGGACCAATTAACAATGGAGCTATTTGAGTCTATGGAAGAAGGGAAAGATCATACCGTTGATCAAAAACAGGCAATACTAGAAAATATTAAAGAGCTGGCCCTTCACAATTACCAGACGGGTTTATACGAGGACATTAAGTTACTCGTACGCTCCCAGAGCTATACGTCCTTAACAGAGGCAATAACAAGCGCCATAGCAGAAGAAAAAGTTAGAAGACCCAATTACTTGCCACAACCCATTTACGGGAAAAAATAAATACGAGCCGCCGAAACGCACCTCCTATCAGCCTGCGATATAATGTAAAAAATGTAGGAAAACTGGGCATTACGGTTAAGACTGCCGAAGCAGTCGCTACGCAAATCGTTTCTCTCTGCCAAAATCAGAAAAATGATCACGCGTGAAAACAGTGAAAAACTACTGCAATCACTGCAGAAAACAAGGGCATACCAGACAAGAATGTTGGTCTTTAAATGGGCGACCAGAAAAAGCAGAGAACTTAGCACGCTGAGCCCGAAAAAATATAAGAAATAATAAAAGGGAAAATAATCCAGAGAAACGGCGAGCGAAAGCCGCCGATGCGCCAAGTAGCGAAGACGAGGAAAGAGACAAAAATCCGCAGCATAAGCAAATCGCCGCATAGCCACGCACCGAGAATGGGCGAGACCTAATCTCACTACCCGTACAGGAAGCCGCAAGGAACAAAATAGAATTTCTATTTGACACCGGGGCGACAATCTCATTAATTAAGCTGAACACTCTGGCCGATGAAACAGAGATGATGGAAGAAGAAATTCAACTTACAGGAATATCGGGTCGCTCTATCAGCACGATTGGAAAAGCGTACATCCATATAATAATAGATAATAAGCTTAGAAAGCACCCTGTCTATGTTACACGAGACGAAGTGCCGTTTGCCTATGAAGGCATCCTTGGAGTCAACTTTATCCGAAAAAATAAAGCGACATGTAACTACGACACGAAGCAGGTGACAATAAGCAATACGCAATTTAAACTATACCCATACAAGAAAGTAACATTAAGACCGCGCAGCGAAACACTGGTCCAAATAATTACAAATACTAACGAAACGGGGATAACAAGGATAAAAGAGACTACGCCAGGAGTGTATATAGGCGAATGCTTAATAATCCCACACAACTATACGGGCGTAGTAAGCATGATAAACACAACGGACGTGTTGGTAGAGATAACGACGCCGCACGCGACACTCGATATGATTGAGGAGGAAAACAGCCAAGAAATAAACGCCGTGCATCAGCAAGAAAATGAAAACGCCGCGCCACAAAAAGATAGACAAGATAGATTATGAAAATTACTGCGTACAGAACGCATATTAGTTAAACGTTGAACAACAAAAAACTCTAACAGAAATTTGTGAAGAATTTTCCGACATTTTTTTTCTCGAAAAGGACACACTCTCGTGTACCCTAGCCGTAACGCACGAGATAAATACGCGAATAGATAGCCCACTCATAAATATAAGACCTTACCGCCTGCCGGAGAAACTGAAGTAAATAAACAAGAAAACTGAAGTAAATAAACAAGAAAAAATGCTGAGAGATGGAATTATTCGACCTAGTTAATGGAAGCAAGTTAATGGAACGCGCCGATACTAGTGGTGCCCAAAAAAGCCGACGCGTCCGGAAAACGGAAAATGAGAATTGTAGTAGACTTTAGACGATTAAACAACCTAATTATAGGCGATTCATTCCCACTACCAAACATAACGGACATATTAGATAAACTGGGAAGTGCCAAATACTTCACAACGCTAGACTTAGCGTCAGGGTATCACCAAATACCCATGGCAAAAAAAAAAAATAAAAGAAAAACAGCATTTTCCACACCATACGGGCATTACGAGTATAACAGAATGTCATTCGGATTGAAAAACGCACCGGCAACATTCCAGCGGCTAATGAACTTAGTGCTCGCAGGCATTCAAGGTATCAGATGTCTCGTATATTTAGATGACATCGTCATATACGGGCCAAGCCTACAGAAACATAATCGCCGTCTTACAGAAATATTCCAACGATTAAGACAACATAACCTAAAGCTTCAGATAGACAAATGCAAATTTCTAAGAAAAGAAGTTAACTATTTAGGGCACGTAATTACTGAGGAAGGAATAAGATTAGGTCCAAATAAAATGACGGCAATAAAAAATTTTCCGACACTGAATAAAATCAAAGACATTCAAGCATTCCTAGGACTAGCAAGATACTGTAGGAAATTTATAGTAAACTTTTTGAAAATAGCGAAACCGTGCTAACACAGAAAGATAAGAAATTTGCGCGGACGGTAACGCAAGAGCACGCATTTGAGTCGCTAAAAAATAGCTGACAACAGCACCGGTGTTAAATTACCCGGACTTTAAAGAGACATTTATAGTGACAACCGACGCATCCATCTACGCGATAGGAGTTATACTATCACAAGGGCCGATAGGACAAGATCACCCAATCGTATACGCTAGCCGAATTCTAAGCAAAGCGGAACAGAACTATAATACAACAGAAAAAGAAATACTAGTCATCGTATGGGCAGTAAAATACTTTCGGCCATATTTATATGGAACTCACTTTAAAATCATTATAGACCATAAACCGCTGACAAGGCTTTTCAGCGTGAACGACCCAGGTTCACAATTAATACGGTGGAGACTCAAATTAGAAGAATACGACTATGAGATCATCCACCGAGCAGGAAAGAGAAACACAAATGCCGACGCTCTGAATAGAAATCCAAGCACAGGTCAAGTGAACAGTATCGAGTAGAAAGAAGAAGAATACACAGAAAAAGAAAAAAGGCAGCTCCTATACGAATATCACGACGCCCCCACGGGAGAGCACCAAGGAGTAGAACGCACTCTAAATCGTCTGAAGACGAAACATAAGTAGAAAGGCATGACAAAAGACGTTGAAAATTACATCGCAAAATGCGAAAAATGTCAAAAAAATAAACTATCAAGAAAACAAAAAGCGCCGTTGATAATTACAGACACGCCGGAGAAACCATTTCAGAAATGCGCCGTAGACACAGTAGGACCGCTAACAATGACAATCTCAGGCAACAAATACTTATTAACATTTCAAGAAAATTTAACGAATTTTGGGAAAGGTATACCAATACCGAACCAAGAAGCGAAAACAATCGCCAAAAAGTTTACAAATAATACTAGAATGCGGAATACCGGAGACAGTACTCACGGACCAAGGAAAAAATTTCATAAACGACTTATTTAAAAACGTATGCAAGATATTACAGATAAAATAGGTGCAGACAACGGCGTATCATCCTGAAAGCAAAGGAAGTCTAGAGCGTTCTCATCGAATGCTGGCGGAATATCTGCGCCACTATATCAACGAAGAGCAGACCGATTGCGACAAATGGATCCCTTACGCAATGTTCGCGTTTAATACGACACCGCACACAGCCATCGGATACACTTCGTTTGAGCTAGTGTACGGGAAGAAAACCACGTTATCCAAGGCACTATCAAAGACGCCGGGAACAACGTACAACTACGACAATTACGCACAAGAGTTAAAAGAAAGAATAAGAGCCGCAAATCAGATAGCACGAGAAAACCTCAAAGAGAAAAAAACTTAGGCGAATGAATACTACGATAGGAAAACAAAGGAAACCACCTACAAAATCGGAGATAAAGTTTTACTTCACGACGAGACTCTAAGAAAAGGAAGATCAAAAAAATTAGAAACACTATGGGTCGGATCATATGTAATACTAGAAAAACACGACGATATAAACTATACAATCAAGAAAAGAAGCACAAAAATAAGAGTACATATAAACAGAATAAAGCAATTTATAGATAATTAAAAGAAAAAAAAAACACAAAATAACAAGGCATGACCACACAAAAAATTCTTTTCCTTCCCTCCCACTTTCCCCTACCGAAAACGCACTACAAAGAAATCGCTTAAGAAAGCATACGCCCACACACACAGACACACAGGCTCCACAAATAAAATAAAAGCGAAAAGAATGCCATAAAAAAGAGACAAACACACTAAGCGACAATATAACGGGCAAACAGAAAGTAAGCACACAAATAAACAAATAAAACAAAAAAAATAAAATAAAAAAATTTATATTTATTTATTTTTTGTTAACGGAGAAAAATCCTCATAGGATACCTCTCCCCCTCCTAGAGGAGAAGGTTATGCCGGATTCTTACCGGCTAAAAAACCTCGACGGTCAAAGTAAAATCTAACAATCAGCAAAAGCCACAACACTACAATAAAAGTACTAAACACTACGATTACAACTAAAAAAGATGAACAAAAAATACAGTCACTACTCCCCCTCGAGCCCATCCCTCGAATTGTTACTAAAATCGGACACAAAAAATTTGTCCAAAAGAGCCTTGACGTCACCAGGCGGAATCGGAACATCAGGTAACTACACATCCAAATCATCGGCATCACTAAACTGCTCCTCGTCCTCGTCGATCTCCATATCATCATCCGGCTCGGAGTCCGAATCCGGAAAACCTCCAATAAATTCATCGTCGTCACCAAGGACCTCCACGTCCTCAGCCGCGCCAAATTGAAGATCCAAAAGCTCCGGATCCACCTCATCCTGCCCAGACCCGACAGACGCGTCCTCTAGGCAACTCGGCCTGCAAAACTGGCACAAAAAAAAATGCATTTTTCAAAAAGAAAAAAGCACCGTACAACTCAAGAGACAGCCAGACAAAGACTGAAAAACCGCGAAGAAGAAACAATAAAAAAGCTGACAAAGCCAAAATAAGAGGTTATCTTACCCGACACCGGGTAAGAAAAAACCTGAGTACAAAATTAGAAACCCGCAAGAAGATAGCAATACACTCATCAAGAAAACGAGAAACTGCCAGAGAATCCCCACGAGGAACAGTAGCAGTGGACTGAAAAGAGTGATCGGAAGCTGCATCCGAATCACTATCCACGCAAAATATCATTCAACCTTGGGAACATATACATGGGCACATCAGCGACAACACCAGGAGAAGAATAAAAAACGTCCAAAAAGTCGGTCGGATCACCCTTAAAACCGACCGAACTCTCCCGGAAATCATCCGGATCATCCTTATCACTCTCCCAGACAGAGTTAAAGAAACGCAGAGGAACGTAACATAACATGACTAAAAAGACCGAACGATAACCCACAAAAGACAAAAATGACACAAAAAGACAGTCATAAACCCACAATAAAAAAGACCGATCAAATAACAAAAGCTGAATAATGATAAATAAAACCAATTACATTGCAGACTCATGGCCACGTAGACTCTACCGGAGAAAGTAAAAACGAAGCCGTCGTACGAAGTGCAGGAATTCTAGCAGGAACCCCAGGAATATACTTTGAGAAAATAGGAACGCTACAACGGGTAGAGGAATCATGGAAGTTAACAATAAAAATAGACGTGACAGCAATAGAAGTACGCGTCTAGCAACTACAGCACTACCTACAAAACACTGAGGAAATGTGCAATCTAACCATAGGAGACACAAACAGAAACTGCAAAAATACATTACAAATATTGAATAAAGAGAACGAAAAAGTAACGACAGCTACAGAGAGACTACAAATAATTTACAAGAAGCAAACAACAAAACAAGGATTAATAGACGCAATAGGAACAATTTCCAAAACACTATTTGGAACAATGGACGCAAACAATGCAGTGATTATAGGCGAACAAATGGCAATGATACAGAAACGCCAACAAACAGAGGAACACGTAGCAAAAAACCAATTAAAAATAGTAAATGCAACAATAGGACACATCCAGGCACTAGAACAAGTAATAAACCGCAACAAAAAAATAATCGCTAACATGAAGTAAGAAACAAGGTGAAACAACGCGCATTGTCGGCGGCTCGATGCGCGGTAAGAGGCGTGGCTCGATGTGGTGAACCAATGAAATTTGGGTCCAAATATATCCGTGCAATTTGAATACGAAACAATTATATGTAGTCACACGTACTTTAATTGTAGATGTTGTTAAAAAAAATAAATATAAAAATGTAAAAATACTTGAAATTTGTTATCTTTAACACAAATTACTGTTTCAATAAACACTGTTGTTATAAACATGAAATACAACAATTTAGCCATAGACATAAGCTCATTCTTATAATTTTCCAAATTTCTTCTAATCCAAGTTTAAAAAATTTGAAATAACAATTATCACAATTTTCATTAATGTACAAAGTCTCAACTTTACCTTCACGTTCTTCCTTTTTTAGTAGCTTTGAATTTCTCCGATTCACCGATTATTTCCAATTCACGTATAAATACAAGTATAAATACGTCTCAGTACCGGAGCCGTAGCCATATTGAATCTTAAAATTTGGACCCACTTCTGATTGGTCTAGAGTATGGTCTACTGCGCATCTGGTTACTTGTTTCACCTTTCTTCTTACATCATGATCGCTAATATAACAAAAAATTACAAGTACAAACAGCACAAGTAATAAAAAACAAAGAAATAGACGAGCACCTCATAACAATTATTGCCGTGCTCACAGACTTGTACGAAAACATCAAGGACGTTACGGACTACTTAATAGCAAAACAAGACGGAGCAGTAGAAACAAGACTACTGTCAATCAACGAAATAGTAAAGGACCTACAAGAAGCCACGGTCCACCTGCCAAACGGACTACACTTCCCCTTCAGACTACTCATAAATTTCCTAATAATAACGTACCCCGTGTACAAAATAATAAAAGTAATACCACTACCAATACACGACTACGACAATGTATTCGCATTAGTCAAAATAACACAGCCACTAATAGCCATAAATAAACTAAGCTACAATTTCCTCCGATTAGAAGCACAAGACCTAAACAAATGAATAAAAATAGATAACACATACACGTACAAAGAAAATCTACCGATATACCATCTGCAAGCCAACGCACCATGCAAAGTACAGATATACACAGGAGCCACCAGGTACAAGAAGAGCTGCAAGAAGAAACATATCGTAGCCAACAGCACATTATGAATCACACTCACAGAACCACAAGCATGGCTATACTCCACGTTGACGGAAGAAAAAACAACAATAGATTACGACAGCTAGGGCAGAACGCAAATTACAATAAAAAGAACAGGAAAGGTAAAAATAAACGACCATTGTAAATTCACGACAAACAATATAATATTAATAAAAAACGAAATAGGCACATGTACAATAGAGGCACACCTCCCGGAAACTAACCTAACACTAATGCAAAACAAAAATAAAATAACCGCAATCCCAGAACCTAACCTAAAACAAATTATAAGCGACTCTGCAGAATTAATAGAAGACAAAAAAAAACTAAGCAAAATATCCAAAGAAATTAACAGCGAAAGCATTCTAACATCCGACAAATTTGTATACAGCACAGGAACACTAGCAACAATCACAACAATAGCAGCAATAGCAGAAATAAGCGTATAAATATATAAGCATAAAAAGAAACAGAGCAATAACAAAATAACAGAAATGCTAAAAAGAAAAAGATTCGAAATAACCGCTGAACAAAAAGTATAAACACGCCAAGCGCATGCAACAACGATAGCAATAGCCAGCAAAAATAGATAACAGGAAATCTCAGCCCCTTCAATTTCCTTTTTTCAAGGGGAGAAGGATGTTATAGCTAAGCAATATGCGAAGCATGACAACTAAATGAGGTTATCATGCCACGAATGTAAAGCATTTTTGCAACACGGAGCCCGAAATCCTAAAAACCCGCGGACTACTTGGACTAACCATGTCACAAAAATGCTGACGAACGATTGCGCCAAGCAACGGCTTAGCGCAATCAGCCCTGTACAAAAGCATCGCCGAAGCGATCAAGCAACGGAGAGTAATCAGTGAAGTCGTGTTAACAACAGTGTGTCTCGTCGTACCCGAAGCTACATCTGAGTGTAACTAAGCTGTAACCGACCGTGAGACAATTACATTTATTATTTGAAATCATTCGGACTCCTTCTTTTTTCAACCTTCTCCGTCGGACCTCGAGATCTCTGGTGTCCGCGAGCTTAGGCTTGCCTTGTGCATCCGCTGCATAACATATCTTCATCAAACTCTTTGTAATTTCTAGTGCTGAATTCACTGTATTTACTTTGATTTTTACTCACACTCAACTCTACTTTCAGCCACGCATGTTCCATAATCTTAGGTTCATCAATTACTTGTACTATTTTATTATTATTAGAGAAAATTAAATCTATGATTGTTTAACTCTCGTCAGTTCGTTCACATATTGTTTCATGCCCAAGCTTAAAATTGTCTGTTGTAATTTCTTCGCATAAAACGAGTTCGTCATAAGATCTTTATTAAAATCTCTCTCTCTTTCTCTCTCTCTGCGGCCAACCCGAATACTTGCTGGTGCGCATCTCCGCTGCGGGACAGCGCCCATTCTTGTTAGCGATCGTCTATCGGCCGCCTAAGCTAGGCTATATTGTCAACTTTCGGCAAGATTTTAAAAGATTTCTTCCATCTTTCCCAGCCGCGGTCGTGATTGGTGACTTCAACATAGACCTAAACCGACGTTGTTTTGATGCTGACCTGCATGACTTCTGCAAAAACAATCTCCTTTTCATTGTTCCATACGCCGCTTCTCATCATACTGCTACATCGCACACACGGATAGACCATTGCTTTCTTAGCAATCGGTCTTTCGTGTTGTCGCTTTCAGTATGCCCTCTCCTTTCTGTCTTGTCACGACTTGATTGGAGTCACCCTGGACTGCAACTTTAATAGATTCCCGCCTCGTGTTATGTTGGTTTGCGATCTCTCAAAACTGAATTTTGAGACGTTACTTGGCTTTCTGGGCGCCCTCGACTTGGCCTCTTTCTATCAGTCCAATGAGCTGGACGATATGACTGCCACTTTTACTAGTTTTCTTAACACTGCTCTCGACACCTTTGCTCCGCTTTACTCCATCCGCATTAGAAGACTTCCGGCCCCCTGGATTGATCAGAGCATTTGGCTTCTGATGCGTGCCAAGAACTCTGCCAGCATACCGCCGGCATCCCTCTCCCACCAATCTCGCTAATTTTTGCTCCTTGCGTAATAGAGTGAGCGCTCTCTCGGACGCCGCCAGAAACACTTATCTCGGCCGGCGCTTGGACGCCGCAGCTTCTCCTACACGGTTATGGTCTGAGTTCCGTTCGCTCGGGCTGGCCAGGCCGCGGTCCTCCGCCTTGCCTCTCGACCTCTCCTTCGATCAGCTTAATTCCTTCTTTTCTTCTTTCTGCCTCCCTCCTATCCCTTCTCTTACCCCCTGCCGTCCCCCTCCCTCTTTTCTGTCGGTCCCTCCCCCTTCTCCCCCTGGTCCTTTTCCTTCTTCATCTGCCGTTTTATCCGATCCGTCTTCCTTTTATTTCCTACACATCACTTCTGTCACCCTCCGAAGGGCGCTCACCCGGTGCTTCACCAATGCCGCCGGATAATCTTAGTCGGCATTTCATCCTCGACTCTCTCCCCATCACTTTCGACCCTATCCTCAAACTCCTAAATCTTTTACTCAATTCCTCCACTTTCCCCTCTTCGTGGAAGCGCTCTCATATCATTCATCTTCTCAAAGTCACTGCTCCTTCCTCCCTCTCTGACTATCGGCCTATTTCCCTTCTATGTTTCCTTTCCAAGGTCCTGAAGCGCATTGTCTTTCACCAGCTGTTCTTCCATCTTTCCTCTCTCCATCTCCTTGATCCTCTTCAGTCCGGCTTCCGTCGCGGTTGTAGCACTCAAACTGCCTTGGTTAAACTGGCGGATGATGTTAGGCAGGCGGTCGACCTTAGAAGAGTAACTCTTTTTATCTTATTTGACTTTTCTAAGGCCTTTGACTCCGTTAGTCATGATCTACTCCTGCGTAAACTCTTGCATTTCTGTATCTCTCCACCGGTCATCCGCTGGTTTGAATCTTACCTCATCGGCAGAAGTCAGCGCGTTTGTGGACACGACGGTTTCTCCTCTTGGTCCTCTATCCAGGTCGGCATTCTTCAGGGCTCTGTTCTTGAGCCCCTATTCTTTGCTCTCTACATCAATGACTTGAGATCCCTTATTCGCCACAGTCGACATATCCTTTACGCCGACGATCTGCAAATCTATGTCAATTTCTCTTCTACAGACTTCGAGCACGCGCTCGAATCAGGGAGGACATCTCTGCGATTGAGCGGTGGGCGCGCGTTAACTGTCTCACACTAAATGCCAAAGAAACCGTGGTCATTCTCTTGGACAGCGCTCCCTATGTTAACAACATCCGTGCAAATAACGAGATAGTTCTTGAACTCAATGATACCCCTATTAAAGTGTGACTAGGTGGTCAATTTTGGCCTGACCTTCACCAGCTCGCTCAGCTGGAACGATCATGTTAAATCCATATCCCAGCGTGTAAACGGCGTCCTCTGGTGTCTTAAATATTATAGGCACTGTCTCTCGCGCCCCCTGCGCGTTCGTCTTGTGTCCTGTCTGATCTTCCCCTTTTTCGACTACTGCGCTGCCGTTCTGACTGACCTCACCGGGCAGCTTCGTCTCAAACTCAGGCGAACGCTTGCGTACGATTCATCTTTGACCGTCGCTGGGACGATCATGTCTCCCCCTATTATTCCCAGCTTGGCTGGCTGCAGGCGACCGATAGACAATCTTACCTATTCGGCTGCTTTATCTATTCTATCATCCGTAGTGACATCCCGTCTTACTTGGCCTCCAAGCTCTTCCCCTGCTCTAGACCCAGAGCTACCTCTAGAGCTTTCCCTGGACCTGGTCATTCCTTCATGTCGTACCTCCACTTATCAACGGTCCTTCGCTGTGGCTGCGCCCACATTCTGGAACTCATTCCCCGTCTCCATTCGCAACGCCGAGACCATACACACTTTCAGACGCGGTCTCCTCCTCTTCCTGCGGCAGCGGGGTGCTTCTCTGTCCCTGGCCCAGAGAGGGCGCATATTTTCTTTCCTTTATTATTATGTATTTTGCGTTATCTGTATTTTTTTTTTTCTTTTTGCACGCTACTTATTCATTCTCATTTTTAGTTCTTTTATTCTCTCTTACATTTTTTATCTTGCGTTAATTCTATTTACTCATGTTATGCGTTATACTCACACTCTGTTATTTGCATTATCTGAGTTTTCCTTTTTTTTCCGTTACCTTTATTTTTATTCCTACTCTGATATTGCGTCAGTAATTGCTTACTTGCGTTATTGTTATGTTTATTTTATTTTATTTTGTACTCACATTTGCAATTTGTTTATTTTTTATTTTACTTTTATTTTTCGTTGTCTCTATTCAATTTAGTTTCTATCTTGTTACTAGTCTATTTTTTTTAGTTTGTAAGAGCTTTTTTCTTTTTTTTCTGCTGTACACTTGTGTGTCCTTAGAGGGCTTGTCCTAGGGCTAATAAAACGCATTCATTCATTCATTCTCTTTCGCTCTCTTTCTCTCTCTCTCCTATTACCATGTATTCTCTTTTTATTATTAACTTCTCTACTATATCCTCAAAAAATCTCATAAAATCCCCGTGCGGTGCGCTTGGTGAGTAATATATTACCATTATCACTACTTTATAAAGTTTTTCTTTCATTTCTATCGCAGCACACCAGCAATTTGATTCTATCTTTTTTATTAATACTATTTTATATCTAATATCGTCTATTATATTCATAATAACTTCTATTTTTGCCATCACATTTAATTACAGTGTAACCTGGCACATTTACTTCACTGTCCATCTTACTAATCAGCCTGGTCTCCGACATTGCTATCATCATAGGATTTATCCTCTTAATAACGTGATGGTGGAGTTCGTCTGTAATGGACTGGTAAGCTCTGCGCATTTGTATACATAATTATTTCTTTTTTCTTTGGTAGTTGCTATTTTATATCCTCCCAACCTATTCTCTTTTTCGCTTTCTGTAACGCTCTTTCAAAAGCTGGACATTTTCGACTGATGGCTTCATGTTCGTCATTTATCTTTAGATTGTATGTTCTATTTTTGAACATACAATTCACACATTTGCTCTCTGTCGCAGTGCAAACACGCGAGCTATGATTCCCTGTGCATTTGCAGCATGTTTCTTTTCTCGTACAATTTTTAACAATGTGAAAGTACCTTTAGCATTTAAAACATCTTTTGACACTGACGTGATTAAATACAGGACATTTTTTCCATCCTATATTTAGTTTTGTTTTCTTCAATATCAGCTCGTGCGTCTCTTCATTTACTTCTATTATTATTTATTCTTCTTTATTTCCTCTTCTTTGATTGTTACTCTTTTCTTTAACCATTTTCTTCACAATTTGCACATTTACTGTATCTATTTTATTCTGTTTCTTAATCGTATTTATAAATTCATTATCATCTAAGTTCATCTCTTCTAAATTTATGTTAACAATTTTTACTTTTGGTTTTGATTGAGACGACTCCAGCACTTTATAATTCTCTCCCAGCTTAGCCTGTACAGTCTCTTTTAATTTTTTCATTTTTTTCAGCATAAGCGATCCGTCACCTGTGATTCTTACACACGTCAGCACTACTGCGTCCACGTATAATGTCTACTGTCTTGTGAGGCTTCGATGTCCCAAACAATAATTTTACTGCTCCCACTCACAGATCGCCATATCCCGGCTGGATAACTTTCACAGCTATCCCCGGTCTATAGCGGCGTAAGTCAAACAACTTATTTTACGTCTTTTCTCACTTTAAACCACTCAAAAATTATTACATTTACGGAGCGACTCTTAACACGTCTTCTCCTCGCAAGAGAGTGAAAGAGCGAGGGAGAAGGAGAGGACGAGGGGGAGGGAGAGGGTGAAAAGGGGTGGGAGAGGGAGGGGGAAGAGAGAGAGAGGGAGGGAGAGAAATCATCATTTATTGAGCGCTCTAGGTAGTTAGCCTCTCAAGCGCTGAGACCAAAATACATGAAAATACGCAATAGAGCTATAACGTGCTAAGAACGCAATGACAATTAATGTACCTTAAAAATACAGAAATAAAAAAGTATAATTGTGAATTTACAGAATAGGAAAGAATATATGAAATATAAGTATGAGTAATAAATAGTGAATAATGAATATAAGTTTGACGCAAGAAGTATATGTATGAATAATGAATGACGGGTGATGAGTATAAGTTTGACGCAAAAAAGAAAAAAAGCTGTAGAACAAATAACATAAGACTAAAAGGATAATTACAGTCGAGTTGTGTGGTAACGCATTGCGCAGGGGATATGAGGCCTCAATGGTTACAATCCATTAGATGTGCTAATAATTTACTTTTAAATTCTGTCAATGATACTGACCCACAAATGTTAGTACAAATATTGTTCCAGAACAAAATCGCTGTGCAACAAAACGACTGTTTATAGGAGTCTGTACGACATATTGTTAGAGCCAAAACATCACCGCGAGTTCTCGTTGTGCATATGGAGATATCACTCTTAAGTTAAATTTATTGTACAATGTTGTGGGTGTTCTTGATTGCAAGATTTTAAAAGTGAGACAATCGATGAAATACATCCGTCGTGCATGAACCTTAAGCCATTTCAGCCTGTTATAGTACTTCGTGATATGTGCGTCTTGCCTGATTTCAAAAATGTACCGAATGCAAGCATTAAAAGCTCTGTGTAGAAAGATCCTGCTCTCTTGTCATATTAGTGAAGACAGCAGCAACAGTAATTCAATATCGGTTGAACGAGCGATGACACCAACCTGACTCTGAGAGGCCTGGTTATCAGCTGTTTAAATAGCTTTAACTAATATAGCACAATGCGCACTTTGGAGGACATCGCGATGACTTGATTACTCCACGAGAGAGTGTTAGAAATACGAAGACCTAGACACACTACAGATTCGCGGTACGGAATAGGAGTATTATCGACTACTATACTCGGAGTCTCCTCTGACACGAGCCAATTTATATATCTTGCAGTGTCCATAATCATAGCGGATGTTTTTTTTGGGTTAATCATCAGATTATTGTCAGTACATGACGCTCCTGATGCCCTCATTCAGTTGCTGAACGCCCTCACGCAGGTTGCTCAGATCAACATGAGCATAAATAAGGAGGTCGTTTGCATAAAAGTTATATTTACAACTCCTCAGTGTGTGCCCGAAGTCACTCAAGTACAGAATAAAAAGCAGTTTCAAAAGAGATCCTTGGAGCATACCTCTATTAATGTGGAACCCCCATGCCCGAAATCGGATCACGAACGGACTGTCTCCTGCGGTCTAGATAGGAGCATATCCAACGCAGAGTAGCACATGAGAAGTTGATGTCACTTGGTTTGCTTATGACGGTGTGATGATTTACGCAATCAAAGGCCTTGGTGAAGTCGAAAAACACCATGATGGTCACTTTACGCTCGTCCGCTGCACCCCTGACGTCATCCAACATCCTGAGGAGAGCCGTTTGAGTGGAGGCGCCCGTCCTGTACGCTGATTGATAAGGGTTGAGCAGATCCACATTATTAATAAAGGTGGAGATTTGAGCCGCAACCACACGTTCAAGAACCTTTGAAATAGAACACAACAATGAAATAGGACGGTAGTGAGCAAGCTATGACGCACATCTGACCTTTGGAATAGGACAGTCAATTGGCGATTTCCAGAGCTGCGGAAATACGCCGTTGACTAGACTAAAATTAAATATATGAGAAATGACAGGTAATACACACGGTAAAGCCTTTGCAATAAGTTTGACAGAGAGACCATCACATCCAATAGCTGTAGATTTGTCTTTGCGAAGAGTACTAAGCATGTTTCTTGACAGTATATCTTTTCAGTAAAATTTGGTGTCGTTGTAAGTCGCATCCACTAGATATATAACACCCAACCGCTCGGGCCCAACGTCCGATCCCGCACACGCAGAGAAAAATTCATTTAGTTCCCCCACCAAGAAGAGTAAGCTGCCAGTCGAGGCCCTCTGTCTAACAAGTTCCAGATGTCTCAGTTCCTTCCAAACTGAACCTAGTTCCTTGAGGTTGTCAAAGGTCGCGTTGTAGTAATTGATTTTGGCAGTTTGCACCATTACGTGAACTTTCTTTTTGAGTAATTTGTACGCCTTATAATTAGAGACAGACCTATGCCTTCTCCAGACTCTTCTGGTCTTGTTCCTGTTTCTCATTTCCGCTTTAATGTCCGGTGTTAACCAAGGCACCGGCGTGCGCTTCGGCCGAATTACCTTAAACAGTGCGTGCCTATCATAGGAATCCAGTAGAAATTTATTAAAAATTTCTACCTTTACATCAATATCGTTGTTGAGGTACAAGGAATTCCAGTTCAAGGTTTCAAGCTCGTGAAGAAATACTTTTTCGTTGAAAAAACTGAAGTCTCTGACTCTCTTAATTCCGTCAAAATGCCAAGCAATTTTAACGTCATAATTAATCTCGGTGAGGTCGTGCGCTGAAAGAAAAAAGGCATTCTTCTGCGGGAAAGAGATAAGCTCCTGCTTGTCGTCGATGATACAACAAGTCCCTCCAACGAGGTGGATGACGTCCTGGTGTGATAGGTGAGACCGTATGGCACTCGATATAAACCAAAAGAAATAATAAATGATTTGATCTGCTTAGAGTCAAAGGTGTTGGAACCCAGATTTGCATTGAAGTCTCCGAACATTACAGTGTGCTTGTAGGAGTCTGAGAGATCGGGGAAAACCTCGAAAACCTGGGAAAGAAAGTCGCAGTGAGGGGACCTGTAGACCACCGCAATCAGGAGTTTGAAAGACTTAGTAAAAACCTCAACCATGAGATACTCAGGTTGGCCGCAATACTGTTCTTCCGACTGATGCAAAACTCAAGTTTAAAGAAGGTTTGAGGCATATATTGCAACGTCTCCACCCCTCCCCCCTCTGCCTATCCTGTCTTGCCTCAAAAGATAGTACCCCTCTAGTAAAACAATCCAATCCAAGATGCATGGTTTAAGCTAGGTTTCAGAGAGACGTATGATGTGGTAACCCAATTTCTCAAAAAACAGGCGGAATTCATCGAGGTGCGCCACGAGCGACTGGTTATTCACATGGCACATTTGCAGATCTTTTACACTAGTCATTGCTATGTATTCAAGTCTCACAGTTTATAATTTATATTTTTGACACGGGCGGACACCCTCCTCCGCAAGATAGGGCAGCTTTTGCTATCAAGTGCAGAGTAAGATCGCTCCTCATTAGGGAGCCATTGCTTACAGTTGCCACAAACCGGAACTCTCCCCCTCACGGCACAATTCCTGAATTCATGCTCGTCCGCACCATGACCGCAAAGAGGTCAAAACTTGCAGTGTTTTGCAAAGTGACTAAAAGCCAAACATCTGTAGCATTGCATAACCTTTACGTAATCTGCGATTCTATAAACTGAATAATTTACAAATATAAGCTCGTCCTTAAGCAATTAGGTGCGAATGGCAGGTGATATCTCAATAACACAACTGGTAAACCTACGTTGTTTTCTCGGCGGAAAAATAGAGATCCCCTGATGTCTGGAGATTCTAAATTCTTCAGATTTAGTGAGATAATTTTTTCTTTAATTTCTTTCCTCTTTAAACCGCAGGGAACCCTGTACTATAAGCCAGGGGGTTGATCTTTGTTTCCTACTCCAACCGAAGGCCGACCTTATCCAGCACATTCGACTCCTTTAATTTAGCCAAATCCACTGACTGAGCCTCGATTCGTATGCCGTTTCTTTTACCAACGAGATTCGGCGTATTTTTAAATCGTACTCAGAGGGCCTGAGAATCCTCTCCAGAGCATCTCTTGTTTCATAAGAAGTAGCAAAGCCGACCAATTCATCCTTGGGTATCACAATTAAATTAGTAGTTTTAGGAATGTCCAAAATTGGACCGCGAGATACGCGAATCACCGGCCGAGCAGAGCAAACGGATGCATAAGTTTTTGCATTGATTACAGAGAGTTTGTTACGAACACCAGTCGCGCTGTCAACACCGATTCGCGCCTGGAAGGAATCAAAAGCGTCAGTTACAGCCTTATTTATGTGGTTTTTGAGATCCTCAGATAACGGAGGAGCGGATACTTTACTATCTAGAACACTGAGATAGGCTGATGACAATTCAAGAAACGCGTCCTTGCAAACGTAAAAAGCAGACTCAATCTGCCTCCGCTTCTCTAAAGACTCCTTGCTATTTAAAAGAATCTTAGCTACCTTGTCACTGTGTCGATTAACGGTTTGACACAGGGCATGAATACGAAAAGCATTTACAATTGACATATTCGGCGCGAGAGTCACATTAGTCAGTGAAATCCTTTTCTTAAGTCCACTGCTCTTGTTTTTCTCGCGCGCTGCGTCAACATTTTTCTCATTGGCCATGGCAAGACCACGATATTGTGCTCCTGAGAGCCAATCAGAGCGCTACGCGTTGTCCGTTGACGTTGTCTGTGCCGTTACAGCAAAGATCCGCCAGACAAATCACAATGAAAAATCTAAAAATCCTAGAGAAGCACAGCATCAAAAGCGGCGGAGAAAAAACCGGGGGCAAGCAAAAATAGCCCAGAAAATTCAGCACTGCGACAGAGATGTCCCGCAAGGCAGGAAACAATAGAAAAGGCGTTTAATATACGGAACGATAATAGCACGTCTATAGGTACTTACATGTCACGAGCGAGAGAGGGGGGGCAGGGGGGGAAGAAGGGAGTGAGGGAGGGTGGCAGAAAGAGTGGGGGGAAAAAGAGGAAAGAAGCGGGGGAGGGAGGGAGGAGAGAGACTGACTGACTGACTTAGTGTTTATTATTATTCTAGGGCGTAGCCCTCTAAGAATAAAATACAGGAAAATAATTTCAAGATAGAGTACAATGCAGGTAACAAAAATAAACAAACTGAAAAGAAAAGAAGAAACAATAAAAGTAGAGGTATAAATAAACTTAAAATAAACAAAACTTAAAGTAAAGATATAAAAGTAAAAATATGAAATAAAATAAAATAACAAACATAAGGAAATCGCACTTACAAAAGGTAGCATCTTTACGCAAGGACGGAAGAAAAACGCAATAAAAATAAGAGCATAAGAAGAGAATTAAAAATAAAATAGAAAATTGAGATAGTAGAGTTGAGTGCAAAGGAAAGGAAGAGAAAGTCGGATAAGGTGAGCATGAGGAGTAGTGCGAGAGATTAAAGTGTGGCACGGCAGGGTGTGCCGATAGTAGGAAGGACATCGGAGTTCGATGTCGCTCCGGGTAAGTTAGAAAGAGGGCAAGAGAAAAAGAGTTAAGAGTGAAGAACGTGAGGTCGGACCCCATCCCTCCGCCACAGATGACCGAAGAGAAGGTTCTTAAACGATGCTGGGGAGAGAGAGAGAGAGAGAGAGAGAGAGAGAGAGAGAGAGAGAGAGAGAGAGAGAGAGAGAGAATGAATGAATGAATGAATGAGTTTTTATTGATATTTTAGGGCAGAGCTCTCTAAGAATATATACAGTATAGGTTAACAAACGTGTTAGTATAGCAAAAGAAATGAACATATAAAACAGTAACAACTAAAAACAAAATAATCAGAGTAATAGTGTTACATGTGAAAAAAAGATCATAGTATGAAACGCTAGTAAAAAATCATGAAAAGTAGAAACGCAAAATAGATTAAGTTAACGCCAAGTTATAAAATTACAAAAAAACGTAGCAACATTAAAATCTAGTAGATATCTAAGTTTAAAGATTTAAGGACAATTGTATTTTTTTAGATAAAATTGGAAACAATGTAGGCGTCTACGTTAGAGTAGAACATAAATTAACAATAACGTAGAGTGCCAATAAGGCAACGATTCTGCTGTCGTTTTAAAATTCCGACATGAAGTTAAGATTTAGAGTGCGCATTCTGAGAGCTACCGCCAGTCCAAGCATGGTTCACATTCGCTGTCATCGTATTAAAACTTTAATGTGTGACTCGGTGCTTCCAGTTAGATATTTACATACTATTAGATTAGACGACAGGTTTCGAAATGGAATGATCCTGATTTTTGCGTGTGATAGTCAGGTTAGAGTATAAATAAAGATGAGAGAGGAGAGGACAAACATAAAAATAAGGAAAATATTAAGGCAGTAAAAAGGTCGAAATGAGAAAAAGAAGAAGTATAAAGGTACAGAACTAAGATAAAAATCAAGCCTGACCCAACCTCCCCTTCACGCTAGTTATGGAGGCAATTCAGCCCTCCTCAGCCGGTGATGATCGTAGAGGAGTTGTTTGAAAGCTTTCAGCCTCGCTGCTTCCTTTACACGTGGTGGAAGAGAGTTCCACCACATGCAGCCAACACATGTGAAGGAGCGCTGAAATGTGGAAGTACGACTGGACGGGATAGCAAAGTCCAGAGGAAAAAAAGAGGAACGGAGGTGGGACTGAGATCTGTAGGAGGGTTGAAAATTACAAGCCAGGAACGCAGGAGGACGGGAGTGGATTATGGAATAGATCTGACTGCATGTGAGATACTCTCTTTAATCATCAGAAGAAAGCCAACCAAGCCGTTCATAGAAAGGGGAAACGTGTTCATCTTAAGAGTCTAAGTTTGTCTAAGATTAAATATGAACCGGACGCAGGCGTTTATCAAGCGCTTCAGTTTCAGTCTTTGCTGCCCCGTCAGGTCGGTCAGCACTGCAGCACGGTAATCAAAAATTGGAAAAGCTAGGGATGTTACTAGCCGTGCTTTCAGTAGTCTGGATAAACAGTTTTTATGGTACTTAAGGCACCAGAGGACCCCATTAATCCGATTAGAAGTACCTCGGATTTGCTCCGCCTAGTTTAGACTATTAGAGAGACTCAGTCCGAGGTTTTGAACTTGATCCGTTCATTGCCAAGAAATAGAGCAATATCTGAGGTCTGGACAGTGTTTACATACCTCGCACTGCCCAAAAGTATGGCCTTTGTCTTGGCGGCATTGAGCTTTAGGCAGTTAGTTACTGTTCAGCGTTTTACAGCAGCGATGTCCTCCGAGTTCAGACCAACAGATCTTGCAATGTCATGAGGAGAAAATTGGATGTAAATCTGAAGGTCATCCGCGTAGAGTAGATAGTTGCTTGATCGAGTGCCGTAAGTCGTCGATGAAGATGGAGAACGGTAGTGGACCCAGAACCGATCCCTGTGGTACCCCCCGCGAATTGGTAACAATGCAAAGAGGAACCGATCCAAACCTCGCACCCTCTGGTGTCTCCCGTCAAGTAAAATTTGAACCAGGCTAGGGCCAAGTGCGATATTTGAAAATTGCGCATTTTTTGGAGTAGGATTGGGTGTGATACGAAATCGAACGCTTTCGAGAGGTCGAACATGATCAAGATTGTGACCATTCTTTTATCGATTCCAAACCACATATCATCCACCAGCTTGAAAAAGGCCGTTTGCGTATTATGACCCTTACGAAAATCTATTTGATACGGATCAAGAAGGTTGTGTCTGGATAGATGATTTGATAGGCTATCGTAGGCGATCCGCTCCAACAGCTTTGCCATGCAACAGAGTTGAGAAATAGGACGATAGTCCTAGGAGGGGAAGAAGGATTATAGGAGGGAAAGAAGGATTATTATTTTTAGGAAGGGGAAGAACATGGAAGAGCTTTCAGAATGAAGGGAAATTAAATGAGCAAAATGAGGCGTTGAATAGGTCGAAAACGATAAGAAAGATGACTGGGAGGCAGAGATGTAAAAGGCGGCGAGTTATATCATCTGGGCCAGCTGAGTTAAAGGAACGAGATCTAATAACCCTCAGCAGCGTATCCGGTAAGATGTATGGGAGGTAGAACATCTCCGGCCCAGAGGACCCGTCTGTAGGATCCGAGAGGAGAGAGAGGGGAGAGGAGGAGGAAAAGGCGGGGAGAGGGAGAGGCAGCGGGAGGGACTGAGGAGCTGGAAAGGCAGAGGTAAAAAAGGAGTTAAGGTCGTCAAGTGGAACACTCAGGTATTGATCTGAGGATTTAGGCTTGGCCAATCCGAGAAAACAAAGCTCAGACCAGAGCCTCGCAGGTGAGACACAAGAGCCTACTCTGCCCTGCAGATACCGATTTCGGGCATTCTTGATTTGGAGTTTAGCTTCATTTCTGAGCGCCCGAAAAAGCTTCCAGCGCTCGGGTAAAGAGCGCCGCAGGTACGCCCTCCTCACAGCGTCCCTCCGACGCAATAGGGCTCTGATTGGTTGGTCGAGCCAGGCAGCGGGAGACTTGTTCGCAACAAAGATCCAATTGAGTAGAGAGAGAGAGAGAGAGAGAGAGAGAGAGAGAGAGAGAGAGAGAGAGAGAGAGAGAGTTAGGAGAAAAAGAGCAATGAATTTAATAGGTATGTACATATATTTTTAACAAAGTAGTTCGCAAGAGAGAAAATGTGGTCAGAAAACAAGAGCAAAAATAAGAAATAAATGGGAAATTCAGGACTTACTACTTGATGGTTGTAGTATTAGTGTTGATGATATTGGTGTAGGCAATGTAGGACTCTCGGAGCCGCAGGGGCCTCCAAACTGAGCCGAACTCAGCGGGAGTCGATAAATCCTGTCGAAGGGATTCCTCGTGCAATGCACACAATTGAGAGATCTCAAGTAGGCCCGTTTTACAGTGGTACTCTTTTGACCGATAACTTGCGACTCGAACGAGTTTAAACCGCGGATCCGAGAGATCCACAGAACTCGGACATGCAAGATGTCACGGAACTGTGGTTCGGATTGAACAGAAATCAAGATTGTGAGCTCCGTTAGGAAGCTCGGCTATTTATACCGTTTTTGTCTATGATTTTCTTTGTTCTATGAAAGGCCGTGTGCACCAATTTACTTATTAATGCGTCCACATGCAATATTTAGTTTTACGATTTTTTTATGTTCCTTGGTAATTATTATCCCGAGAAAGCGGTTGGTTTGACAATGAACTCCGATAGAGCATTACATATCAAAATTTTATCAATTTATTGCTATGTGGGCGCCGTGTACTAAGAGCCCAAAGGGGTGTACACGTATGTCTTTCAACTCCCTGATTTTATAGCGTTTTGCTTATCGTCCCGACGGCATCTATGAGTCTTCGTTTTAGTACTGGTCTTTTATATATTAGCTGTAGTTTCTCTGCTGCTACTATTATTTTTTCATTTTCTCGATGCAGTAATTGCAGTGAATTTTTGCAATATTTTTTGCTTTTTTTTTACTTGTCTGCAGATTTTTTCTGATTGTTCTAGGTATTTTTGCAAATATGAGACTTGTAGGTCTATGGTTGCTACGTCTGTTTTCATTGCTAGTTTCTACGTTACTTTCACCTGCTGTAGAGTCCCTAGTCTTTCAAAATATATCCCGCGCTCCTGGTTGAATTCTTCTACTTCGTATGCTGCTGACGATTTCATATTCGTTTCCTCTGGGCGGCTTTGCTTTACCAGTAGTTTGCAATTTTATGATTTTATTTAGTCAGCTTTTGTTATATGATCTGCTCTAAATATCCGCAGTTATACATCTTTCGCGCAGCAGTCTGGTATCGGTTATCAGTCGATTCTCATGCGCTATGTTTTTTACCGTACTTGTTCGTGATTGGGAGAGTGACGGGGGTGATTCTTTTAATGATTCTTTGATTGACGATTTTTTGGAGATGGAGCTTGCTTCTGATTCTGAAGGCTCAAATATTTTGTTCCATTCCGCCTCTACTCTTCCGTGTGTTTGTATGGCGGATGTCCATTCTTCCCGTAAGTATTTTCTAGTTATATTTTTCTCTTATTTGGTGCGGCTCTAATTTATTTCTTAAATTTTTTCTCACCTGAGTTATTTTTCTTGGTGGCTTATTATTTTTTGCTGTGTCAGCTTTGAATTTTTTTTGTCCGCCGTCTTCTATTGTTGCTTAGTTTTTTGCGGGCTGTTTGCTTGTACACTTGTTTTAGTTTTTGGAGATTAATACAAAAAAATATGCGTTTTCTAGTGTCTGACGCGCTCGATGAGATGCCCTTGGAGGGTGAACTCGATGATGTCGGAGACGGTAGGGTTAATTTTGAGTTCATGAAACTTGATTGTGAGGTGGGTGTCGGATTCCTCGACTTTGTGGACATTGTTGAGGCGGATCTTGTTGACATACATCATTCTTCTGAGAATAACTTAGACATGGACATGTCTAAGGTCTCCAGTGATGAGGGAGGCTTGAAGGTAGAGGATGATCCTATCCTCCCCGAAGATGTTGAAGAGCTTCTAATGGAGTTTAATTTGGACAATAATGAAGGTTTCGACAACCTGTTGGGTGGACCTCCTGTCCCCGTAGATGTGTCCTCCTCTAGTGAGGAAGAAGACTAGTCTTTGTACTGTGCCTTTTAGTACGTAGTCGTAGTGACATTAGCAGTAGTGTAGTGGTAGTATTTCTTAGTGTGTAGTGACTTTTGTACTTTTTGTGCTTTTTTGAGCTGTTTTACTGCCTGCCCTCTTTTTGGTTTAGCTGTTTGGAGCCTCTTTTGATAAGTTTATTTTTAATTTTTTATTTCTTATTTTATTGTCACTTGTTACATTATGACGTACGGCATGCGTGCAAGCGTGTGTGTCTGTATGATTGCCTCACTTATTATTGGCTTAAGTTTCGCGCACGTTGTCTTTTTATTGTTTTGTATTTCTTTTCTCGCGTCTTTGCTTCCATTTAATTGTTTTAAGGGATTATTATACCTTTCTTTTGCCTTTTTTGTTTCTTTGCGTTTTTGTTTATGCGCTCTTTTGTTTCCGTTTTTTTTTTAATGTACTATAAATACTTTTATTCTATTTGCGTGGACTCGTAGTTTTTGTCGGCTCATTTTCATGGTGTAATTTACGTTTTCCGAGTTTTTCTCTAGTATTATGTAGAGTCCGATCTACAGTGAGTCTAGTTTTTTAGATCGTCCTCTTCTTAGAGATTTATCATATATTTGTCTTCTGGTTTGAAAATAATTTCTTTTGCCTTTCGGTCGTAATGTTCTTTTACCTTTGTTTTTCTTGTCTGAGGTTCTCTTTAGCTATTTGATTAGCTGCTCGTATTTGTTCCTTTAATTCTTGTGCGTAGTCATCGTAGGTATACGTGGTTCTTGGTTTTGTTAGTAATGCGGAAGGTAGCGTCGCCTTGTTTCTGTACTCGAGCTCAAACGGAGTGTATCCGGTGGCCGTGTGGGGTGTCGGGTTGAATGTAAACATTGCGTACAGAATCCATTCATCCCAGTTCGTCTGATCTTCATTTATAAAGTGAGTATTCTGCTATGAGAACGCTTTAAGTTCTTGTTGCTTTTGAGGTAATAGGATGTAGTGTGTATTTTGTTTACTTCCAGCAGTTTACAAACGTTCTTGAATAGCTCATTTACAAAGTTGATACTTTGATCTGTTAGTACCGTTTCTGGGATTCCGTAATATTCTAATATTATTTTTGTTGTAAATTTCTTTGCAATTGTCGCTGTTTCCTGATTCGGAATGGGTATCTTTTTTTCAAATTTTGTAAGGTTATCTTAGAATGTTAGTAGATATTTGTTGTCTAGGGTCGTTTTTTCTTGTTAACGGCCCTACAATATCTAGTGCACATTTTTGAAATGGCTTTTCCGGCGTGTCCGTTATTATTAACGGTGCCTTTGTTTTTTGTTTCAATTTGTTCTTTTGGCATAGTTTGCATTTCTGTATGTATTTTTTGACGTCTTTGGCCATTTCCGGCCATTTGTGTTCCATTTTGAGGCGGTTCAGGGTGCGTTCCACCCTTTGATGTCTTCCTGTAGGAGCATTGTAAAATTCGTAAAAAAGTTGTTGCTTCTCTTCTTCGGTGTATTCTTCTTCTTTTTGTTCCTCAGTGTTAATTTGATCTGTGCTCGAATTTCGACTCAGAGCATCTGCGTTCGCGTTTCTTTTCCCGGCTCGGTTTATTTTGTAGTCATACTCTTCTAGCTTGAGTCTCCACCTAATTAAACAAGAACCTGCGTTGATTACACTAAATAGCCATGTTAGCGGCTTGTGATCCGTGACGATCTCAAAATGTGTGCCGTATATATACGGTCTGAAGTATTTTACTGCCCATACGATGGCTAATTCTTTTTTTGTCGTGTTATAATTTTGCTCAGCCTTGTTTAAGATTCTGCTGGCGTAAGCTATAGGGCAGTCTTGTCCTACCGGCCCTTGCAATAGTATTGCTCCTATCGCAAAATCTGAAGCATCTGATGCTGTTATAAATGTCTTTGTAAAATTCCGATAATTTAATACTGGAGCTGTCGTCAATTTTTTTTTTTTTTTGAGTGTTTTGAATGCATGCTGCCGGGCTGTTGACCATGCAAATCTTTTGTCTTTTTGTGTCAATAAAGTTAGTGACTTGGCTATTTTTAGAAAATTGTCGATGAATCTTCGATATCCGGCTAGTTTCAAGAACGCCTGTATATCTTTTATTTTGCTCGGCGTTGGGAAATTTTTTACCCTTGTTATCTTTGCTAGATCGGATTATATTCCGTTTTTGGTGATCACGTGTCCAAGTAGTTGACCTCTTTTCTTAGAAATTTGTATTTCTCTTTTTGCAATTTGAGGTTCTTTTCTCCTAATTGCTTGAATACCTCTATGAGGCGGCAATTGTGTTCTTGTAGGCTTGGCGCATATATTACAATATCATTTAAATATATTAGACACTTGATACCTTGCACGCCGGCAAGCACTGAGTTCATTAGCCATTGGAAGGTCGCCGGTACATTCTTTAGTCCAAAAGGCATTCTATTGTATTTGTAGTAGCCGTACGGTGTAGAAAATGTTGTCTTGCATTTATCTTCTTTGGCTATCGGTATTTGGTGATAGCCCGACGCTAGATCTAGCGTGGAGAAATATTTGGCACTCCCGAGTTGGTCTAATATGTCTGTAATATTTGGTAATGTGAAAGAATCGCCTATTGTTAGGTCGTTAAGTTTTTTGAAATCAACTACTATGCGTAGTTTTCTTTCTCCTGATGCGTCGGTTTTCTTTGGTACCCCAGTATCGGGGCGTTCCATTAACTCCCACTGGGCCTTATTATTTCATTTTCTAACATTTTGTTAATTTGCTTGTTCACTTCTGCCTTGTGTTTGTCTGGTATGGTCATATGTTTACAGGCGCGCTATCAATTCGCGTGTTAATTTTGTGTTCGACAACTGGAACATGTCAGTTGATCTCTTTCTAGAAAAAAAATATTGCAGAATTCACTGCATATTTCTTGTATCGTTTTCTTTTTTTCTGGGTTTAGGTACTTGGTGCGCAGTAATTGTCACAATTTCTCTTGTCGTTCTATAATCGTGAGTTCTTCTTTTGTTCTTTTCTCTCACATTGCATGCACTTCGACGGCGTCGTCTTCTTCCACCGCGTCTAAAGTTACATGTGGTGTCGTTATTTCTACTTCGTTCTCCGTCGTGTTTATTATGCTGGCTACGCAGGTAAAGTCGCGTGGTTTCACCATGCATTTGCCGAACGGCATCCGATAGCGCACGATGTGATAATTTACCAAGCAATCATCTTGACTTATCTAACCCAACCAACGGAAAAAGTCTAGGCATCAACCGCTGTAAGTGGTGGTGGGCTATCGGTCTTGTGAACTATCAGGATCCGCCCGCATTTGCCTATGTATATTTCAGGCATTTTTTCTTCTTTGCGCGTGATGCCTATCGTGTTTATATCGGTGACAATTTTTACTATCGTTTCGCTTCGTGGCTTTAATGTTATTTGTTTATACGGGTAAAATTTAAATCGAGTCTCTCCGATTATGATCTGTTTTGTGGCATAGTTGCATGAAGCTCGGGCTTGGCGTATAAAATCGTTTCCGAGTATCCCGTCATAATCTACCGGCACGTCGTCTCACGATTACGTATACGGAATGTTTCTGTGCTTTTGTGTTTAGCAACACATGGATGAACGCTTTTCCCAACGTGGAGATCGAGTGTCAAGAGATGCCTATTAATTTGATTTTTTCATCGATTATCTCGGTGTCCGCCAGTGTCTTCATTTTTACCAAGGAAATTGTTGCCCCGGTGTAAAATAAGAATTCAATTTTCTTTTGTGCGACCTCTTATACGGAGAGCAAAATAAGATCCAATTCGTTATCGGTGCGTGGCTCGGGACGGATGTGAGCGATACAGTACGACGCGGCTATTTCTTTGAGTGATGAGCTTCTATTTTTATCTTTGTCATTGCTGCTTGGTGCATCAGCGGCTATTATTGATTTCCTTTACTCAAGTGGCTTTTCTTGCTTATAGTTTTGCGTGCTTCTGTTTGTTTTGGCTATCCGCGAAAAGGTATCTTTTGTGTTTGATTGGCTATTTAGCGATCAACACTATTGTCGGCTGTGTCCCTCTTGGCAATAATTACAGTATTTATCGATTGTATTCATCCGAGGTTTTCCTTCGGGCTTTGGTAATGAAAAGCGGTTTGCGTAGCGACTGCTTTGACAGTCCTGGCCGTAGTGTTCTGTCTTCCCACACTTCCAGCATTGTGGCGCGCCATGGGTGGGGGACCGTTTTCGGGCGTTGTACTTATTCTTTTAATGATTCGTGTTACGATAGCTAAGGCCATTAACCTTTTCCTCAGCTGTTGCACCGGCTATGGCTTCCGCTAATGAGGCGTATCGTTGCGATCTTACCAATAGCTATATATTATCGTGCAGCCCGTTCTGGTAATTATGAAGAGCGAGTTTCTTTATATTATTCAGAATACCGCGCTGCTGCTCAGGGGTGTGTTCCTCCCACTCTTCCATGGCCTCGTATAATTTAAGCGCTAATAAATTGTTCCGCTGCCCGAATTCTTGTGCGCTTTCGCCCGTTTTCTGCTTTAGGAAATTAAATTGCAACTGCAGGTGCAAGGTGCTCCGCTTTCCCAGATACTCATTTTCGAGTATCGTTTTAACTGTTCAAAGTTTCGTATGTCTCTTGTTTAGAAGTCAGTCATTGCCTTTTCTTTCATTTTAGTGCACAAAATAGCCTCGAATAGAGTGTGCTCCTCAGCCGGATGAATATTCTTCATGGCATATGTACTCGCGTTCAAAAATTCTTTAACGTGGTTTTGAGACGTTCCATCCAGTATCATGTTTTGTGTATTTTTTAGCGGTAGAAAGCATGGAGCCCCGTTGATTTCGTATTCGGTCAATTGCAAGTGCGGTGTTCGATATGTCCTCGTCGATAGCGTTGTGTCGGCGTTGTTGCAACTAATTCGGGCAATTACCGTTGGGTTTTAAAGTTTCTGGGTTTGTCTGCGTTGTGACAGCGCTTTAGACAATAAGTTTAATTTTTTTCCGGTGCATGGTAACTTGAGATTGATTGCCATGCGTCGGGTCGTTATGCTCGGTTATAACACATAAAATACCTCAAAAACAGATTTCTGTGTCAGTTATCGCTGGTGAATCTCTGCTTTCTATGTCCTGTGACTCGTGCGTGATGTTGTCCGACATGATCGGCATAAAGGTCTTTCTGTTGTCCTACTCAAATTGCCTCAGATTGCGTTAGTGGCAGACGGTTTAATGACCATGATTATTAGAGCGTAAGTGTTTTAACCTCAAGGGTTTATATTCTCGATTCTCTTTGTCGAATCGTAATTTCGTAAATAATACTCACGAAAGTGCTCTCGCGAACGCTTTCGAGATTTTGTTTACTCCTATTAACCCCAAAAAAATGATCACGCCCGGATACGATGCTGTCGTCGAGAAAACAAGAAATACAATGAAGATACGACGTGCTCGCTCGAAGATGCGGTGCCGCCAAGGCGCTTGGACGAAGCAAGCATAATTAAAACTGTTTATTAAAGAAATATTTTTGGTTTTAGATAAAATACTAACAAAATTATATGTTTAATTAAATACTTGGCTAATTGTATGATCTAATATTTGTTTTTTGATAATTTTAATTTAAAAAAAGTGTTTTTGTTTAGGTTTTTTTTCCAAAGGTTTTCTTAGGGATCGCATTACAATAGAATTTTTTTAACTTTGGCTCTTTATAATCTTTGCATTTTTTTTCACACGTATTTTTACAAACATTAATATCATACCTCTTCCTTTTATAAAATACCCTCACTACCAGTGTTTCCACTAGAATGGTTTAGAATTTCCCTTCTCCTCTTTCCAAATTTCCCCTTTTTCCTACATTCTACTTTGAATTTTTCCCGTATTTTTCCCTACATAAAAAATGTTAGAGATTTTATCATTTGAGAGTAGCTTGCGTCTAAATTCTTTATTTTAATAAAAAATTTATGAAATCATTTAAATCATTTATTTTGTTTCTTCATAATTGTTCATAATTTCTTTCTATTTTTCTTTGTCATTTTCAGGCGTCAGGTTAAACTTAAGTTAATGCTTTTAATCCAGAAAAAGCAAATAAGTTATGTGTATTTTTAATCAAATTGATTAAAAATGTATTTTAATAATAAAAAGAATAAATGAAAAAGATAAACAAATATCTTTTAAAAATAAAAATTTATAAATTTTTTAATATTTGATAACGAAACAACACAAAATCACAGATATCTAATAAGATTGCCAACTTCTTAAGCTCAATCCATCAAGTCCCTCAGTTGTAGAGTGAGGAAATACAGGAATTATAACAACCTCAGCCAATCAGACAGTGCTATCGACTCTTAATTGACTGTTTTTAATTTCTATATCAGTTACACACAAAAAGGGATTTATTAAAAAGGATAATTATATGTTCTTTATTATTTTCTCAATTTTGCTCAATTTTTCCTCATTTTTCCCTTTTCCCTCTTCTTCCCTCAAAAATTCTCCGAAATGGGAAATTTTCCATCAGAGTGGAAACACTGCTTACCACAGCACGAACCTACCAATCACTGTGTGCTCTGTTCGATAATTGGTAGACGCGTGCTATGATGAGGATATTCTATAACTTTGGCATTCCGCTCTTATCGCCCCATAGAGTCAAAGTTAAAGAAACTTTACTGTACTTAGCACATATTTTATTAAAAAATATATTTGTTTTAAAAAGATAGTAACAGATATTTTTTTATATATTTTGCGTAAATATCTTTCTTTTTTTTATGTTTTTGTTAGGAATTTTATTATTTTTTATATAGTCTTATTTTATAAAAAAACTATATGTTTCTTTATTTAGGAGATTGTAATAACATAACATGCTTTTTTTATGTAGTTGGCGTAAATAGTTTTTTTTCCTTTAAAGAATTTTCTTTAGGAAAATCTTTACTTTTTGGTATATTTTTTTATTACAAAATGTTTTTGATTTAGGAAAACTATTATATGACATTTGATATTCCTTGTACAGGGTGATTCAAAATAACATATTGGTCCCGTTATTGGCATATTCGTAATTGAATTCTAAGTAAACGTGCTAAAACTTGTTCAAACGCCCCCTTTCTCTCTTTCCTTCTTTCCGTTCTTGTGCGTTTTAAATGTGCTACTTTTAACTTGCCAATGACATTTAAGTAATTCCATTTGCATGAAATTTTATTATTTGCGGCCGTACATTCATTATAATAGTGTTGCGCCTATGTATCACACCTGTGACCGTAAACTTGAAGATTTCACTGTCATTCCGATATTTGACGGCCAGATGATAAAGTTCAATATTTGACAAGTTAAATATAGCAAATTAAAGTGAAAGAGAGAGAGAGAAAGAGAAAGAAAGTTTAAATGGGAATGCGTTGTTCGTGTACTATTGTCAGTTATTTGAGCGCAGGCGCCTCACGGAAACACTCGCGTGTAACAATGAGTCGCGCCGCCCCTGTCTATCACATCTGACCCGTCATACGCTAACTATTCCTTCTTATAATTTAAAAACTAAGCTCCGGACAAATTTTTGCTACAGGAAAAATCGTCTTAAAATTCGATTACGAATACGCCAGTAACGGGATCAATATGTTATTCTGAATCACCCTGTATATGAAAAAATTGTCTTTTTTTAAAAAAATGGTTTTTGTTAGGATATTTTTTCTCACAAAATATATACTCAAAGAAAAATTCAAAAAACAATAAAATTGTTCACATTTCTCTGACAAAACGCCATTATGAGACAAACTGTCAACAATTGTCAAACATATTACCAAACTCATGATGTCATCGAATGCCAATTCGTGCGCTATAAAGTAGCAATACTAATTATCTTAAATATTCTTTGAATGCTGTTCCATTAGTCTGCGAGCCAGTGAGCATTTTATCATACGATTTTAGCAAAATTGATTTATCAATATAAACAGATAGCCATATCGATCATAGGTAAATCCTAATGCTAATATTTATTGTATAATTTTACATATCTTTTGAAATTTATACGTACCGAATTAAATTGAAAGTCAATTTAATATCAACTGATAAATAAACGCATTCAAATGTGTATGCGTATGCGTGCGTGCGTGTGTGAGTGAAAACTCTTTCCTCCATAAAAAAACTGTTAAGAATTTTGTAACGCTGGTGGTTTTCGTGCGGTTCGGGTAGGTGTCAGGATACGGTTGCGGATGAGCTCGCCGGATTGGTCGGGTTCGGTATAATAATCGCACTCGGTATTTAGCTGACAAACATAGGAGATCTTTATTTAGCTGCAATATTTACACATAGCCTTATGGCTTATTGAGTCTAGCGCCTCGTGGCGAGTGGACCTAGCCTAAGCGGGGACGCGATTGGCTCGCGGTAGTCGCGGCGGCCAATCGCCGTTGAGCTGTCGGAATCGCTAGTTTGGGTGACGGTGCACGGACGACGACGCGCTTGCTTAATGAAAACGTTAAGCGAGAGCCGGGATTACATTTACACTAAAAGAATCAAATTGTGATGTCCGTAATAACACGGGTGAAATGGTAAAGCGACACGTAATAAATCTACTTACAAAAGATACATAATAAGAACTTAACTAAACGCGGTGTTTTTAAACGGACACGGTGTCCGGGGTGGTCGGGGAGTCGCGGAACGCGGGATTGGAGCGTCGGCGACGATTCCGCGTCTCGCCCGAGCCGCCTCGTGCAAAAAGAGGCGAAGTTCTCGTCAGGACGCGGATGCCCTGACGAGGCTTTAGGTTACGAGAGACTCTTCCCTGAGGGAGAGGACGGATGGGATTGGCTAGGGATACCCAGCCTGCGGACTCGACGAGGATGCTCGTCGTGGGCGGTGATTCGCCGAGGATACTCGGCTACGGAGCACGGCGAGGATGCTCGCCGTGATTGGCTGTGTACGGTGTTCGGTAGGACAGGATTAGCCGAGGATACTCGGCTACGGCGAGGATGCTCGCCGTGATTGGCGGTATTCGGTATGACAGGATTAGCCGAGGATACTCGGCTAGCCGGAACGACGAGGATGCTCGTCGAGGGGAATCAGGATGAGGCGAGTATTCTCGTCCTCTTGGGAGTCGGAGTGCGGTCGAGGATACTCGACCTGTCGGATTCGGCGGACCGGGAAGATCTGATCTCGGCGTTCCCACTGCCGGCTTATATATCCGAACGCACGGTTGGGCGGACCAATCCGTGCGTTCGGTCGGCTGGCCCGGAGTGGGAGCGTTGCCGAACGCCACGGGCGGCGCGCGTGCTGCTGCGTGATCGCAACGATAGGTTAGCCCTGTGCGCGCACGTGGCGTTCTGCCGGTGTTTTGCTCGGGTGGACGGAGCGGAGTGGCAGTGCGCGCGAGGTGGAGGGGCGTTTCGTTACAATTTGTTGCAAAAAATAACACATCAGCTAGAGATCAAATCTGAAACTTCTCGACTTTCGAGGATGGTTGTGCAATGATGGTGTGCGCGTAGAATTTCTCACTACTGTGACGTGACTCTTTGCCAGCGCCGCCCTGGATAGCGATAAGGCGATAAAGAGTACTCTAGGTTACGCCTCCCTCTCCCAGGGAGGGATAATTGAAACGCGAATATGCCAATTTTAAGTACCACTTAAAAACTACCGCACCTTACCGCTCTTTAAATGTATATTTTTGTGTAAAACTACCGAGAGCGTTGAGAGGTGAAAGAATAGCTTAAGCCCAAGCAGTTGGTAGCAGGAAATATGTATAAGGCAACCATCCGGAAGCAAGACTTCGAGGGAGAAGCCGCAGGAGCCGCATCGACGCTGATAACGCGCCGGAAAGTTAAGTTGTGGTTCTGCCTATTTCTCTTGTCTACATTCTTGAACGCTCCACATACTACCGCTGATCCTTATTGCAGAGAACGCCATTGGAGAACCTTCCACGGCCAAACCGCAGGCCGCAAAGATACAATTCTGGTCAAAGTTGGTCAAGACCTGGCTAGTCCGACGATCTCAGGAGTGGATGCCATATAAAATTAGAACACGAACCCCGGGACAATTCTGGCAAACCTCGTCTTGCCCCACTTGCCCACTGTTAGACGGGCGAAGCTCACATCGGCAACATGGCAAGGGCACGGAACCTCGCGGAAAAGCAAGAGCACACAGTAGTGCGTCCTTCCAATAGTGCAGTAGCAAGTATAGACGCGATAAAGAAAGACATTCGAAGGAATACTGAGCCTATCGCCAGAAAAAACAGGCGAAGAAAGAAATTGTAACGTCACGAGCCTACCGATGTCACGGGGCATGCGAAAATTTGACGGAACCCAGCGGTTCATCACTGGCTCATGACTATCATTTACGCTAAATCCGAGGAAGGTTTAATCTGGGAGCCGACAAGTGCCGCCTATTGTTATCCTGTAAGTCGCCGCTCTGGTAACCTTAGTTTTAAGCATCCGAGTGAAGGCCGATCTCCGATAATTCCGTCAAGTACTGCGTACTGCGTAATTAAACAGGGTGGCGGAAAAGTACCGGAACAGCAAAATATCCCGAAAACTAAGCATTTTAGAAAAAAGTATTTCAAATAAAAGTTGTAGAGTTTAAAAAATCTATTTAATAATGTTATCAGTTTTACCTTGGATGGCGTCGTCAAGGTCAAATCAAAATCACATTAACATTTTTAAATGAAACACCCTATTTTTGATTCCAGAATCTAATAGCTAATGTCAAGACCTTTCTAAAATCCTACAAGAAAGTTTATTTTTGTTGAGTACTTTCCGAATTGTGAGGCTTGAAAGCTACAGTGTACTGTAACTTTCAAGTGTCATAATTCGAAAAATACTTAATGAAAAGTAACTTCTGATTAAAATTTATAAGGTTACAATGGTATCTCACAATCTATACATTACATCAAAAACGTCCATTTTGCCATCTCTGGGGAGGGGGGGAGGGGCGAAGAAAGAGAAGGGCGAAAAAATCTTAAATGCAATGCGAGCACGGATCATTAGAGGGTGGATGCCGCTCCTTGAATTACGCGAACCGCGACAATTACTCTCGATATGCATTGCAAGTACAAAACAGTTTGATTTTAATCTTAGATCGTACCCAAGTTCTATTCCATTTTTGCTTCTCGAGTTAATTTATTGAACATTTGTTATAGTTTACTGTATCACGTGATTTTTTCTTCGCTATCTTTCCAATAACTTTTAATACTTGCGTATTCAAGTATTAGTTTATTTAGTTGGAGCCATTTTTACCCCTTTGATAAATGATGTTACGTCTTTCTGAACGAGAACGCATATCTCTTTTGATGATTAGAGGATGGGGCGATCGAAGATCATATAATGATATGAGACAGTTTTTTAATGAAACTTTATGCAATGAAGATCCTGCCATTTTAATATCTACAATTCATAGAACAATTAAGCGTTTCAACGAAATTGGAAGTGTTAAAAGTGTAATAAACCGCCTTTCCGCTTCCCCCTCGGATCGTCCACCGTTCCGTGCTATTCGGCCGAACACCCGCCGGCAAATAACAGGCGCATAGCGCCAATAAGAATTTCAAATCGGCGTATCGCGCGAACACGCATCCGCGCGTCGAGATAATCTCCGCGCCATACAAGTAAACAAAGTGGCGGTTGCTGCCGATCTCGAGTGGCGGGAATCCCTTCTCCGATACCGTACAATTCGCGCAATAATTGCCTTCCCAAATGGCGATGCCACGTTCATTGATGAGTCACCGCGTTTATTTTCTCGGTTGTTTTCACGTTCATGACCGTAGAGAACTTGCGCATTTACGGCCAATCCAGTCTGTTCAATTATAGCCACGAACGTGAAAACGACCTAGAAGGCAATACCTGTACGTAATATCAAAACAGTATTAGAAGGCATTTATTGCGCAAATTTTATTGCCCGCTTTCTGCACAACCCCTCCTCTCGAGATTTGGCTATATAAGCGCAGCCAGTTCTACGAACAGGGCTTCTTCTTTTCCGAACCGCCTGTCCGTAAAGAAAACGCATACCTTTCCGCTCCGTCCCGAAATCAAGCGAGCTTGGTTTCTGCCGAGAGATTTCAGCGACGAATTTTCCCCCCGCCGCTTCTACGGGCTCAAGTGCCTTAGGCTTAACCGAGTAATCTCGGTGGACTGGAAAAACCGGAGAATCCTATCCTATTCCGCGCGTCCACCAAGAGATCTTGGCGTGAGTCGTTGCCACCGCTGCAATAACAACGCTGTATTAACCGCTGCTCGTTGCGATCGCCGAATCACCGTACCGTACAGCTGTACCGCGCGCGCGAGCTCTATTGCCAGCTCGGGCCTACGCGCCTGTGGCTATGACCGTGGCCGCGACCTTCGGCAAGATCGCGCCACTTGTTAACAGGGATTCCGAGTTCGGAGAAATTTTTCTCAGAATCACCTGCGTTGTAAATAGCCGCGATCGTCTATTCCGCAATTATTCTCCGTCCGTCCGCGCGTTACTCCTCCGTTCTGTTCGTCTGCGCGCCGCTTATGCGACTATCACTCTATATGCTTTTTTGCTTCTAATAAACGGATTTATTTGTCATCTGGAAATACGCGTCTAGTTCTCTCGGCGACCTACCTCCGTCCTCGTGCACCGATACAACATCGCCCGTGGGCGAAGTCAAGTCGTTACAAAAGTACACTGTAGCTTTCAAGCCTCACAATTCAGAAAGTCCTCAATGAAAATAAACTTTCTTGTAGGATTTTGGAAAGGTCTTGATCAATCAGAAATAGTGTATTCTATTAAAAAAAATTAATGTAATTTTGATTTGATCTTGACGGCGCCATCCAAGGTCAAATTGATAATATTATTAAATAGATCTTTTAAAACCCTTTTATCTGAAACACTTTTTTCTAAAATGCTTAATTTTCGAGATATTTTGCTGTTCCGTTATTTTTCCCCCCACCCTATATATATATTAGATAACCGCAATTAAGAAATAGGGCTGACATAACGACCTTTCTAGAGATAACCGTAGCCCGAATGTCGCAAATTCCTCTCGGGGAGCGCGGCTATAGGCAGTCAATTGTACCGTCTCGAAACTGTTAGAATTTGTCGTTTCGTATCAAATTTGTATGAAAATTTATCGTAACAAAATTGCGAAAATTTGTCATATCAAAATTGTGTGAGTTAGTTAGAATACCGCGTACGAAGATTGGACCACGGCTTAGGCGTGACCGTCGTTTTTCACCGTGAATTATTGTGCCATGTCGCCCAGGGAACAATCCGTGGAATCGGAAATATAGCTGTGCGTGGAATTTGCACGGTTCGATCTCCGCGAGGCTTGATACCGAGCAGCCTCGGCGAGATTTGTTAGCCCGTGAAATTACCGCGTGGAGCACCGGCTACCGTACTCCTGTAAAATCTTTATCGAATGTATTTATTTGCGAGTTGCTAATCATTTGCAGGCGTCACACCCGCGTACATTCCATCGCATACCTAATTATGTGATACGTTAAGGATAGTCTGATCGCAAATATATTATCGTCCGTGCCGCGTTACATGTATTGCACCGCACTTATTTCACTGCGTACACCGTCATTAACTCCGCTGCAAACGTGTTATTAGTCTCCGTAACTTTACTGTTTCTCAGTATGATACCTCGCTCGTATGATACCCACCGGTCTTTCGATTTAAATGTTATTATAATATTCACTTACATCAGACTTCATTATATTATTATCTATCCGTCTTTTTTATAAAAATTGTTATATTATTTCTCTGTCTTTTTAGAATTGTTCACATTATTAAATGTGAAACTTGGAATAGTGATTGCAGTCCCTTCTCTTCCTCTCTGCTAACCTAAAGAACCACGCTCTTCTGCCATACAGTGAGCTGCGAGTGAATCGTAAGAGATATTGCGTATCGCTGTTATTACGCATTTCCTGATTCTTAGTGGCGCGAGAGATCACGCCTGGCGCCCAAATTATTTCCGGTTGTCGTTAAATATTGCTTCCCTTCCCTTATTAATTGAACATACTCCTCTACGCTTGGCGAGCGTAGAAAAAATACGTTGTACTATACCGGTTGTATAATACCGGTTGTTCTGAAGAATATCACCACTTAGCTCCGTGATCGAGTTGGTTAAAACACTCGCCCTGAAAAATTGGAATATTCTAGATTGGATCCCTGGATGAAGTATTACTTTTTGCAACAAATTTTTTACGGTTCTTTTAGGGACAAAGGGTTCTTACATTTAAATGTTTGTTGGCATCAATTATTGTTGGCAGAGACTTTTAGGGTAAGAAGTAACTATATACCAGGATTGAATTAAGAGATAATTATATTTTATTGTATATATAAAGCCGTGAATGAGAACGCATGTTAACAACGTGTCTAAGAGTCAGTGAGTGAGTGAGTGTGCGTGTGTGTTGAAAAGTGACAAACGGTTACAATTAGATGGCGTCATTGTAGCTTTTTGGCTCCTAATTTAAACACTCCTCCTCAATGACGTTTCTCATCACTAGAAAATGCCTATAGTCCAGTTTCCTTTGATAATTTGCGTAGCCTCACGTGATGTATTGCCTTTGTAAGCATATCTGCAAGCATATCTTTACTCGTACAGTATTCAAACAAAATTATGTTACCTTTACTTAGATCCCTCACAAAATAGTATTTTGTGTCGACATGCTTTGATTTTTTTACTGGCCTATTTTTGGTTATTGGCCAACTTAATGCAGCTTTGGTTGTCTTCGTAAATGTTCACCGGTAGTTTTACATCTTCTTGAAAGTCCTTTAACAATTTTGTTAGCCATAACATTTCTTGACATCTATCCCTCAGTGAGATATATTCTGCTTTAGCAAACAATAGTGCTACATAAGATTGCCTTTTGCAGGCCCAACTGACTGTGCTTTCATAATATTTGAATAATTATCCGCTATTTGATTTTCTGTCGTCTTTAGATTTGGCTCAATTTGCATCTGCATAGCCTATAGTTCTTCCTTTCGTTTGTTACTTCCAAGTTTAAGTTTATAATCTGTGTGTTTGAAGTATCTTGCAATTTTTTTGCTTCTATCCAGTCTGTTTCCGTTGGATTATTTAATTTTCTGCTTAGTATTTCAACAGCAGTTTTGATGTCGGCTGGTGTACATGTAGCTATATATAGCAAGCTTCCAATTAAACTTTGAAAATTTTGGTTATCTTGCAGTATTTTATGATCCTCAAAATTTTCGTATCCTATACTTAGTAGTACATTTGGTCCTTCGACATCCTTCAATCCATAGGTTTCTAAAATGTTACGTATGTGCTTCCTTTGATGTATGTAATAAACTTTTTTATCTGTTTTTATCTGTATTCCTGAGTATTCTTTAATTTTTTCAAGTTTTGTTAATGCGTACGAATTCGATAATGTCTATTCCATATTCATTATGTCTTTTGTATTGTTAGGCGCATTTATTATATTGTCTACGTAAATTGCCATGTAATTTTTAATATCCTTATCATGTGATATACTGTGAGATTGAGACATGCCTTAGTATAACAAACATATATCAGATTTTATATCAACATTTAGCCATAAAAATAATTTATTCGCGTTGGATTCCGCATAATTTTAAGCGATTGTCAAATCGTTTAAGAAAAAGCTCGTGTTGATTGGTGCAAAAGTGTTATAAAAATTGGTTCAAACGTATGCAATAGTGTATCGATCATCGCGAAGAATATTTTGAAAAACAATAAAATCATTTATAATAATAAATATTTGTTTTTGTTTATTATTTTGGATACATAAATAACAATCCTCGTACACCTGGCCATTTCAATCAAGTACTTGTTTTTTCTTTCGGTCTTGCCATTCTACTGTAGTGAAAAAGGTGCCGTAAGTTCTATTCGGATACCCTCCTCCTAAGATAATCAGTTAGCTGTTTGTTAACGTATTCCTTGCCACAATCTGATCTTAATATTTGGGGCTTTCTGTTGAATTTATTGTTGACTGCTTCAATATACTCTTTGATGTATCTCAAAACCTCCAATTTGTGTGCTAGTAAGAATACTTCCGTATAATTGCTATAGTCATCGATCATGGTTAATACGTACCTTATGCCACTCGGCGTGATGGTTTGCGTAGGACCGCAAACATCACTATGTATGATCTCTACAATATCTTTTGTTTGCCTGTTTGATACTTTTGGGAAAAGCTTTCTACTTAATTTTTCTTGAATACAATTTTCATATACATTCTTAATTTTGCAGTCTTGTAATACCGTATGCCATATATTCTTTGACTAATTTCCTGACTGCATCCGAATCTCTATGTCCTAACTTTCTGTGCCATGCGTGAATACACTTATTTGAATGCATCTTTGTTGACGATAAAGCTTTTACATTAAGCCTATACAGATTTCCTGCGCTTTTTGCCGTAATAATTACCTCCTTATTCTTTAATATATTGCATGTTTTTTCTTTAAATTTTATTGTAAATTCATTTTCCGCAATTTTCTTCATTGATAATAAGTTACTGTGTAAGCCTGGTATGTATAGGACATTCTTTAACGTTGTTATACCCAGTACAACCGCGTTAAGAACCCGCAACACGAAATCAAACGCGATTTCGATCACTATGCATAATCGCAATGGGATTCAAATTTTCTATATGCAAGGATATCGAAAACGCGGATAGCCTTTCGGGCTTCCTGCCCGAAATATTATCACTCTGCGTAAACAATAGCTGAGTCGCCTTCTGCTATTCATATTACGGCTAAGCGTGGAAGCTGTATTTTGCGCGAACATAATTGGTCGAAGTAAGTAACAAATTGTGAATAAATAGATCAATAAAAGCGGGAAGCGACGGAGAGTCAATTGATCATCTGTCCGGAACGTTACTCGCCGTGCGTGCCTTACACGTCAAACCGATAACGTAATCCGGAGATAACGCTAAGAGACCTATATACCGTCCGAAGAAACCAAATATACGAGTGACATATATAATTATACGTCAAGTGTTAAAGGGCAATTTAAAAATATACATATATATATATATACGATTAAAATTAAAATTTACGAATACGTAATTAATTAAATTCTCAATTGTCACTTTCATCTTTTCGTTACACAGTAAACAATTTTTTGTAAAATTTAACATACATATTTTATTATGTACCAAACAGTAGATTTGAAATGTAAATTCTAAGCTACATTAATAAAAGGCACGTGTCGACATTATTAATGTTAATTTTACTGAAGAAATGTGTTTCCACAATTTGTTTCCAAATTATGTCATTGCTATATTTATTTTATGTTAATTTTTTATATAATATTTGTGTTACTTTTTAACATATGTATGTATCGTGAATTCAATTAACAAAAAAAAATTAGGTTAACTGTTTGGTACATAATAAAATATGTACGTTAAATCTTATAAAACATTGTTTACTATGTAACGAAAAGATGAAAGTAACAATTGAGAATTTAATTAATTACGTATTCGTAAATTTTAATTGTACGTTTAATTTTAATTGTACGTTTATAACGTGATCGAATTGTAAAAAAAAAGGTAGAATTGTATGTTACACGTCAATATTAAGATGCTAACAAAAAATAATCAAAATAAATTGTTTACAAGCAATTTGTTAAACAGTTTCTCTTCTAACAAATTAAACAGTTTTTTATAAATCTAATTTTAAATAAAAACGGAATAGCTTTATCGGTTTCTATAACAATAAAACAAAATAATCATGCGTGATACATGTCAAAACATTTTTTTGAAGAATATGTTTAACAAACTATTTATTATACAATTTATTTTGTTAATGTTTTTTTCCAATAATCTTCTTTTATACCCATGACAAACATCTTGTAGTTAATTTTTCCCCATCGCTACGAGGTCAGCCATGGAAATTAAGTAACTTAATGAACAAATGGATTAAATAATTGAATTAAGCAAACGAATAAATAAATAAATAATAAAAAAAATCAAAAATATTCAAAAATTAGATAAATTTTCAATTGCAATTTATTTTTACTCATTTATCTATTTATTTAATTATTCACTTACCTATTTATTGATTTATTGATTTATTTATTGATTTATTTATTTATTAATATGAAGAATTAGAATAACATTTTAATCGGGAGAATGTTTACAGTAAGCGCGAGGAGCCCCACGGCACGCTACGCTTCTGGGCGCTTCGGCTGAGCGCAATCTGATTGATCAACTTTAACCGTTAATAAGTCGGTAAATAATGATCTGAGCCAAAATGGGCAAAGAAACTTTCAGTTCAAAATTTCATCCTCTTTCAATCCCTGAAATATTTATGAAGCATTACGGGACACCCTGTATATATATATATATATATATATATATATATATATATATATATATATATATATATATATATGCGTTGTAATCAGGACTGTCTACCATCTCTGACTCATCAACGCGGCCCTTCTTCGAGTCCTAACTCCTTGGGCGCAGCAACGATTCCGAATATACTCTGGTGACGTGCCAGGGCACAACAACGTGATTGTTTTCTCAATATTTCCGTTGTAACAACTAATTCTTCCTGATTCTATACTCATTACCTTGGCTTTCTGTCCGTTTGCAATGGTGACTTTATCTTCTATAATTGTAAATGTTTCGTCGAAAAATTCTCTGCTATTTATCATGTGACTTGTGGCATCCGAATCTACGTATCACGATTCTCTTAAATTGTCTTTACTGTCTATATTAAAGCAAAGATTATCCTTATCCGTAGTTACTTTATTTACCGTTTCAGTTTTTTTTTCCACGCTTTATGTTTCCTGCAGTCCTTTTTCATGCGGCCTTTCTTCTTGCAGAAAAAATATTCCATAAGATCCTGTCTTGATTTTGTGTGTTTTCTACTATCTCTTATCTTTAAAATCTTGTCTTTTATTCATTACAACTGTGTTGTTCGTTCTCCTGCGGTATTTGTCGATGAGCTTTCCTTTTACCAAATACCTAATAGTTAAGTCCTTTTCCGGCCTGCTCTCAAGCGCATTTATCAAGCTGTTATAAAAATTGAAAGATTACCGAGTAACATTGCAATAAACAATTCTTCTTTAATATTCGCTCCAATGACTTCTAATTTATCTTTAATTATTAACATATTTATAATATGTTCCTCAACATTACTATTTTCTGCAAGTTTCATGCCGCATAAATTATTTAGTAGAATAATCTTACTTGATAATGAAACCTTCTGATAATAATCTCGTAATGCTTTCCATGTTACTGCCACCGTTGTCTTATTACAAATGTGTATGAGTTGATTATCTTACACTAGAAATCCGATCGCTGCCTCTTGCTTCTGTGTCTTTGTTTAACCACGCATCCGGCTGTGCATCCGGTTGTTCTTTATGCACAACATCCCATAGGCCTTTTTTTATGAGCAACAACTTTATCTTATACTTCCATGACTCGCAGTTGTCGTTGTTCAACTTTGTGATTATCACGCGAGGTGTTTCCGCCATTTCCGCGCTCTCTCCTTATAGCGCCTTAACCTGTACTTTATACTACCTTATCTTAATCAATCCTGATTCTGGGCCCATAACCTGTTGGCATGTTATAGGTCGCCGCTTGCTAGTTGCCAGTGCAACTTCACACTGCCGACACCATACAATAACTTTATGCGTCGTAATGATGCAAAAAATTTTATTTTACATTAAAAATCAAAAGACACGGTCGCGTCTCGCGCCTATGTTTTTTTTCTCTGAATAAACGAAGCGAAAGAAGACCGAGCCTCTTTTATGCAAGCGAGTTCAAGCATAACGAGATTATCAGATCTCAGTAACAGCTGAACCAATCAAGTTTTGAGTAGTCTCAATCGATAGCTTGGGGAAAATTGCATAATTAAAGTGTTTTTATTTTTCTCTCCGTGTCCTACGAGCGTAGATATCGCAATGCAAAGTCTAAATCTCTACATTTTTATATTAAGATACGTTTTATTTGTCGTCGTCGTTGTTGTCTTTCAGGAATTCTTTCTTTCATATTTTCAACACAGAGTGGTGCTGGCATACATTAGTCAGTTGTATGCAACCTTGTGGTATATCAGCCGTATGCGACTTTATGTACTTGTGATGTATACGCACCGGCATACCGTATGCGATTTCGTGTACTAGTGGTGTACACGCACCGGCAGATACATTAGTCAGCCGTATGTGACCCTGTGATGCATATCAGCCCTGCTTAAAATAATGGATAGAATATGATAGAAAATTTTGTCTATCATTTCCTATGGTGATTTTGTCTCCCTTATTTCGTAAATGACTTAAGAAGTTTCATATAGACAGATTTGTATCGTAGTTTATCATATCCCATGTAAATATTTTTCATATTTTATAATTTTCTTTGTTTTGGTATATTCTATAATACACTGATTTACCTATTTTAATGTTATTTAATGTTATTTAATGTTATTTTAATTATTTTTGTACATTAATCAATATGTTTCTATCAGAGTTACAAAAGCATCTGTCTATCCTTTTTTATCCTTATAATATCCTATAATATTCTATAATATACTATAATATCCTATATTTTATAATATCCTATAATATTCTATAATATGATTTTGTTTCCCTTATTTCACAAATGACTTAAGAAATGTCGTATAAACAGATTTGTACACCAAAAAAATTTTTATTATAAAACAAATTTTTTTTTAGTTTTCTTGCAGATTTTATTTTTACTTTTATTATAGGTTAATCTAATTCGCATATATTCTATTTTATTAATTATGATTATTTTACAATTTTTGAAAACGCATTTGGCGCCATCGACATACAGAATGGACTGCTGATGACCGTGGTGGGGGTAGAAAGACAAATAGAGTGAGAAGCAGACAATACGAAGAACGTTCGTTTTCTGTCTACTAAGTCTGATTGGTTGTTGGGTCCCCAGCAACCAATCAGACTTAGTAGACAGAGAACGAACGTCCTTCGTATTGTCTGCCTTTCACTCTATGTGTCTTTCTACCCCCACCACGGTCATGAGCAGTCCATTCCCAGCAAACGAGAAATGATTAGATTGGATAAATCCATATGAATCATGTTTCTGAATCCGCGAAAAAGTATTGAATTTTATAGAAACTGAACACATTGAATCCGTTTCTTATACCTCTAATTAAATATAATTCATTGCATTTTTTTTACGTAAATCATTCAAATAGAACCTACGTGAGTAAAACAATATTTTTGTAATATTTTCAAAAACAATTTTTGTAAAAAGAAATCAATTTCTTAGGAATTTTTTTCGGAAATTTTCAAGCGGTCACCCATCCAAGTCGCAACTCCGGTGAACGTTGTTTGACCTCCGTGATCGCTGCGAACTGATCTCTCATGATGACCTGTGAACACTTTATACTGATATGTGTATATAATTGTTAGATCAGGTCAATATTCGTTATCGAAAAAATGATATATGTATAATTAAAGCATATTATTTATATAAACAAATATAAAATTATATTTTTTTTACTAATTTCGCAAATGTAAAATAGCATCTGGAATAACTTTTCTGTTATTTGTTCAAAAAAGAAAGCAATTAGAAAATATATATCAATATAATACAATAATTAAATCAAATATGAAAAAATTTTTATTAAAAACCCAATTAAAAAATATTGTTTGCTCATTGGGATGTAGATCAAGGTTACTTCATATATGGACCTATTTTGTCTATTGATATGAGTATTTATGTTTCTCAACAATACATGATGCACACAGGACTACAGGACCGCATGCCTTTTTCTAGACGTCGTGAAGTCAATATTTGAAGGACGTCTGCAGACGTCTATGCAAAGTCGACTTGCAGTCAACTCCGAAAGCCTGACTTAGAAAAGTCGATTTACAATTGACATATGGATGGTTGTGCTGTTAGGGTAGTTAAATATAATTCATTGCATTGTACATTGAATATGATACCAAAAGCAAATGGCCAATCCACAATTACGGATTCAAACGAATAGACTCACGTTCATTGCATTGAATATTGAATATGATATCAAAAGCAGATAACCAATCCACAATTACGGATTCAAATAAATAAGTCGCACGTTTTATGTATATTGTATACTTGAATAAGATACAGAAAGCAAATAGCCAATCCGTAATTATTGATTCAAATAGATTACGGATAGAAAACGGATTCAAAAAATCCAAAAACTGGATTTGATTTTGTTCTATTTAATAATCCTAAACATTTTTCAATTATTTCTCGTTTGCTGAGTTCTGTATGTCGATAGCGCCGGCGGGATTTGAACCTAAGATTTACGGGACAATAACCTAATACGCTAACACTGAGGTAATCGTACACTTGTGATAACGTTAATAAAAAATTATATTTGAAGTAAAGCTGATTTGAACAGGTAAAATATGAAAATTTATACAATGAGTCAATCCTTTTCAATGATAAAAAATAATATTATGCATTTAATATTTTATGATACATTTCTCATAATATATTTTCATAACGAACTTTGAAAGCTATAAAATTTTGTAAAAGCTATACATTCTATAATATCTTATAATATTCTACATCATATAATATACTGTAATATCTTATAATACCTTGTATTTTATAATATCCTATACATATTTTATAATATTCTATACAATTTAATAATGTAAAACATAAAAATTTGTACAATATATCAATCCTCTTTAATGATAATCAATGATATACATTTATTATTTTACGATTTTTCATAATGTTGTTATGACAAACATTGAAAGCTGTAATATTTTACACAAGCTATATTTCCTAAATATCATATAATATTCTGTAATTTCCTATATTTTATAATATCCTATAATATTCTATAATATCCCATATTTTATAATATTTTATAATATTCTATAATATCTTATTCCTTACAAAACTTGTGCATGTGTGAGTACGTGTGTCTATACATATTAGGGTGGGCCAAAAAAATCGACTTTTTTTTTCACTTTGTACTCCGAAAACTTGGTTGGTAGAGACCTCAAAAACATTCTCTCCAAGTATGAGCTCTTAATTTTATTAGGAAGGTCCTCCGCCTCTCAGTTTTCTATTTTTTTCTTATTGTGAGGAAGAAAAATATATATCTCGGTATCTACTATTTGAAAAAAAATATTTCGTCTCATATTTTCGTAGGAAATTGAATTCTCTACAAAAAAGATCTCTTACAATGTTTTCGTATACCTCAGCGTTCAGAAGTTATTAAAGGTTAAAGTTTGATCATTTTAAGGTAGATTTCTTTCTTTTTATGAATTTTATAACTCCTTAACAAAAAATCATTATGATACGCGCAACTCATGGTTTTGTCGGAAATTCACTGCTCTACAATAATGGTATTTTATGATTAGTCGATTAAATTAACTGTTCAAAAGATATTCACCGTCAAACTTCAATGCACACTATTTTTAACAGTTTTTGATTAATAATTCACACAATTTCAATTTAATTCATGAGTTTCGGGGAAATTTTTACAAATTTCAGTTTCTATGAACATGAAAATGTTTTATACTTTTTTTCTAGTTTATTTTTTTAGTCCCAAGCATGTTTGAGTACATTGAGTACATTGGTTAATAACCAATGCTTGACGAGAAATGAAGAACAATTTCAATATTTATTGCAAGCTATAAAAGAACATTGCAAAAAATACCCGAACTGCAATAAAGAAAATTTTTTACAGTAGAAATGTACGATTATGTTAAAAATGTTGATAATTATACCTCAGCTGACAATTAAATAAAAAAAACTTTTTTAAAACAAATTGAGAATTTTTTTTTCTTCTATCAATACTTTTTATATTAAATGTGACACAAAAAAGATATTTACTCGAAATTTAATGAATCATTGACTCTAAGTTAGAAAAAATGCAATAATTTTTTGTTTCAATGTACTCAAACATGCTTGGGATTAAAAAAAAACTAGAAAAAAGGTTTAAAACATTTTCATGTTCATAGAAACTGAAATTCGTAAACATTTCCCCGAAACTCATGAATTAAATTGAAATTGTTTGAATTATTAATCAAAAACTGTTAAAAATAGTGTGCATTGAAGTTTGACGGTGAATATCTTTTGAACAGTTAATTTAATCGACTAATCATAAGAGATTATTATTGTAGAGCAGTGAATTTCCGACAAAACCATGAGTTGCGCGTATCATAATGATTTTTTGTTAAGGAGTTATAAAATTCATAAAAAAAAAGAAATCTACCTTAAAATGATCAAACTTTAACCTTTAATAACTTCTGAACGCTGAGGTATACGAAAACATTGTAAGAGATCTTTTTTGTAGAGAATTCAATTTCCTACGAAAATATGAGAAGAAATATTTTTTTTCAAATAGTAGATACCGAGATACATATTTTTCTTCCTCACAATAAGAAAAAAATAGAAAACTGAGAGGCGGAGGACCTTCCTAATAAAATTAAGAGCTCATACTTGGAGAGAATGTTTTTGAGGTCTCTACCAACCAAGTTTTCGGAGTACAAAGTGAAAAAAAAAATAGTCGATTTTTTTGGCCCACCCTAATATATATAAAAAACGTACATAGAAGATTTACATATATTATACGTATATATATATATATATATATATATATATATATATATCTGCTTAAAATAATGGATAGAATATGATAGAAAATTTTGCCTATCGTTTTCTATGATGATTTTGTCTCCCTTATTTCGTAAGTGACTTAAGAAGTTTCGTATAGACAGATTTGTATCGTAGTTTATCATATCCCATGTAAATATCTTTCATATTTTATAATTTTCTTAATTATACTATATTCTCTAATACACTGATTCACCTATGTTATTTAATGTTATTTTAATTATTTTTGTACATTAATCAATATGTTTCTATCAGAGTTACAAAAGCATCTGCCTATCCTCTTTTATGCTTATAATATCCTATAATATTCTATAATATCCTGTACTTTATAATATTCTATAATATCTTATATTTTATAATATCTTATAATATTCTGTAATATTCTATATTTCATAATATCCTATAATATTCTATAATATGATTATATTCTATATTATGACAGATTTGTACACAAAAATTTTATTATAAAAATTTTTTTTTTAGTTTTCTTGCAGATTTTATTCTTATTTTTATTATAAGTTATTTTAATTTGCATATATTCTAATTTACTAATTATGATTACGCATTATTTTATAATTTTTAAAAATGCATTGGCGCCGGCAGGATTCAAACCTAAGATTTTCGGGACAATAACCTAATACGCTAACACTGAGCTAATCGTATACTTGTGATATCGTTACTAAAAAATTATATTTGAAATAAAGTCGATTTGAACAGTTAAAATATGAAAATTTATACAATGAGTCAATCCTTTTCAATGATAAATAATGATATTATTCATTTAATATTTTATGATAAATTTCTCACAATATCTTTTCACGCACAAGTTTTGTAAGGAATAAGATATTATAGAATATTATAGGATATTATAAAATATAGGATATTATAGAATATTATAGAATATTATAAAATATAGAATATTATATGACATAGAAAATATTGCTTGTATAAAATTTTATATATTTCAAAGTTCGTCATAAAAGCATTATGAAAAATGTATCATAAAATGCATATCACTGATTATCATTAAGAAAGATTGACACATTGTACAAATTTTTATGTTTTACATTATTAAGTTTGTATAGAATATTATAAGATATTATAAGATATTATAGAATATTATAGGATGTAGAATACTATTATAAGATATTATAGGATATTATAAAAAGTATAGCTTTTACAAAATTTTATAGCTTTCAAAGTTTGTTATGAAAATATATTATGAGAAATGTATCATAAAATACTAAATGCATAATATCATTGTTTATCATTGGAAAGGATTGACTCATTATATAAGTTTTCATATTTTACTTTATTAAGTTTATATAAAATATTATAGGATACTGTAACGACCTGACTTTTCCGCGCACGGGGCGACGTGAATTCGGCGAACGAGGACACGGAGGAGGTTGCCAAGAGAACTAGACGTCGTGGATGGTGAACAAAATATAATTTATTTCGCGTTGGTACGATACAAAAACAGTAGCGTTCTGGACGCGACGCGCGGACGGACAAATGACGGTGACGCTCGGACGGACGTGATGATAACTTATTTCTACGTGCGGACGGACTAACGAACGGGTAACGCGCGGACAAACGGAACAGAGCTAGCACGCGCGGACGGACGAAGACGGGAATTATCGCGCTCGGACGGACAGTATTTACAAGTCGCGGTGTTATGTACAAGCGAGGGATTCCAAGCTGAGTTTCTCGGAATTCGGAATCCCTGTTTACGTGCCGGTGTCGTGGTCTTGCCAAAAACCGCGGCCACGGTCGAAGACGTCGCGCGCGCGGTACAGCTGTACGCGATTCGGAACGGTCGCGACACGCGGTGGTTAATAGCGCGATGTTGTGCGGCGGTGGCGATCGACTCACGCTAAGATCACTTGGTGGAGGCGCGGAACTCCACACCTCGAGTCGTGAGTCGATGCCGAGTAAGAAGAGCGGATCGGAGATGTACCAGGATCTCCCGGTAGAGCCCAAGATTAACTTGAGCCCGTAAGTCGATCGGTCTAGGATGCGGACGGCTAGTCGCCAAGATCTCTTGACAGAAGCTAAGCTCTCTTAACTTCCGGCTAGCACTAGGAGACACTTCTTTGCAGACGGTCGGAAAAGAAGCCCTGACTGTAGAAGCGGCGGCGCTTATATAGCCGAGTCTCGATGGCAGGGACGATGCGGGGGTACGGAACGGTGCGGTAACGGAGGAGGAATCCCTGCCGCTCGAGATCGGCCAGCGACTGCCAGCGCCACTTCGGTTGAGTCGAGCGCGTGCGCACGGAGATCTCCTTGACGCGCGGATGCGTGTTCGCGCGCTACGCCAGTTTAAAAGTCTTATTGGCGCTGTGCGCCAGTTTCTCGCTGTTCGGCGGTTGTTCGGCCGGACAACCTAGAACGGTGGGACGGTCCGAGGGGGAGGGAGCGGAAAGGCGGTTTGTTACAATACTATAAGATATTGTAGAATACACATTATAGAATATTATAAGAACTGCAGCTTTTATAGTTTCCGAGGGTTGTTATGGAAATATATTATATATTATAAAATATATATTATAAAAAATGTATTATAAAATAATAAAAGTGTAATATTATTGTTTATAATTGAAGAAGATTGATCTATTATACAAATTTTCATGTTTAACGTTATTGACTTCTTATAGATTATTATAGGAAATTTAGCTTTTATAGAATATTATAACTTTCAAAGTTTGTTTTGAAAATATATTTTAAGAAATATATTATAAAATAGTAACAAATGCGTAATATTATTGTTTATGATTGAGAAACATCAAAGGGATTTATGGATTTCTTTATGTAACTTTATGAAAAAGAACTGTAACATAAAAAATTATTGAATTTGATAGAAATCCTATGTACTGTGACATTGATAAATAATTCGTTATATAAGTTAATATTGATATTCTTTCCATTTCTATAAGATCTGTTCAACCTCTATCTGTCATTTTAAGCAGGGAGCGGTATACAGGATTCCACGGTTGGTCGCGCGCTGTTTTAATTTTTAATTGTATAAAGAAATTTACTCGGATACGAAGATTTGTTTGAAAAATAATGTAAATAGAATTACGATTCCTAATAATAAATTAAAAGTAATGTCATCACGGTAATATAGCTTCAATTCATGGGACTGTGACTTTATGTCGAGACATAATTTTAATTAATTAATGAAACTTGTAAATTTCTTTAAACAATTACTTTTTACAATAATCTGTAATAAAAAATAATTTCAATTCAATTAATTTATAAAAATGTTAATATTAGTTATGATAAGTCAGTTTATTTTGTAACACACACACACACACACATACACACACACACACACACACACACACACACACACGCGCGCGCACACGCACACGCACACATAAAATTATTTGGTCAATGTCTACTACTCATTTTATGAATAAATCATTTTCTATTTCTTTGTACTTTAAACACTGTGTATGATTATTGCAAACGCCTGACCAACCAACGAGCCTTATTCGGACCGATTCCGAAATTCCCCCACTGCATCGTTGAAGCACACGAAACTGCGCACCGTTACATGACGTCCGAACAGGAACACAAACTCTGGACCCTTCAGTTTGCATACAACACCGCCCGGCATGATGCCATCGGGTACTCGCCCACTTACTTAAACTGCGGTTACAAACTGGAGGAGCCAACCGCGATCTGCAAAATATACCGGCAGCAGCACCAGCCGCCAATCAGCATCGTTTACAAAAGGCTTACAAAGTGGTGCGTACGAACCTCGCACGCGCCTTCAACTGGCAGGAATGACATTACAATCTAAAAAGACGCGTATGGAAGCCGTCCCCGGGAGACATTGTATCAAAACGGGAGCATTTTTTGTCGAACAAGGGCAAGAGATTTAACGCCAAACTGACCCCGAAATACGCCGGACCGTTCAAAGTCCGCAAGGTACATTCCCCCGTAATGGTGGACATCCGAGATCAGCGAGGCAAGTGGCACCGACAAGTCCACGTACAGAATCTTAAGCCCGGTTCACGGGAAGCCACTACCGAACAGACCGACCCCGAGGACAACGAGGACGAGCAAAACGATCGCACTGAGGAAGCAGACGACATCACAGAAGCAGACGCTGCAAGAGCGGACGACGAAGCAGACGATGCCCACAGCGACGATGAGGCGGCAGAAACCGATGCCGCTGACCCCACCAGAAGTTGACCGCGTGAGGATCACGCCCTAGAAACATGCCGTCCCGAGGGAAGAAGTACCCTCTGCCAGACCCGGAGAGGTATATAAAGCAGACTGGTAAACCATGAAGATTTGCAGAAAGTTATCCCTGAAAATGGAGCAACTTGACGCACTGCTTACCAAGCCGGCCAACGACGAGGAGTTCGAGGCGCTATGGTCCCAAGTCATGACCATAGCACCTCTTCGTTCCGACCTATTTCCGACGTCGGCCGACCATCCGCCAACCGGAACCGCACCACTGCCTGCTATTGGGCCGGACAGCAGGATTATCCTCCTGGGCGGAAGGCCTCCGACAACCAGGCGCCTGAAATTCGAGGCACCAGTGTGCGAATACCTCCGTGCACACTCATCGAGGAAGCCAAAATAACAAGCTCCCGTCAGTGCCTCGTCCGAACCGCACCAGCACCTAAAAAAGACGCCCAGGTGATAAGGGTACGGATCCAGCGGTCCTCTGCCACTAACGCGAGGAAATTCATCGCACTCCTGGAGGAACCGCCATCATGACCACCTGCGGGCAAGGAAACGACGACACCGGCAAAGCCAACATCGCCGGCCCTCACCCTGACTGCACCGCCAGTCAACACGACCGCTCCGAAACAACCAAAGCAGCGGTTGGACCACGTCAAGACAAAGACCAGCTTAATGGAGATATTCGGGGACATGTTCTCCGACTTAGGAGACAAGGACGCCGTACGACCGGCAAGACCTACCCGCACCGAGGCGACCATACCGGTGACAGCCGCCACGATGCAGCCAGCTCCGACGGAGTCAGTCGTTGCACCGAGAGACACCACTGCGAGCATTAGGAAGCGCCGCACCAGACGGAACAGCCAACACAGACACCAACACCTGTCACGCCAGGGGACGTGCCTCTGACCGCAGCCAACGGACCCGCGATCACCGCTTACCGAGCCCTCCCGTCCGTGTCGGTGCGAGTGCGTGACGATTTAGTTATATACGTGCCGTACCACGCCGCAAGAGTGTCGCGGGTGTATAAAGTGCGGTTGGCGACACGCCGTTATATGCTGCGCTTCAATCGCGCCGGCCATTGCCACTACGGGAATTCCCGGCGTAGTGGGTAAAGTTCGCCACTTAAACGGGGAGGGGTGATGTAACGATACACCCCTCCATCGTCCGCGCGCCTTCGTTCCGTCCACCGAACACCAAGCGTGGCGATAAGCCACGTGCGCGCACAGCCTAATCTCGCGGCGCGATCACGCGACGACACGCGCGCCGACTATGGCGTTCCGCAACGCTTCCACTCCGGCTTGGCTGACCGAGCGTGCGGATTGGTCCACCCAATCGCGCGTTCGGATATATAAGCTGGCAATGGAAACGCACAGAGTAGATCCGTCCGATTCTCTGACCCGTCCGCTGACCGAGCATTCTCGTCGCTTCCTAGTTCCTCGACGGGCTTTCCCGTCGCCATCCTCGGCCGAGTATTCTCGACCAGTCAACTCCGAGATCCTCGACAAGCATTCTCGTCGTTATCACTGACCGAGCATTCTCGACCAATCACCATTGTCCTCGAGTACCTCGACGCCAGAAAAACCGGGTTGCTTTTGAAACCTCAAAATTGGCAGGGCATCCGCGCCCTGTCGATTCTCTGCCTCTCTGCATAGGAGCGCGCTCGGGAACACCGCGGAGACAAACCGACCGGCCGTGCACCGCGCTTGCACCGTCCACGAATGTGTACGCACTTGCGACAAACATGCCACGTTCCGCGGCTCTCCCGACCGTACGGACCAAAGGTCCGCGTAACCTATCGATCAGTATTACGTGAATTATTCTATTTCCGCCAAGACTAAGCATCTAAGTAAATTCTTTTGTTTAATTACGTATTTTGAACAAACCTTTAGTTTTTGTTCGCGCGTTATTCCGAAGTAATTCTGTTGCGCATTACTATTCAGCTTGCAATCCAATTACCAGTTATTGGCTGGACCCCGGCAAGCCGTTCTCTTTTGTTTCTTTTCTGTTAACTCCTTCTGTTTTGTTTTATTTTGCGCTTATTATTTAGTCAACGTCTACCGCTTATTTTATGAATAAATCATTTTTTCCAGTCTTGAGGCTTTCGTGGCCATTGATATCATTAACCGAGATGGTTTCCGGATGGATGCCACGTGCGTGTTGGGCATTTTGCCGACGTTTTGCAAACATTGCAGCTTGCATCATCAGGGCTGAGAGCTCCGATACTGAGCTCCCTTCGGTTGTGGTGGTCTTTATATATCCCGGTTGCGACCGGTGGGGTTTGGGGTGAAGGGGGGGTGATTTGGTCAGCCAACAGGAGCGTTTTGATTGACCGGCCGGTCAATTAAAAAATTCGGGAGAACGGTATGCCAAATAGAATTTACTTGAAGACCTTTGTCGCGGTTGAGGTTGTCAGTATGTTTCAAGATTTCCAGACTTTCCCGATATTTTCTGGCGAAGTAGCTTTGTAACGGGGCCAACATGGTAAACTTATCATACTGTACGGCATGTCCAGTCTCCATCCAATGTTCCGCCAAGGCTGATTGCAAAAAGTGGCTGTATTTGACACACTTCTGGTGTTCCTTGATCCGTGTCCTGATCTTTCTCCTGGTTTCTCCTATGTACACTTTTCCGCAGACGCAAGGTATCTTGTACACACCGGTGTTTCCAGGTTTGGTCTTTGATCCTTGGGGTTAGGGAGTAATTGAGCAATTCTCTTCTGAAGTTTGAAGATTACTCTGATGTTATGCTTACTCAAAATTCTGCCTATGCGCTCTGTTGTACCTTGAAGATACAGAAAGACAGCCGTCATTTTCCTTTCTCTTTCTTCATCCAGAGTTTCGGTGTCGTTGGGACTGGAGATCTTGTTTTTCAATCTCTTGATTATCTGATTAATATTCTTGCTGTTGTACCCATTCCTAGTCAAGGTCTGATTAAGATGTTGTAACTCCTTATCCAGGAACGTTGGTTCAGAAACTGTGAGGGCTCTGTATACCAATGAGCTGATAACTGAATTCTTTTGTGACGACTGAATTCTTTTGTCACAGCGAACACCCTGTGTGTAACAAGTGACGATCGCGTGACAAACGCCACTTGTATACATCAACATTCCCGCGCTTAACAAGGATTGTGCTCAAGGTTGACCACTAAATCCTCTCACGTGTGTCCGTTTGGTTTCTGTCCTGACAAGCACGCGCCGACGTGGTAATATCTTATTATTAAATTTTTGTTTATTAACGTATAGGTACCACTATGTATTCATACAATTTGCTCATCTGATTAAACTGTTAAACCGTCATTGATCTTCGTGTTAGAAATTATTGGACTTCGTATGATTGTATTTCGTCAGCCAATAAAAGAAAGCTTAAAATATCATTACACTTTTAAATCCTTTTACCAATAGCATTGTTTGGGGACAATATTTAAATTGTATAAACTGTGTATGCACTCGAGAACGTTCTCAAATTAACCGTCTGTTCTGGAATTTTAAAATCATATGTTCCGTGTGTCAGTAAAAAGGTTTTATCTAAATCCATCTAGATATATTTCACACAGTTGGAGTTTTTTAACCGTGGCTCCTTGTACGAAAAAAATGAGTATTCATGTTACTATCTTTAATCAGTGACAAAGATTTAGTTTCATTCAGCATATACATTGAAATCATTTCGATCATTACGGAGATTGCTTTCTTACTATGGAGAAAAGAAGGACCTATGCAATTAATCAAAAATTTTTTCGAGACATGTCCCCAAAGTATTGAAATGTCCCCGAAGTATGCGTTGACCCAGGCAAATGTTTTCATTAAATACTTTAGACATATATAATTGATTCCAGGCAGATTTCCGATGAAAGCTAACACGCTATGAGATACGTTCACCCTCTCCCACTCCAAGCATCTATATTTCCGTGGAAACTTTTTTTCAAATGGCCAGACACTGCTCGAATTTCTATTGTCGCACATAACAGACAATTTCCCCCGTACCGCGGACAGCGGACGGTCATCTCTAGCAGCGCGTATACAATTGACGAGAATCCTGGTTAAGTCGCTGATTTTACTTACAAACGTCGCTAAATTTTAAAAACATTGTAATATGATAAAGGATATTTCTGCTTATTTTGTGTGTCATCCCAAGAGAGGTGGAACTCTTTTTAGCGAACACCCTGTATGTAACAAGCGACGATCGCGTGACAAACGCGACTTGTATACATCAACATTTACGCGCTTAACAAGGAGTGTGCTCAAGGTTGACCAATAAATTTTCTCACGAGTGTCCGTTTAGTTTCTGTCATAACAGGCACGGACCGACGTGGCAATATCTTATTGTTAAATTTTTGTTTACTGACGTATTGGTACCACTATGTATTCATACAATTTGCTCATCTGATTAATCTGTTAAAACCGTCATTGATCTTCATGTTAGAAGATATTGTATGATTTTATTTTCTCAGCCAATAAAATATAACTTAATATATCATTACACTTTTAAATTCTTCCACCAAAAGCATTGTTTGGGGACAATCTTTAAATTGTACAAACTATGTATGCATTCAAGGACATTCTCAAATTAACTGTTTTCTGGAATTTTAGAGGCACATATTCCGTGTGTCAGTAAAAATGTTTTTTCCAAATCTTTCTCGATATACTTCAAAGAGAGAGTTGGAATTTTTTAACCGTTGGTCCTTGTACGAAAAAAATAAATATATATATTCATATCATTAATCAGTGACAAAGATTTAGTTTCATTTGCCATATACATTGAAATCATTTCGATCATTACAGAAATTGCTTTCTTTCTATGGAGGAAAGAAAGACCAATGCAATTAATCAAAAATTTCTTTGAGACATGTCCCCAAATTATTGAAATGTCCCCGAAGTATGCGTTGACCCAAGCAAATGTCTTCATTAAATGTTTTAAACATATATAATCGATTCCAGGCACTTTTCCGATTTAAGCTAACACGCTATGAGATACGTTCACCCCCTCCCATTCCAAGCATCTATATTTGCGTGGAAATTGTTCTTCAAATGGCCAGACACCGCTCGAATTTCTATTGTGGCACATAACAAACAATTTTCCCCGTACCGTAAACAGCGGACGGTCATCTCTAGCAGCGCGTATAGAATTGGCGGAAAACCGGGTTAAGTCGTTGATTTTAATTACAAATGTCGCTAAATTTTGCGAACTTTGTAATATGATAAATGATATTTCTGCTTATTTTGTATGTCATCCTAAGAGAGGGGAAACTCTTTTTAGCGAACACCCTGTATGTAACAAACGACGATCGCGTGACAAACGCGACTTGTTTACATCAACATTCCCGCGCTTAACAAGGAGTGTGCTCAAGGTTGACCGCTAAATCCTCTCCACGAGTGTCCGATTGGTTTCTGTCCTAACAGGCACGGGCCGACGTGACAATATTTTATTGTTAAATTTTTGTTTACTGACGTATAGGTATCACTATGTATGCATACAATTTGCTCATCTGATTAATCTGTTAAAACCGTCATTGATCTTCATGTTAGAAATTATTGGATATCTTATGTTTTCATTTTCTCAGCCAATAAAATATACCTTAATATATCATTACACTTTTAAATCCTTTCGCCAAAAGCATTGTTTGGGGACAATCTTTAAATTGTACAAACTATGTATGCACGTCGAGAACGTTATCAAATTAACCATGTGTTCTGGAATTTTAAAGGCATATGTTCCGTGGTGTCTGTAAAAAGGTTTCATCCAAATCTTTCTAGATATGTTTTATACAGTTGAAATTTTTTAACCGTTGGTTCTTGAAATAAATATTATTTGAGTTATGTACAACTCGAAAAACGTTGTTATAAAACCCTTATGTCTGAACTTAATGTTTGTTTTGAAATTATCAGGGTAGATGTTAGTTTGAGAACGTTTTCATCAGGGTATTATATCTATTGTATAATTTGCAGACAGTTTTCCATCAATGTTTTCATTAAAATATTTTATAATACATAAATATAAACTTGTATGCTTTTTTTCCTTGGAAATAAAATTTTTAGTTACATATTAAGATTATTAGTTATTTTATTACTATTTATCTAATACTGACGTAATGATACTAGAATTGACTAACAATACAATAATTAGTTACTATTAATCTTTTAATATGTTTTTACGTTCCTCTTAAAAGGAATACATGTAAAATATGCATTATATGATTTAATGTAGTGAAAGTATTGTTTAAGGACATGCTTCTAGGTGGCGCCATTCTATAGCAAGAATCATATAAAATTTTTGCCCCAAAGTATGCGTTAAATATAGAAATAT